>NW_026642649.1:0-330000 GCF_028554395.1 Pezoporus wallicus
CCTACCCTAACTCCTCCTACCCCTATGTTCCCTGTCTCTAGTCTCTCTCTGATACCCAACCTAACACCTATGGCCCCTAACTGCCACCCACGATACCCTACCTAACACCTATGATTCCCTAAGTGCCACCTCTGATACCCAGCCTAACACCTATGATTCCCTAAGTGCCACCTCTGATACCCTACCTAACACCTATGTATTCCCTAACGTCCACCTGATATCCACCCTAACACCTATATTATGCAAAGTGCCACCTCCGATACCCACCTAACACCTATGATTCCCTAAGTTCCACCTCTGATACCTAACCTAACACCTATAGGATGCAAACTGCCGCCTCTGATACCCACCCTAACACGTATGGTTCCCAAAGTGCCACCTCTGATACCCAGCCTAACACCTATGGTCTCTATGTGCCACCTATGACGCCAAACCTAACACCTATGGTTCCCTAAGTGCCTCCCCTATGATACCCTGCCTAACACCTACAGTATGCAAAGTGCCACCTCTGATACCCAACCTAACACTTATTGTTCCCTTAGTACAACTTATGATATGCAACCTGACACCTATGGGTCCCTAAATGCCACCTCTGATACCCACCCTAACACCTTTGGTTCCCTAAGTTCCTCCTCTGATACCCAACCTAACACCTATGATGCCCTAAGTGCCACCCCCGATACCCAACCTAACACTTCTAGTATACAAACTACCACCTATGATACCCAAGCTAGCACTTAACAGTATGCAAACTACCACCTCTGATACCCAAACTAACACTTATGATTCCCTAAGTGCCAGCTCTGATACCTAACCTAACACATACAGGATGCAAACTGCCACCTATGATACCCAACCTAACTCCTATAGTCTGCACAGTACCACTTATGATACCCAGCCTAACAACTATAGTCCCTAAGTGCCACCTATGATACCAAACCGAAAACCTATGGTCTCCTACGTGACACTTATGCTACCCAACCTAACACCTATAGTATGCAAACTGCCACCTCTGATACCCAACCTAACACCTATGGTCCCCAACTGCCACATATGCTACCCAACCTAACACCCATAGTCTGCAAAGTACCACCTCTGATACCCAGCCTAACAACTATAGTCCCTAAGTGCCACCTATGATACCAAACCGAACGCCTATGGTTACCTAACTGCAACCTATGATATCCAACCTGACACCTATAGCAAGCAAAGTGCCACCTCTGATACCCACCCTAACACCTATGGGTCCCTAAGTGCCACCTCTGATACCCAGCCTCACACCTAGGGTTCCCTAAGTGCCACCTCTGACACCCACCCTCACACCTATAGTATGCAAAGTGCCACCTCTGATACCCAGCCTCACACCTAGGGTTACCTAAGTGCCACCTCTGATACCCACTCTAACACCTATGGGTCCCTAAGTGCCACCTCTGATACCCACCCTCACACCTATGGGTCCCTAAGTGCCACCTCTGATACCCACCCTCACACCTATAGTATGCAAAGTGCCACCTCTGATACCCAGCCTCACACCTATAGTATGCAAAGTGCCACCTCTGATACCCATCCTCACACCTATGGGTCCCTAAGTGCCACCTCTGATACCCACCCTCACACCTATAGTATGCAAAGTGCCACCTCTGATACCCAGCCTCACACCTAGGGTTCCCTAAGTGCCACCTCTGATACCCACCCTCACACCTATAGTATGCAAAGTGCCACCTCTGATACCCAGCCTCACACCTAGGGTTACCTAAGTGCCACCTCTGATACCCACTCTAACACCTATGGGTCCCTAAGTGCCACCTCTGATACCCACCCTCACACCTATGGGTCCCTAAGTGCCACCTCTGATACCCACCCTCACACCTATAGTATGCAAAGTGCCACCTCTGATACCCAGCCTCACACCTATAGTATGCAAAGTGCCACCTCTGATACCCACCCTCACACCTATGGGTCCCTAAGTGCCACCTCTGATACCCACCCTCACACCTATAGTATGCAAAGTGCCACCTCTGATACCCAGCCTCACACCTAGGGTTCCCTAAGTGCCACCTCTGATACCCACTCTAACACCTATGGGTCCCTAAGTGCCACCTCTGATACCCACCCTCACACCTATAGTATGCAAAGTGCCACCTCTGATACCCAGCCTCACACCTAGGGTTCCCTAAGTGCCACCTCTGATACCCACCCTCACACCTATAGTATGCAAAGTGCCACCTCTGATACCCAGCCTCACACCTAGGGTTACCTAAGTGCCACCTCTGATACCCACTCTAACACCTATGGGTCCCTAAGTGCCACCTCTGATACCCACCCTCACACCTATAGTATGCAAAGTGCCACCTCTGATACCCAGCCTCACACCTATAGTATGCAAAGTGCCACCTCTGATACCCACCCTCACACCTATGGGTCCCTAAGTGCCACCTCTGATACCCACCCTCACACCTATAGTATGCAAAGTGCCACCTCTGATACCCAGCCTCACACCTAGGGTTCCCTAAGTGCCACCTCTGATACCCACCCTCACACCTATAGTATGCAAAGTGCCACCTCTGATACCCAGCCTCACACCTATAGTATGCAAAGTGCCACCTCTGATACCCACCCTCACACCTATGGGTCCCTAAGTGCCACCTCTGATACCCAGCCTCACACCTATAGTATGCAAAGTGCCACCTCTGATACCCAGCCTCACACCTAGGGTTCCCTAAGTGCCACCTCTGATACCCACCCTCACACCTATAGTATGCAAAGTGCCACCTCTGATACCCAGCCTCACACCTAGGGTTCCCTAAGTGCCACCTCTGATACCCAGCCTCACACCTATAGTATGCAAAGTGCCACCTCTGATACCCACCCTCACACCTAGGGTTCCCTAAGTGCCACCTCTGATACCCACCCTCACACCTGTAGTATGCAAAGTGCCACCTCTGATACCCAGCCTCACACCTAGGGTTCCCTAAGTGCCACCTCTGATACCCAGCCTCACACCTATAGTATGCAAAGTGCCACCTCTGATACCCAGCCTCACACCTAGGGTTCCCTAAGTACCACTTATGATACCTAACTTAGCACCTGCGGTTCCCAAAGTAGCACTGAGACTACCCAACTAACACCTATGATAGCCAACCTAACGCCAACTCGAGTTCCACCAACACTACCTAAGGTGCCACCTACGCTACCAGAACTGACTCCTGCAGTACCTGAAGTGCCACCTACGCTACCCACCCTGACACCTGCTCTACCCAGCCTAACACCCATAGCACCCAAAGTGCCACCTACGGTATCCAACCTAACATCTACGCTACCCAAAGTGCCACCAACAGCACCCAGCCTAACACCTACGATTTCCAATCTAACGCCACCTCAAGCGCCACCTACTGCACGCAGCCTGACACCTGCTATACCCAATATACCATCTATCATACCCAGCCCAACACCTAACACCTATAGGACCCAAAGTGCCACCTACGAGAACCAATCTAACACCTCTGCTACCTCAAGTGCCACCCACGCTACGCATCCAAACACCTATTGGTCCCAAAGTGCCACCTGGGCTACCTGGCCTAACACCAATAGCGCGCAAAGTGCCACCAGCAGCATCCAACCTGACACCTGTAATACCCAAAGTGACACTGACACTACC
Organism: Pezoporus wallicus; assembly: GCF_028554395.1. Classification (NCBI taxonomy): domain Eukaryota; kingdom Metazoa; phylum Chordata; class Aves; order Psittaciformes; family Psittacidae; genus Pezoporus; species Pezoporus wallicus. Next base: position 3,659 of record NW_026642649.1, read on the forward strand.
CAACCTAACATCTCTGTTACACCAGCTAACACCTACGCTAGCCAAATTGCCACCTACTCTTCCTCCCTCAATTGCCACCTACAGCACCCAGCCTGACACCCGCGGTACCCAACTTGACACCTACGCCGCTCGACACCTACGCTTCCCAACCTGCCACTGCCTGCGCCCCGTAACTACTGCCTGTATCCCTCCCAATAGGACAACCTGCAAATGCCCTACACTGTGTCCCCAGAGCGTGCCCTTACCTGCACGGGGCCCCTCCTTGGCCCTGCGTTCCAACGACGTCCCGTCTCTTCACCGCCCGCTGCTCATCCCTAAACACCCAAGGTGACCGCCACCAACCAGTGCCAAGCAGTGCCCTCCTGCGTGGGCCAACGCAGGTCTCGTCGTCATCATCCTCCGACGTATCCTCACCGCTCAGAGCTCGTGCCATTTGGCACCTCGCTGGGTTGGCATTGCTAAATAAAACCCACACCCTTCCATCGCTGGCCACTCCTCCTCTTCGTCCTCCTCCTCTTCTTCTTCTTCCTCCTCCTCTTCTCCTTCTTCCTCCTCCTCACGACACCTTGCTGCAAAAAGAAACCAGGGCACCTACCGTACAGGATGATGCTGGCGTTGGCGTTGCCCAGCTTGTTCGTGGCCACACACCGGTGTAGCTGCCACGGTCCTCCTCTGAGACGGGCGGCCCTTGCCCTCGATCTGCACGGCCCGTGGGTAACCTGAAGGGTTCAAAGACACACGATGATGCTTAGAGTGCAACACCCACAGGCTGGGATAAGAACACTGTAATAACTACTGCACAAGCACAGAACCATAGCACCAACCAGGTTGGAAAAGACCTTTAACCTCAGCAAGTCCAACCACTCCCCAGCACTCTCCGCTGACCCCCAAAGCAGCCCCCTAAATGCAAACATCGGGACCTTGCTCCTCAGCCTCAAGGGACAGGACAGAAATCAGGAGCCGGGCATTTCCCACACAGGGTGCCCTCCGGAACAGTCCCACCGGTACGGATAGCCTCACTTACTTACACACCTCAAGCTCCACCTCTGTAAAGCCTCCCTGGACAGCCCTCCCCGCTGACCCACAAACCAGCTCCCTAAATGCAAACGTCCAAACCCCGACGCTAGGCCTGTGGCGTTAGGACAGAAACCCGGCGCTGGCCATCAGCTACACACGGTGCTCGCTGCGACAGCGCCACCGACACGGCAATCCACCCTTGCTTAGCCACGTAAAACTCCTATCTGTGTATGACCTCGCAAGCTAGCACTCACAGATGCTCCATAAACCAGAACCGTAAGTGAGAAGCTCCAGACTCTCTACTGAAACATAATGTGTGCGCACAAACACACGGTGCTGGTCAGGTTCTACACGGGGCGCCCTCCAGAACACTGCCACCGATAGGGATATCCTCACTTGCTTACACACCTAAAGCACCACCTGTGTAAAGCCTCACTGGACAGCAGTCTCTGGTGAAACACAAACCAGCTCCCTAAGTGGGTATGTCCAGTAGCCGCTCCCAAGCCTAAAGTGTAAAGCCCAGAACGAATAGCTGGGCATTTCCTACACATGCTCCCCTCCACGACAGTCCCACCGATACGGATATCCTCACTTGCTTACACACCTAAACCTCCACCTCTGTAAAGCCTCCCTGGACAGCCCTCCCCGCTGACCCGCAAACCAGCTCCCTAAATGCAAACGCCCAAATCCTGCTCCTAAGCCTGAGGCGTTAGGACAGAAACCTGGCGCTGGCCATCAGCTACACGTGCTGCTCGCTGCGACAGTGCCACCGACACGGCAATCCACCCTTGCTTAGCCACGTAAAACTCCTGTCTGTGTATGACCTCGCAAGCTAGCACTCACAGATGCTCCATAAACCAGAACCGTAAGTGAGAAGCTCCAGACTCTCTACTTTAACATAATGTGTGCGCACAAACACACGGTGCTGGTCAGGTTCTACACGGGGCGCCCTCCAGAACACTGCCACCGATAGGGATATCCTCACTTGCTTACACACCTAAAGCACCACCTGTGTAAAGCCTCACTGGACAGCAGTCTCTGGTGAAACACAAACCAGCTCCCTAAGTGGGTATGTCCAGTAGCCGCTCCCAAGCCTAAAGTGTAAAGCCCAGAACGAATAGCTGGGCATTTCCTACACATGCTCCCCTCCACGACAGTCCCACCGATACGGATATCCTCACTTGCTTACACACCTCAAGCTCCACCTCTGTAAAGCCTCCCTGGACAGCCCTCCCCGCTGACCCACAAACCAGCTCCCTAAATGCAAACGTCCAAATCCTGCTCCTAAGCCTGAGGCGTTAGGACAGAAACCTGGTGCTGGCCATCAGCTACACACGGTGCTCGCTGCGACAGTGCCACCGACACGGCAATCCACCCTTGCTTAGCCTGTAAAACTCCTATTTGTGTATGACCTTGCAAGCTAGCACTCACAGATGCTCCATAAACCAGAACCGTAAGTGAGAAGCTCCAGACTCTCCACTTTAACATAATGCGTGTGCACAAACACACGGTGCTGGTCAGGTTCCACACAGGGTGCCCTCCGGAACGGTGCCACCGATGCGGATATCCTCGCTTACTGACACACCTAAGCCCCTGTGCCTAAACCTAATGTGTTAGGACAAACACATGGAGCTGGTCAGGTTCAGCACAGGGTGCCCTCCGGAATGATGCCAACAACAGGGATATCCTCACTTGCTTACACACCTCAAGCTCCACCTCTGTAAAGCCTCCCTGGACAGCCCTCCCCGCTGACCCACAAACCAGCTCCCTAAATGCAAACGTCCAAATCCTGCTCCTAAGCCTGAGGCGTTAGGACAGAAACCTGGCGCTGGCCATCAGCTACACGTGCTGCTCGCTGCGACAGTGCCACCGACACGGCAATCCACCCTTGCTTAGCCACGTAAAACTCCTGTCTGTGTATGACCTCGCAAGCTAGCACTCACAGATGCTCCATAAACCAGAACCGTAAGTGAGAAGCTCCAGACTCTCCACTTTAACATAATGCGTGTGCACAAACACACGGTGCTGGTCAGGTTCCACACAGGGTGCCCTCCGGAACGGTGCCACCGATGCGGATATCCTCGCTTACTGACACACCTAAGCCCCTGTGCCTAAACCTAATGTGTTAGGACAAACACATGGAGCTGGTCAGGTTCAGCACAGGGTGCCCTCCGTAATGATGCCAACAACAGGGATATCCTCACTTGCTTACACACCTCAAGCTCCACCTCTGTAAAGCCTCCCTGGACAGCCCTCCCCGCTGACCCGCAAACCAGCTCCCTAAATGCAAACGTCCAAACCCCGACGCTAGGCCTGTGGCGTTAGGACAGAAACCCGGCGCTGGCCATCAGCTACACACGGTGCTCGCTGCGACAGCGCCACCGACACGGCAATCCACCCTTGCTTAGCCACGTAAAACTCCTATCTGTGCATGACCCTGCAGAGCAGCGCTCTCAGACACCCCATGAACCAGCTCCTTAAGGGTGAATGTCCGGACACTGTGCCTAAACCTAGCGTGTTAGGACAAAAGCCAATAGCTCGTCAGGTTATGCACAGGGCGCCCTCCAGAACGGTGCCACCGACAGGGATATCCTCACTTAAACACCTAAAACTACCTCTGGGTAAAGCCTCACTGGAAAGCACCCGCCGCTGATTCACAATCCAGCTCCCTAAACGCAGATTTGGAACAAGTCCAGAGGAGGCCAAGAGGATGCTCAGGGGACTGGAGCACCTCCCGCATGGAGACGGGCTGAGAAAGTTGGGCCGCTCAGCCTGGAGAAGAGAAGGCTGCGGGGACACCTCAGAACAGCCTTGCAGTGTGTGAAGGGGCCCTGTAGGGATGCTGGGGAGGGACTCTTCGTTTAGGGACTGTAACCACAGGACAAGGGGTAACGCGTTAAAACTGAAACAGGGGAAGTTTAGATTGGGTATAGGGAGGAAATTCTTTCCTGTGAGGGTGCAGAGGCACTGGAATGGGTGGCCCAGGGAGGCTGCGAGTGCTCCATCCCTGGCGGCGTTCAAGGCCGGGCTGGACGTAGCCTCGGGTGGCACGGTTTAGTGGGAGGTGTCCCTGCCTATGGCAGGAGGGTTGGAAGCGGATGGTCTTAAGGTCCCTTCCAACCCAAACTATTCTATGATTCTGTCAATGTCCCGACTCTCCTCCTAAGCCTAATGCGTTAGGACAGAAACGGGAGCTGCGTGTTTCCGACAAATTACCCTCTGGAACATTCCCACCGATACGGGTGTCCTCACTTACTGACGCACCTGAAACGACCTCCGTGTAAAGCCTCCCTGGACAGCCCTCTCCGCCGACCCACCAACCAGCTCCCTAAATGCAAACGTCCAAGCCCTCACGGCTAAGCCTAAGGCTTCAGGTTCAGAAAGCTGGGGCTGCCCATCAGCTACACGCGGTGCCCTCCGCAACACTGCCACCCACACGGCAATCCACCCTCGTTGACCCACCTAAAACTCCATCTCCGTATGACCTTGCGGGGCAGATGCCCCATCAACCAGCTCCCTGAGTGTGAAGGTCCAAACCCGGTACCTAAACCTAACGCGTAAGGACAGGAACAAGTATCTGGGCGCATCCTACACAGGGTGCCCTCCGGAACAGCGCCATCCACGTGGCAATCCACCCTTGCTTATCCACCTAAAACTCCACCTGTGTAAAGCCTCACCGGGCAGCGCCCTGCCGTGACCAACGAACCAGCTCCTCAAGCGCCAACGTCAAGGGAAGCACCAAGTTCAGCCGTGGCATCGGCTAAGAGCCCTCCGTGCCCGGTGCTCATTGCTGTGCTAGGAGATTGCTCTAACTGGGGGTTGCTCTGTGCCCTGCCACCACCCCAACCAGAGCTGCTCCGCTTCGAGGGGATTGCGACGGGTTCGCACACGGGGTACGGCGAGTGAGGAGTAATTTGGGGCTCGCTTAACGCAAAGGGGTCCATTTGGGGTTGCACGGACCTGGCACCTCAGGCAGTCACCCCACTCTCTCAGGCACTCTCTTGATCACGGTGTTGCTTCCACATCCAGCCTACGCTGCTGCAATCAATTCCATCTAACTGCTCCACCTTTGCCTGCCTTACTGTCATTATACCAGTCCGTTATACCAGTACCAGTATAATATCCGTAATTATACGTTATTCCCCCCCATCCCAGTTCCGACACCCGCAAATGAAACCGATGCCAAGAAACCAGCTGCCAGCCAGAAAATCATTTCACTTTATTCACCTTTTTATTACTTTGCACCCCAGATGCTCACATTCCATAGGTTTCCACGTTGCTGGTTAACGGGCAGAGGGAGGGCGGGGGGGATAATTCTGAAGCTTTTGCTCCCGTGCGCCTTCCCCCCTTTTCCTTAGGACTGCACGGATGGGTCACGCCTCGGGGTCTCTTGACAAAAGTGGCCTTTTTTCTGCTGCGGAAGAGCTGCCGGGAAGGAACCTTTCCTCCGAGCTCTAATCCCAAATTTCTTCAGGCTTCCCACGGCTCTTCCTGTGCTAGAGCACGAGAGAGAGCCCGTCCTCCGGGCTATTCCAGCACACCGGTCTGCTTCGAGCGGTCACGCAGCCTCGCACATCTACAAAAATGGCACAGCAATGGAAACTGCCATTAACAGGAGGAAATAACTCGCAGTGACTGCAAAAGCAAACGTCCCGTGAGGTGGAAGGAGCCCGCAATTAAAGCCAAAATGCGGCGTTAGACCCAGGGGAGGATGTAACCCTGCTAAGGCACTACGTGGCAATCCGCCCTCGCCCTGCCACCTAAAACCCCACCTGCGTACCTCCCCTCTGCCCAGGGCACTCGGGGGTCCGGAGCCCCCTAAATCGTCAGCCAGTGGGAGCCTTTGAAATCTCTTCTACGCTTCCCACGCTGAAAGACTAGGGAGAGGAAATCGAGTGCTGAGATTTTAAACACCCCTAATAAGAGACTCTTGCCAAAACAAGGAGGATCCTCATGCAGAACACCACTGTGCTGCAAATGCAAAGCCCCAGAGCGAACTGAGTGAGTAAAGACCAGCTCAGATTGAAGGCGGGCAGCATCCCGGACGCTAGCTACTGCGGTGGCACTCGATCGTCTTTCATACCCTTCTAAACCACGCCCCGCTGAAGTCTCTGCTCACCTAAAGGGGGTCATTGCCTTCCAACAAAGCAGACAGCTGCAACGGCTACGAAACGACCCTGCTCCTCCGCCCCGGGTCAGCTCCTCACCCCCAAGTTCTGCCACCCCCTTTTTGCCTTCCCATATTAACGCTTTCCACCACAAGAGGGGCTCCCACCCGCTGAGAAAACTCAACTTACACCCTTTGCTTCAACGACCTCAGTCGCCACGCGTCTCCCCCCGGGACGGCGGCCCCCTCGCTCTGCCAGGAAGGCTCATTTACAGTTTGCTCTTTCCTCATAAAGATCAAATTGCTCCCATTTCAAGGGAAACGCTCTTGGGGGCTCCCACAGCCCACGGGATACAGTCACGCATTGCACCGACGCACGTCAGGGTTACAGACACCTCCAGCCCAGCTGATTCTCCCTCTCCACACCGCAGCACCCACCCATTTCCGTCACCTGTCACTGGGTTATTCCTTTGCATCTTAGCAAGGCTGACTATGGCCTTCGGACACTGCTGTCAAATTTCAAGCTCTGGGAGGAATCTGAAGGGGTTTTAAGTTCTTTTCTCCGTTTGAAGGGTGCGGGGAGAACAAGAAAGCGCTCATTTCCTTCCCCAGGGCATCCCTTCATTTCTCTGTTCTAAACCGCACCCGTTTTCATCCCGCAGTTTGACTACAGCACAGAGGTACAGACCTTCCTATTACATTCCAATCCTCCCTCACGATGCGTCTCCGATCCTGACACGCTCACCAAAATCCAACGCTAAGTCAGTCATTTAACAGTTTAGGAAAGAGCATAATCCTCCACGTTTCACTACGCTGCGAGTGCTGTGGAAACAGCGCGACGCAAACGGCTAGAACTAGGGCAGAGGAAGCCCCAGACAAGTACAGCATCAAACCCAGAGCGACGCGACAATCTGCCGTCACAACCTGGACGTCGCTCTGGACATCACCCAGGACAAAGCTGGGCCGCAGCAAACGGTTAATCTAACTGCTAGGGAAGGGAAGGGAGATGGGGGCCACGCTTCAAATCACCGCCTTGCCAGCTAATACTTAGAAACGCTTTTCCCAGGCCAGCGCCTTTTAACCAAGGGGAGCAACCACGCTGCCTTCAGAACAGACTGGAAGAACTCAAAGGTACTAAGCACCGATCTCGCTCGCTTCAGCTCACGCAGCCACACGACTATTTCTTCCTCCTTTTCCTTCCATCACGAGCATTCAAGCCCCGGTAAACATAAGCAAAGCCCTTTACACCTCCCATCAGATTCCCAGTACGCCGGTGTGCTTCTTCAGAAGCCTTTCCAGACAACAAGAAGGGCCCAAACAAATACTGCTTGTTACTTAGACAGAGCCATCCTTGCTTGGCATCTCTTCCAAACTGACTTCAGCAGGAGCATAAGGCACAACATCTTCTCCAGACAGATCTCGCTCTGATCTAAACATAGATATTTTCCACAGAGAGACACGCTTCACATTCCTCATCTGTACCTACATACAGAGCTAACCCCGAATTTCTCAGTTGCTTCTGGGTAATGCAGGACGGTAACTCGGAAATAAAGCCATTTCACAGGTTGCGTACGACGCGCAAAAGCACACAAAGATCGCTTACCGTCGGACGATCGAGTTCCTGGCTTGCAGGGAGAAGACGGAAGGCATCCCAGCAGTCCTCCCTGGATTTCCCCTGGTCTGGCTCTGGACGATCGCACGCAGACAAGAGCGGCGACGAGGCTGAAGAAAAACAAACAGGAATTGACAATGTCAGCCCATCAAAACGCTGAAAAATGGCTTTAGACTTTTCTGTTTCCCCCTATTTTCCTCCAAACCCTTTGCTTACTGCCCGTGCAGCACTGGGGTAGCCAGCACGCTCTTTTGGCTGCGACACAGAACGGCCGATGCCTGTGCAGCTGCCTCAAACCCGAGGCTGAGAAGGACCATTTGGTGCCCAGCGCGTCAGCGTCCAGCCCCTGCTCCCATAGCCGAGCAGCCAGGATGATTCCTGCTTCCCCCTCCTTGCCACTGCTCTGCTTTGGGTCTCCTAACAGTAACGACTCCAGCTGACAGCCCAACGCAGCACACAAGTGGTAAAAAGCAACCTCAAAACTCTGCTTCCAGGAGAGGAAACGTTCAGAGCCCAATAACAAAAATGGCAAACCGGACCAATAACCGACCTTAGGGAACCTAAACCCCTCCTACAAATATAACGCCTCCAAAAAAAAAGCCTTGTAGAGATGCTCGTTAATGCACACACAGAGAAACCTTGACACCTCCTGAAGCTCTTCACACACCTGATCCCATTGCAGCAAAGGCCAAAACACAGCAGCACAAAGCACCACAAGACCCCAGACGCCACAAAACACAAAGGAAACCGCAGAGAACTCACCCCGCTGAAGCCCACGACCTGAATGAGGTCCTCCCTGCCGCACTGCGCCTTTATACCCCAGGCAGCACCCACAGCCCCTCCCTCAATGCCCTGGGGCAGGGGCGGGGCAAAGCGGCACCTGGGATAAAAGAGGTGGGATGAGCCGGGCGTTGCTTTTGGGCTCATGTCTGTGGTGCGGAAGGCATCCCTGGGAGAAAAGGGCTCTTCAATAGGGCAGTCCCCAGTGCGCTCTCTCCAGGAGCGCATCCCCAGCCCCGGGTGCTGGGGAGCGGGCACCGGAGAGGCCGTGCGCGGACGGAGTTCTAGGCGGCCAAGCGAGGGCAGGAGCTCCGTGTGCGCAGGTGATGCCTGCGGGAGAAACGCTGCTGGGTTCGCAGGACCACGAAACCGCTCCCCGGAGGAGGGAAACCGGGCGGGGAGCAGCGGTTTCGGAGCCCGCTGCCTCTGCGGCAGCGAAACGGTGAGCGTGTGCTGCCACCGTGTGTCCAAACCGCGGTACTGCAGGTGTAGAGCGTGGGGGGGAGGCAGCGGCTCCGGGCGCTGCTCGCTGCTGCCATCTAGTGTCGAAATCCCGGTACTGATGGGGGGGGGGGCCGCGCTGCGGCCCCGGGCACCGCCCGCTGCTCCCCTTCCCTGTCGAAAATTGAGCACCGAAGCGAGCGGTGATGGGAGGAAAGCGGCTGGGGGCCGCGTTCCGGTGCTACCGTGTGTGCAAACCGCGGCACTGCGCGTGGGGAAGCGGAGGAACGGCGCCGGCAGACGCTCGGTGCTGCGATCACGTGACCAGTGTTCGGTACGGCACGGGGTGGAGAAAAGAGGCTGCGCTTGTGGCGACGAACCAATCAGAGCTGCGGGAGGGCCGGGCTACGAGTGATTGACGGGCGCCCCAGCCAATGGCGCGGGGATGAGGGTGATTGACGAGTGCTAAAGGGGCGGGGATGAGGGTGATTGACGAGTGCTTAAGCCAATGGCGGCTGTGGGGGGCGGTGGCATAACAGAACGGAAAAGAGACTGGTCTAAGAGTGATTGACGGGCGCTCCAGTCAATGGAAAAGGCGATTCTCCAATCGGTGGTGAAACAGACCGGGAGAGGGGCCGGGATAAACCAAGAATGGCTTAAACTGGTAAAAAATGGGCAAAAATGGGATAGAAAGGCCATAAATTGTTTAGAAATGGACAAAACCGGCTTAAAATAGGTTAGAAATGGGGGAAAATGGCTTAGAAACAGAAAAAATAGCTGGGCAAAAAGTGCTTCAAGTGGCAGAAATTTGGTTAGAAATGAAGAAAAATGGTTTTGAAATGGACCAAAAATGGCTTAAAACAGTTAGAATTGGACATGAAAGGGTTACAAATGGCTAAAAATGGCATAAATTGGATTGCCACCATATCTTTATTCCCCTCTCAAACCAATCATATGCTCATCCTTAATGATGCACTACTTAGTCGTTTGCATTCAAATATGTATAGAAACGCCCAAAAGAATTACCATGACAGTTTTTATTAAAAAACCCTAATGTACATGTTCTTTTCCCCTGTGCAGCTATATTTTTCTTAAAAAGTACTGTATGTATCAAACATTTAAGGTTTATCCCATCACTATCAATTGTCTTTGAAGAGCTGTCAGACATCTCCAACTTTAATGAACTTCGGAAGAACCTCAGGAGAAAGCTTTTAGTTTTCTAAATGTAAGAGAAGAGGCTTAGTATTTTGCAACATGAAGACAACACATCATTAACAAGTAATCCCTGTGTTTACAGCATTCTGCCAGGAATTATATCAACTCAAAATCCCAGGTGAGAATTCACACCCTGCATAAAATGAACCCAAGGTCACAAGATACATGATTCTGGTGAATAGAGAGCACTTGGAAGTTCCATCGACATTCATGTTTTTAACAGCTCTTTAAAGACCTAATGGTGCAGATTAAGTACAAGCTTTTTGCCTCAGTATAATACACATTTGAAATTTAAATAAAACATGGAAGACCAGTATCTTTACATTTTATTCTTCAGAAAAAGAAGAATCTTAAAAGAAAGCATTTAGTAGTCTACTTGTGCTTAAAATAATCGATGCATCAGAAAGCTGAAAGGAAACAACACATACACATTTTTGTACACTGGGATCAGAAAAGTAACATTGTAAATGTTCAGGAATTGCGCTGTATTTAGAATGCTCTCTAGAATCTGCTCCACTTCTATGTGTGGCTACTGAGGCTGCCTGACAAAGTTCCTTTTCCTCTTTAATTGCCAACTTGTGGAGGCCCTTCAGGGATGAGTGAAGTGAAGAAGGTTGTGATAAAGGACCAAGCAGAAGCCATGAATCCGGGCTGCTGCTCTGTATTGGCATCTTCACCTGCATCTTCTCCACTGTCTTCATCAATCCCATCATCCATAAGTCGCTCCTTTAAAAACGGAAATGGAAGCAATTCATTTGCTTCTTTTCGCAGCTCTGACATAAGGTCATCAACAGTATCTTCACACATTAAGTAGCTTCTGTCAGAACAACCTCCTGAAGAATAACTAGCATGAAAAGTTTGTGATTGAAGTAGAAATCACCAGTAATTGCCAAACTAGAAAAATACAGAATTTAAGCTGCAGACACAACACTGAGGACCAAGCTGAAACCTCTCCGGTTAAACTGACTACATTTCATATAAGTTGACCTTCTGTCCAAGCATTACAGCATACTTTACAATATAATACATAGGAGTCTCAGAAGACATGTCTGCTCTTACCATCTCTTCAAGATCAGGATTATTTGCATGTTGCCCATCATGATTCACATCCATGTTATTGGCTGCCTGGTGCTGGCCTCCCTCTTGCCTAAAGGGGAACCATCCAGCTTGGTGTCTATGTAAGAAAACAGAACAGCTGAAAAGGTCTCTTTTGAAAGGAACAAAAAGGTGGGTTTTTTTTTTTGCTACAGATAACTACTGCAGTACATTCTTCAAGTACTTTCAAATGAATGAGGCTACATGTGTTCAAGTGCTCAAGGGCAGGTCGGACAGGCCTTTGAACAACCTGCTATAGTGGAAGTTGCGCCTGCCCACTGCAGGGTGTTGGAACTAAAGCTGGAACTTTAACAGGTCCCTTCCAACCCAAACCAGTCTGTGATTCTATGGGTTTTTTTGCAACTCTTATTTCAGACACTGAATGGTTATTCTTTGATATCCGGATTAAGAAGGGTCTTGCCAAGAGCTAGCTTTTACGTTTCAGAAGTGCTGTTCACAGAAGATGCATCTCTGTTCTGGAAGATGAATAATTCACTATGAATAAGTGATTAAATATGTAGAATATTCTTACTGGGTCTCCTCCCCATTTATAAGCACTTAATGTTACTATGAAAATTAAGGCTACCTTTGAAAATTGATCTTTAAAGTTGTGTTTCTGCGGAAAAAAAAAATGTAAGCTTCATCTAAGGCTTGAACCACATTACCACTGTAAATTAAATAAGCCTCTCCCTACATTTTCAAGTGTCCATATTCTGATCTCAACTATTCTATATGCATGAGATACAGAACAGTCCTTATGAGGACTAACAGACTACAATATAAAGAAACTCTTAGTGAATGAGATCGGTCTGAAATATCAAATATTACTGCTGTTTTCCACTTCTATTTACATCACCAAGGTATTTCCCTACATAAAGGGAAATGACAACAGTACTGCTATTTCTTAGTAAAACAAAGAGTGTCCTTAGGTCTTTATTATGCATTGTAAAGAAATGTCCCTGCAATTCTATGAGGTCTAGTACCCACTGTTACAGCAGCACTACCTTAACTCTTCCAAACACAATTTACTACACATAACCCATGTTATGTTTTAAACATAAATGAGCTTTGCTCTGCAAGCTTCCTTCATATCCAAGCACAAATACAAGTTTTAAGTCTATGCAAGCATATGCTTGACCTATATGAACTTCTTGCCTCTCACCCCCACTTTCTAAGCTTCCCTCCCCAAATTCTGTATTTCTACAGCACTGATCCCTTAATATCACCAACATTTAAGAACACTGTGTTTCAGATATAAATGGTATCCAACTTACTGTAAAAGTTTTGAGAATTACTTCTTTTTTCAGATGAGCTTCTCTACTTGTTTGAATACACACACCCACCATACTGTGAAGGAGCACTGCCTAAACTTCTGCATCTGAATAGTATTTTCTTTTCAGTTTAAATGACTTACACACTAGCACACCATACTCCACGTTCAGATCTGCAGCTAGACTCAACTGTTGTACTCACAAATAAACCAGCAGCATGGCTCCCATTACCGTGACAAATCGACTGAAGGAAGAATAGAAGTATACAATGCTCAGAAGAATTGCTGCTCTGGAGAACGTGTACATCCAGTCCAGCCAGTCCCGGTTGAAATCCTCCTCATTCACTACTGGGCCACCCTGTGCATTCATCTGAACATTTGGGTTTACAGGCCTGTTGTCCTGGACGGCTATATTTGGCACTGCTGCAGGCTCATTTGCAGGAGCACGTTCTGAATTTACAGCCTGGGCAACTGCAGATCTCACTGGCTCAGTGCTGGAAGTCACTTGGGCTGAAACAGCAGCTTGGCTATGAATTGAAACATAAAACTGGTCTGTCAAAAAACATGCATCAAAACTGTTAAGCCTATTTTTGTCTTCTTTTCTACACCAATAAAAACATTTCAGATGTAATATATGTAAAAACAAACTGTGCTTTCCCTTAAATCTTTACTTGTCAACACATTAATTCCAGTCCAAAACTGGATTTCATGATTTGCTGGACAAAACTTAGTGTAAAGTAGCACACCCAAACCAAATAAACAGACATTTTGATTCTGCAAAGAACACTGCGGTTTTTAATACCTTTATTTCACTAGTGTGACTCGGTGCTACCTAAGATAAGGCTGACTTACTATTGCATGTAGTACTGACGTGCATACATTTGTTGCCACCAGATCATCTGTAAGGGACTGAATGCAGGATATACAGAAAATCCAGCAGGAACACTTTGGCCTGGAAATTGGTTACCTATATTGCTAGGAAAGGATTTAAAGAAAAACATTAATTTCTAACTTGGAACATTATAAAATGCACCGATACTAAAACACAATTCAAGCAGCATATCACTGTGAACAAAGACACCAAGAAATCAGCATGAGCAAAGAAAAACTAATCTTTCAGACACAGCTTCTGAAGATTACAACTAACACCATAAATTATTTACTTCCCCTTCTCCCCCCTTTTCAATATTTTAAGTGATTCTCCTCTCTACGGGCTTTTAACTCTTTCACATGCAAGAAATGCAAAGCTCCTATACTTAAGTTTTAGGCTTGTTTACGTCTGCTTTTAAACTTCATAGCCTCTCTTACCTCCTAGAGCATATAGCATGTTTTGGCAAGATTTCCAACTCTTTCCCCAAAGATTTGGATGTAGGGAACTGTAGCAAACCAGGACATCTTTCAGGACAGCATGAGAGTATAAAGCATGAAGAAAACCTTATTCACACTGCAGGCAGCAAAAGCTGAGACTGCTGTAATAGCACTGCAGACTACACCTTTCCCTAAGTAAAGCACTCCCTGCAAAGATATCACCAAGAGATTTCGTTAGTCTACCAGGCACTCAGATATACAAGACATGCCCAGAAAGAAAGATGGGAGGTAGACATTAAAATCTTTTCCATGTTACACATGAGTAAGTATTTCACTCTGATTCCGGACAAGTCTCCCTAGAACTGTTTGGTATGTTTGTGTTTAGTCATAACCTGTTTTGACAACGGTCTGGGAAAAAAAAAAACAACAAAAAAACAAAACACCAAAAGCAAAAGCTACTCTCCTGATACTGCATTCAAACTGAGACAGTCACAGGCAATACTCTAGGTTTCTTCCAAAACCTGAAAGGGTGAACTTGCAGCCTTGCTGATGCTACTTATTTATGCATGGTTAACGTGATGGAACAACGAAGCTATCAAGCTGGCACTGAAAAACATCAATCATGCTTTTATCTTTATGGCACATAAGAATGCGTTTTTCTATACCCTGAACTGGCCAACGCTGATAAATGAGGCTCCTCCAAAATCCACAGAACCCTATCCCTCATAAAACATTTGACCTTCAAAATGTACAGTTGATTCAGCTGTTCTACATGCGTGTCATTAAATGCCATGTTGTAACAAATCACTGAGCAAGGTCTCAACTTCAATCCCTCAATGTGGGGATGCAAACAGGCAGGACCACTCAGGTGTTCCAGCACACTTACTCCTCCAGCTCAGTCACCAAGCAGCAGTGCTACCCGACTTGCCTGAGGTCTGCAGGTGTTCACCAACTCTTTCTCAGCAGTTACGGATTTCAGAGTGGCTGTTGTTTAATACTGCTCAACAGACGATGACAGGCCTTTGGGCTAACAGCTCTCCCTCACAGATACGTCTTTTACAGGACTTGAACCTCTACTTTCTTCCAAACTTTTGCAAAAGTCACTTTCTTGATGTCTTAAAGCTGACCAGTAGATTAAGAAACCAGTCAGGAAAGACAAACCACAAAAGATTTCAGTTATGTCATGTTCTTGCCTTTCCCATTACAATTCTTCTCTTTTCTTTTTTTTTCCCCAATAGTTTTTGCAGGAGATGGGACTTTTTGAGAAGCAAGACTAAACTTTTCAAAGTCTGACTCTATCAGTGAGGAAAAAGTAAACATCAATATCCAGGAACTGGCTTCAGGCTTGGAATGCCAACTAGCACAGCAGTATTTTGTTTGCTCATAGAAATTCAGAATGAGGCAAATGTTGTCAATTATACAGCTATTACAGCTGCCAGGGTATTAAGTTTACTTATGAAATACGGGAACAACTCTAAACAGTGTGATGTACTTCAGTGAGAACAACCTCTCTAAAGGAAGAGGCCCCTCTCAGCAAAGCAACCTGGCTTGCTGGTAGGAAAAAAAGTAAAGTAGCTAGCACATGTTTTCATCTCTTTACAAAGGAGGAGAAAGAGGCAGGAAGCAGTGTATTTCGAAAGACAGGGACCGGAGCAGGGAAGCAAATGGAATAGACACAAACATTCCAAACAGAGCAGAGCAGAGAGCAGAAGAACAGTTAGGTCAGAAAACAATCAAGGCTCCAGTGGTAGAGGCAGCTTCAGAATATTCTTAAAAGAAAGAGGTGTGCTACTCCTTAAATAGCTAGAAAGCTCACAATTACTTCTTCTGGTCTTTAGAAGACACCTAAAATGAGCTAACTGGGATTTGATTTAAGGGTAAGGTCAGACTAGTTCGCTAGCGTCATCATGAAGATACTGCTCACCATTAGTGGAAAAACAAGACTTTCTATTCAGACTTAGAAGCTCCATCTCTGTCATCTGCAGTTGTTTCATGACCTTGACCCACAAAGACATCTGATGCGAGCCTGGGATATCAACTTAAGTGCGATCTCAATATTCCCCACTATGTTATTTGCTACTTGAAAAAAATACAGCAAGCAAAGGCTGATAATGAAGCAAGGCATTTCTGTGCTAGAACATCCTACATGCTGGCAGCGTGTCATTTTGCTGTTCACTTTCACATATTACGACGTACGCAGCAGTATAAAAACCAAATGGACTGCTAACATGTGACAAAAAATTTCACTGTCTTGATGGTTCTTGTGTTGTTCACTGCTTCCGAGTACTCTCCACTCTGAAATGCAAGCCATCTCAGGACCGAGCCTATCTGTTCTGTTTGTACCTGTGCAGCACAGCTACTAAGCCCATGGGAGCAGAGAATGCTGCGCTTGCTCTCCACAGCAAAAGACTAACTTGGCAGATAAATAAACTACTTTTGCCCAGTGCCCTCAAATCTAGACTTTTAGAAAACAGCACTTACAAAAGCTCAAAAGCAAGAAGTTTCAAATTGCCTTCTTCTTCCTATTTTAATAACATGAATTAGCTATTTTCCCAAGGAATATTCAACAAGCACAATGAAGCTTTGTGCCAGGAACAGAAATAACCATTAACAACATCATTTAATACGTTACTTATTTGCACAAATTACCTGACTAATGAAAATGTTGCAAAATGCTCAAGAAAACTGACCCTCACACACATTTTTAAACGTCTAGAGACCTTTCCCTACAGTAGAGCCTGTAGCTCATCACATGGCTAGAATAAAAGGGTTTGGTCATAAAACAGTCAGAAAAATCCACAAATCAATGAAAATTCTGGCTACAAATATTCATTATTTCTAACAAGTCTCAGCCTCTGTATAAATCACACCAAGGCTACATTTCATTGCCCAGGAATACACTTCCGAAGCAAATCATTTCCTCTTACTATAGTTGTGTTTGCACCACAGAACGTTCTTGGATCACCAAGTGGATTCCTTTTGGATTACACTAAACTGAAAGATGCAGTTTAGGTACACTGCTAATGCACCTTAGCCACAAACAGGCGCCTACTCCAGGTGACCAAACTAGAAATAGTCCAAGTAAGACAGAAAACACTGACGTATGTGCCGTGTTGACAGCTGGTTCTCAGCACCTCTTTCAGTCTACAGATCCACTCCTCTCAATCCACATACTTGCTAATGCAGACATAAAAGTATAGAAAAATGCAAAGTTACTCTCAAACACAGCTGTGTCTTCCAAACTGATGCTTCCCACTCTTTTAACCGAATTATTTCAGCTAAAAGACTCAATGACGGTTCTGATCCCTCACTGAAAGTCCATAGCCCACCGAGTTCACTGCATACTGACAAAACACTCAACTCTCAAAGTATGTTTACCTGAGAAGCCAATTAGAAAAACATTAAAACTTCTTACAGGTTACACAATGAAGTGCTTCTGGAAGTAACTGGATTGATTTACATTACACCAAGCGGAAATCTTGACAGCCAACCTAGCGTCACCTAGCTTTGTCCTAAAGGCAAGTATCTTCTGGACAGATGCATGCGGTCAGAATAATGTAACTACTCCAATTTCTGCCCAGCTTTTTATCTTTCAGATAAAAAATAAAAACGAAAGAATTCAGGACGAAAATGAGTGAGAGCAGTAAAGTCTAGATTAACTCTAAAAAGAGAGCGTGTAACTTGAGCTGAAAGCACGTGGATTTTCACCAGTTCTTGACATCTGTTTTCCTTCAAGGAACAGAAGGAACCGTCACTGTTAGCAGGTTCACAGGTTTGGTTTATTTCAACGTTCTCCAAAGAAGAACTCTAGAACCTATATAATACTAGGAGAATGCCTGGTATTAAAAGTTCCTGAAGCTGCTTTGTAAGTAAAATAGCCAGGATTTTGAAGTTACACAAAAGATCTGATCTGGAAATGGACACTCGTTAACATTACAGTGGTATATATGAAAATACATTACAAATCTGTTTTATGTATACGAGTACTTACATGTACTCAAAACACCTGCGTGTTCATTTCTACAGTTGAATCCACTATGGAGAAGTGAAGAGTTACACCTCTTCTGTGTCAAAAAGTAAGAACCATTGTATTTTGATAATAATTTAGTGTTGATGATTACAATAAAGTACTCGAAAAGGCAACCGGAAGCAGTAATTTTATCAGTTACATTACTAACTACACGTCCACAAGATAAGTATTACAGCTGCACTTATCAAGAGAAAGCTGAGGGCAGAAAGCAGCCTGAAGGGGAGCACCAAGAACACTCAATTCTGATTGACTCCTGGCTAAAAGTATTAATGTTCATACAAAAACGTTTCTAACGCGACTTATGCTTCCATATGAACTAGTCAAATCATTCTGCATACTGTAAAAGAAACGTAATTGTGACTGAACATTTATAATACTTGAAAGAGTATCAAAGAACTGAGGATTGCTTCAATCTCACTTACCCTTGCATTACATAAGGGAACTGGTGGCTTAGTATGGGATTGCTTTGTGCTTGTGCAAGATTACGATGCCTCACTCCATCTGCATTAGTGTTCAAAGATGTAGATGACGCTTCTTGGTTTGTGGGTGAGGCAGCAGTTGATCCAGAACGGTCTAAATTCTTAAAAATAAATAAAATTGAGGTTAGGGATCTTTCTGCCACAGTTACAAGATTTCCAGCTGTGTCTTAAAAACCTCTTTGCTTTAATATTTCATCACTAGTTTTATGGAATATTTAGCAGCAATAAAATTCTAGTGGCTGTCATTGACAAAAATAGCTATAACCTCCAGATACGACTTTATATTCAGAGACAACAGTGCCTGCAGTGGCTTAAAATACCATTCCTCTATCCTTGCCTTCAGTTTCTCCTTCTGCTCAGCATCTTCACTGTTACAGCTGCCCAGTCCAAACTGCTGGGAGGTGGAAATAGGGAAGCAGCAAGGACCTACTTAAGCTCCCAGAAACACCTAAAACTGGTGTGTCAGACCTTCAATGCTTTCCTAGATCAATACTCAATCCTGGAAGCAGGCCAGTAGCTGGCTTTTCTAGATTATGTGTCACCATAACAAGACTGCAATTTGGCTATTGAGATGCACTGTTTTAGTTTTAATAAATCCCCAAATCCTGTTGCTAAGCATTACTGTAATGTTTACTCAGTAGAAAATCATCTTCAACTTTGACAACTCTGGAAGTGAGGAGGTGCAATTACTTAACGCATCTAGATCACATCTACCCTGCAAAGGAAAACATAAAAAATTTACCACTAGACAGCAGGGGAAATAAGAAACAAATGGAAGAACAAAGGCCATTCAAGCTTTGGGTTTAGGTTGTTTCTTCACCTGGAGTATTGTGTGCAGTTCTGGTGTCCTCAGCATAAAAAGGACATGGAACTGTTGGAACAAGTCCAGAGAAGGGCCACGAGGATGAGCAGGGGACTGGAGCACCTCCCATATGAAGACAGGCTGAGGAAGTTGGGGCTGTTCAGCCTGGAGAAGAGAAGGCTGCATGGAGACCTCAGAGCAGCCTTCCAGTGTCTGAAGGGGGCCTATAGGGATGCTGGGGAGGGACTCTTCATTAGGGACTGTAGTGACAGGACAAGGGGTAATGGGTTCAAACTTAAACAGGGGAAGCTTAGGTTGGATATAAGAAGGAAATTCTTTCCTGTTAGGGTGGTGAGGCACTGGAAGAGGTTGCCCAGGGAGGCTGTGAAGGCTCCATCCCCGGCAGCGTTCAAGACCAGGTTGGATGAGGGCTTGGGTGATATGATTTAGCGTAAGGTGTCCCTGCCCATGGCAGGGGGGTTGGAACTGGATGATCTTAAGGTCCTTTCCAACCCTAACGATTCTATGATTCTATGATGATTCTATGAACTTAACACTGTGCATACAGACTGCTTTAAGCAGTCATTAATACAGTCATTTAAATACAGCATTTACAACTGAACTACACAGCAATAAAATGATGACAAAGCAGGCCTCCCGTGTCCTGTCTGAAGATATAAATACAGCCTTTGAAAAGACAATGTAACCACTGTCCACTCTCTACTGTTCCTTCAACTGTTCATGTTTATGACTGTCTCACTGCAGTCCATACAGTACCCTATAAACAGAACAAAGACAAACGGCTTATTACTAGAAGGGTATCTCCCATACACTGGTAACTGGGTAACTGACACAGTGCAGATGAAAGCACCTACAATGGTACTTAACCCTTTCCTTAGTCCATTGCTATTCCTCACATCACGGGGAAAAGCCAAGAGAATTACAGTAATGATGAACAAGTCATCAACAGAAATACTAACTTCATTTCTGTTAAAACAGAGTACATCCAAAGATAAGCATCATTTGAGGAGAGCGTGAAGAGGGGAAGACTCAAAACATCCTAAACCAGAGTGTTTTGTGAATAGCTTAACTAATAAAATGTTAAGAACACTTCCCACTTCTCACTGTCTTACAGATACTTATTACTGCCTTGAAGCCAATCCCTGTCAAGCAGAATGAATTCTGGCCAAGCTCCACCTGCCTATTTCACAACAAGGGCACTAATTTGACTGATGTCTCTTCAGCACTACAAATTTTCACAAAATAAATCGGATCTTTTATTTTTCTTGTATCTCAACACACTGCTCAATTTCTGCCAAAGATATGAGGATATGGAGAGAAAGAAAAATGTAGTTTGCAATAAAGAAGCGTTAGAAACAAAGAACAGCTTACAAAAGTAGCGCTTTGTCATCTAATGAACATAATTGTGTTAGAGTTTGAAAAAAGGTGACCTTTGTTTAACTAAAGTGACACCCTTAAATAATCCAACTGTACAACTTCACAGAGCATGGTCTACTTTCACCATACCCTTTTACAGTGTAGAAGAAATACATGTCCTGTGTAGGAAAAAATAACCCAACTCACTGAGCTACTGCTGGAGGCTGAAGTCCCATGACCTTCTCTACTGGTGGTGGGTTTTGGAGAACTTGGGGGTGTCCGGGAAGTACATACCAGATGAACCATATGATATTCATCTTGCTAAAAAAGAACAAAGACATTGAAGAGCTAAAGCAACAATATCTGAGCAATTTACAATAAAAATAATGTCCTTAAAAGACACCCCAAACAAACCCAACACTATCAAAGTTGCATTTGCAATCAGTAAAGAAACATTACACAAAGGAAAGAGCATAAAGGAAGTTTTGAGTCCAGCGCATGAGAAGTTTACTGTTTCACAACCAGGGTTTTCTTAGCAGCAGTCCACAATAACACACTGAGCATCTACTTACCCTCGGTCTTCCTCAGAACCAACGGAAGACCACACAGAGACACATGAGGAAGAATATCACAAGCTTTAACCTTAACTTTGGAAAAATCTCAACCCCCTTACGGGCTCTTTCCCTGAAATTACAAATGATTCCATTTGCACTGAGATCTAATGAAGAGTGTTAGGCAATAAACACATCAGGGTAAATTAATTCCACAAGCAGACCAAGATTAAAAACAAAATGTACCAGACGCTGCCTCCACCTCACTCCAGACTAAGCTTTGCTCAAGCCTAACTGGCAGACACCCAACTGAAGCATCCCGAAGACACTTCACACTCAGGAAACTTCTGAATATGCTTCCCCACCCAACATGGATGCCCTAACTTCCATCTGAAGCTATTTCAGTGTACCAAATGCTACTGTTACTGCTTATAGCATAGCAACCTCTCCAGCTTCCTCAGTAACCAAATTTTAAACAAGAAAAGCAACAAAAACAAGCCCATGTCCTTCTCTGCAATCAGCGTGGTGCAGTCAAGCTGCAGTATTTAGTGAGAGAACATTAAGCAATGCTGGCTTCGGTTTTTCTTTTAAACTATAAAAAAATACGTTAAAACACACGCTTACTCAACTGGGTAACTGTTTTTTACACCACTGTGCATTACTGCTAGCATAGCCTCTCCATAGTCACACTGACTTAAGCTCTTCTGCATTCATCAGCTTCTAGCCCCAGCACAGCCTTGTTATTAAGTGCCATTTCTTACCAGTCAGTGATAGTAAGTGATGACTGGAGAGTACTCAACACAGGTGATCAGCACTCTGACCACATCAAAAGCCTTCAACCTAACCAGTTACCTTCTTTCTAGATAAGATTTTAAGCCACTTGGAAAGGCAAAGGAAGCTAGACATATTACTTGCAAGCTTACAGTGTACACCTTTATATAGTATGACAGTTTATTGCTGTATATTCCTATGTATACATGACAGGCATCACTATGCTTGAAGAGTGTCACAACTTCCAGCCTCAAGTTATTTTCTATCAGCAAAATGACACTGCTCCGTACCAAAGAGCAAGCATTACAAAGCTAAATGGGAAGACTTAGTAAATCCTCAGATAGTATTAGGAATTTAGAGTTAATCAAGTAGGAAGAATATGACAGAAAATGAGAATGAACTTAAGAGTAATCATACCTCTTTTCCAAAAGCTTGAGCACAAGAAATTCCTTCCAATACAAATGTTCAACTTTATGCTTAAGGCTGATGAGTATGTTTCTAAATTCACTAAAGGCCTGCAGCTACTAATATGCCTTTAAAGTCAAATATAGACTTTATAGTCAAATATAGACAAATACGTGTAATGAAAGATGATATTACTTAGTCAAAGTTTTTCCTCCAGCACGTAAGGCAAAGCTGGAGATCACATTTCCTAAAATTAGTGTGCTGTAAGCAGGCCAAGTGAATTTAAGGATTTAATTTTGTTCTTAACAAACAAAACTAAGCATTGAGGCAAGTTATTATCAGTATATCCATGAACTTTTCAGTGGTACAGGACACATACTGGCTGGCAAAATCCCAGCTCTGGTTTTCTAGTAAACCTATACATACTAATTTTCAATCACTTTCTGGTAAGCAGCTAAATACAACTTAATCAAATCTATTTCAGAATGAAGATTTGCAAGTAACAACAGTGTTAGTTTGCTCAAGCAATACTCAAGATTCCTCTGCATCAGTTTCTCTGTTCTTAAGACTGAAGTTCAGTTCCCACTTTCACCAAAGGATTATTCTCTTTAAGACATTTTCCTTCATATTAAATATTAAGATGTAACCCACCCATTCTTGCAGTCTGATTTTTACCTCATTACATTACAAACCAGTACTATTCCCAATACCTGCGTACTGTTAGACTATTAGAAAGTCTATCTATTTCATAGTACCTGAAGTACTTTCCAAATACAGCTACTGATGCATCCTGATCTGTTTACAAGGAGCTTAAAACCTACTCAACACAATGCAGTATGTTTTCTGTTACCTAAATTGAGAAAAAGGTTTTGATAATCTGCCCTAAATATGATATTAGTCTATATATTTAAGAACTTTACTAACTTAATGGAGTCCCTATTACCTGGTAGCATCAAACCAAACTACTTGAAACAGTCTGAGAATGAAGTGTACGTATTTGAAGACTGCCTACATGAGATGTCGCGTGTATTCAGAATTTGGATTTAAGTGTTAACTAAAGAATCCAAAGTTAGATTAGTAAAATTATTTTTTCCAAGATCAATGAGCAGAATAAAATTGTATATAAAAAAGGATATATAAATATGGATATATACATAAAAAGAAAAGCCTCAAGAACAAACTAACTTTCAAACACCATCAGGAACAGTTAATAGCTGACAAAGCCAGGACAACAAACAGTTTTCCCAGCAAAATCATTCAGAAATTTAGAATTCTCATTTTGCATATAATATATTACCCTTAAGTTGCTTACACATGAGACATTTTTAATGGCAGTTCTTGGATTTAAGTCTGTACAAGAAATGATGTTCCAAACCAACAAATCTGTTAAATGATTCCATCTACATTAAAGTGGGAATTGTTCAAAGAAGTCACTACATTACATTATCACTTCCATAGCCTGCTTGCTCCCACCAACTGGAAACGTGCCTCAATCCACAAGGATCACAATCCTCCACACAAGGGATACTTAATTGAAAATACATTTTCCAGAACATATAAACATTTTATGGTTATATCTCTCAATACAACAATGACAATATAAAGCTAAACACCACCAATCTAAATTCCTATTTCTCAAAAAGGGGCTTTGATCAAATATCATATGGTGTTGATATAAAGCTTACTTTTCTGAGAACATCTTTCAGCTGCAGATGATCAGGAAGCAGTCTGCCAGAATACACCAGTCTCTGATCCTTTGTAGACTAGGAGATGGGACAAAGAAAGGGATTTAGCTTTTTCCTGCTGTACAGATATACAGCTGGAGATAACATTTGCAGATGAGAAAACCCTTTACAATTCCAACCACCACCAGACAGCCTTAAAAACATTTCAGAAGCTTCACAGGTCCAACTCACACATTAATCCTGAAAAAGAATTCTACTATTATGCACTCAACAAGAGTGCCAGAACAATTAACAATCCTTAACTGGCAAATGCTGCTCAAGAAAACCATTAGGTAGATTCAATAATTCTTTTAAGATGATTTGCTCTTTTCCCTGCTCCCATTCCCAGGTACTTCCTGAAAAAGGAGACTGAGAAGTGGCTGGGGCAAAAAAATAATGCAAAACCAACCCCAAAATAGTTAGAATGATGGCATGGTAATTAAAATATGCAGAAGGGACACACATTTCAATCACTTTCAACAACGAATTTCTCTTACTAGTTCCTGCCCAACATTCTACTCCCCCCCCCCCCCCCCCCCCCCCCCCCGAAAACCAAAACAACCCCCGCCCAAAACAAAAAACACTCACAAGAGTAGCTGAACTACTGCTTTCATCTTAATACAACAGCAGTTATTACTTCAAAGAAAGCACTACCATAAGCAAGTGCTAATTGAAGATATTTAGGCTAACATCAGTGGAACAGATGGGCATTAACAGCATGAAATATCTGAAGAATGAAGACATGCAAACAGCTGGTCTTACATCCCACTTGCCCAGCACCCAGCTGCCCACTCTGCAGTCTTATTCATGCTAATACTAAGACACAAATACCTGAGATAAAGATCTCTCATTAAAAAAGCTTTCAGAGAAGTTTGACTGATTTTTTTTTTGCAATAGCCTTTTCCAGATTCCCAATAACTTGGCAGAACATAGAAAAGTTGGAGAATTTGTGTTTTTTTTTTCCCCTGAATATAGCTACTCTAAAAGCAGATGAAAGTTCACATTAAGTCTGAGAAGCTTTTGCTTTAACTCCCCCCCCCCCCATTCATACTAGCCATTATTACACACGTCTTTAAATTATTAGTCCATAACCTGCCATATATAGTACAGAATTGTTTACCACTTCTATTGAAGAGTCATTTTTTATGTTCTTCTGCATTTTCCTGTATTTTTAATTGGTGATACAATACACTATTTTTGTAAGGCTCACTACACAGAATTAGTTTGCTGCAGCTCCAATGAATAAAACACTGCAATAAATTCAACATCAACACTGTGCTATTTCTATTCACGATTAAAACAGCAGGAAAAATGCCTGCCTCACGACAGACTACGTTCAAATGAATGAAACAGTTTGGTTGCTACTTTCAAGAGGGAACAGGCTGCTAGCAAAATACAAGCTTACTTGCATTTTATGTTTGGGAAAGGCCTTCTTAGAAAAAATAAGAATTTGCAGCATGAATCAACATTACTGGAAACTTTGATTTCTTATAAGTAAGAAACTTGTTGCTTTAGAATCAGCAGTGGAACCAGAAGAAAAGTGTCAGAAACCTTGTCTCTGGGTCCTGAGATAGATTATCTGGAGATTAATTAGAATGGAGAAGCAGTTAAAACAGCAAAACACAACAACAAAAAACCACCCCCAAACTCCAAACCTTTGTATCATCATCCAACATGGCGATGGAGCACTCATAATATAGTTTTCTAGATGGTCAAATTCAGATTTTTCTCTTCAGTACCTCACGTATGTACCTCTCCTCAACTCCATCTCATTTACTACTCAAATGAGTAGTACAATTCATATTTTTCATACAAATACTTCACAGAAAAGAAACTGCTGGAGTAAAACAACCCCTCAAAGCTATTACATAGGCTTCGGTAGTGCCTTTCACCTCCCTACAAAACCACAAAAGAAAAGGTTAAACCTATGTTGAGTACTGTTAATCATATTAAGCTAGGGACATTAATGGGGACCATGAGGCCTTAAACCACATACTCCTCCCTACATAATTTAAATACCTAATGGGGCACTACTACAATCACTTTCAATTCTCAGGGTGAAAGCCATCTTGGAATTCTGAGATGAGGGGCAGGGATTTAAATGCAGATGAAAGAAGAAGTGACAAATGTGAAAACACACAGTATACATTTATGCCAAAGAAAATAGAAAAGGCATTCAAGTGATCCTCTGCCAGAGGAGGTTCACTATCAAACTTCCTGCTTTAAGGAACAGCATGCTCACTGTTAGCCCAAACACTTAACTGTGATGGAAAAACACTTTAGAACATATATAAAGAATTAGAGTGCCCCGATTTTCACAAGCAAGCAGGAAGCATCAGATAAAATGCATCTAGAACCTAAAGTTTACCGTGAGATGGAAGACAGTTTCCAGACCATAATTCAAAAGGTATGAGTTTAAAACCAAGAATTCAACAGCTAGTGGTTTGGGTTTTTTCTTCCATTTTTCAAGCAAGACTCCTGCTGCAATGCTTACTGAGTCCAAATTAGCTACACACAGCATATTACCAAAACCATCAAACGTGAGCTAATGCAGCAACTCCCTTTAGAAACACAGATAATCTCTGAGCTATCCTGTTTCAGCTACAAGATATTAGTTATTTTGGTCACTCAGCCTCTCTCCCATAGGAAATAAGAATCCAAACCACCACATCTGGTTAGAAATGTGAGCAAAGCATATGCTAGATGACAGGTACTAGAGGAAATGAGAATTTTAAGTTCATGTGTCTGGGTGTAATCAATGGAGTGGTTAATGCACTTACTGCAAGAGCTGCCAGAGTGACACACAGAGGTTGATTTCCCAATTTTTCTTAAATAAACATTTCATTTAGGGACACTGTAACTGCAGTACTTCAGCTATGAAAAATTGGTCCAATCAGGGAAAAAAAGATATTGAGGAACGTGGATCTTAGTATAGACCCACAAACTAATTTGATTTTATTTTAAACCCCACTTATCTCCTTCAATGACTTGCCAAAGTAAGTATACCAACTTAGTAACTTTAGTAACACCTAAATCAAGTTAAATCTGCCTATGAAATCTGCATATGTTTAGCCACATGATTTACACAAATTAACCTGGAAAAACAACAAACACCACTGCCTCAGGCCCTAACTTCTTGTTTGCACGTTTTAACCATCACGTTTTCTGAAAATACATTCTTAATAAATTGTAAATTTAATGACAACGTTTAAAGTTACCATCAGTCTACTGACTGTTTTACAGATGCTTGTAGAATAAGGTAAAAGTCACATGTAAAAACTTGAAAGACTATGTATATAGCAGGGATAGCAACTGATTTCTATTTCACACCCAGAACACTCCAATACCTGAGAGAACATCAGTGTTCTGATGCACTCTTAAAATAGCACTGTAACAGAAGTTGTTTTCAGGACCTATCATAATCAAGGAATGTAGAAATTTGATGGACAAGCTTTTGGCATTGATCCAGTTTAAAGAAAAATAAAGGGGGGGTGGGGCAGAGCTGCTCCTAAGAGCACAAAGATTTAAACAAATCTGGAAAAAGCAGTAGCAGGCAACATCAAATCCACCTTCTGATTTTTCTATACATAGGTGTTTAATAGGATGTTTCATTTCTCCTCCCCATGTTCTTACTTTAATTCAAAGGTTCTATAAAATAAAAATACTACATTTATTTACTAGTTTAAATGCAAATACAGTAAATCCAGATTAAACTGGAACCATTGAGATAATTTTCATGAAGAAACTCTTCATTCTTTAACCCAGAACAATTTTGGGGGATTCTGAACTAGTGATGTAATGAGAGGCATGTTGAGGAATTAATTTTCAACAGAAGAAAGATGTTCCAGGAAATTGAAATTCAATATTCTAGTACTGGTTCAGACCTACACAGCGACATAAAAACCTCGTGTTCATTAAGGATTCTTCACAAGAAGCCCAATTTAACAAGATCATCGGGTGAGTCAGAAAACTAGTGCCTAAACACATCACAGGAGGAGACTCCAGTGACGGAAGCAGCAGCAATCAGCTGAAGTCGTGGATTTGTTTCTGTCACTGCAGATAGGCTCTCTCAGCAGAGCATTACTCACAGCAATAACTAAATCCACAAACTCTCAAATACTGCTTAACAGAGCTCAAGGTACCCAAGACACAGCCTAAGTTGTTGACTGCTTGCCTTCTTTCTCCAAAAGGCAGAAACCTGCCTCAAGACACAAAGCTACTATTTTACCTTCAATCAACAATGCCAATAATTATTCTATTAAATTAGGTGCATACTAATCATTTACAATATAAACACAACCTTTGACTGATGCTTTCCACAGCAAGGTCTAGGCCTCACATGCTGCTGTTGCTGCAGTGTAGAAGCAGTCATTCCCTTTATATAGTTTTCTGGAACAAATTTTCAAGTATACTGCTCTGTATGACTAACAGGTACAGTATCATCTTTCGATTATTACCTGCATGGCTTTTCCCAGCCTCTTGTCAACTGACAAGTTTAGAAACTTAAAAGAGTTGACAAATAAACATTATTTTCCTCAGGAAACATAACAAAAGAAAACCCCACACCAGGTCTTGATATTAAGGTTCAAAGTACAATCACGACCGTCAGTCATAGAATATCTGAAAGCAAAGTGTTCAAAAAACCCCACTGCTCTTTAAAGGGGGGAAAAAAGGGGAAGTAATTCTGGAGGCTCAACTCCGTATTTCAAATACTATGAACAAACACCTACCTGCTCCACACCTCAGTGAATTCACTAGATCCTGATCACTTTAGCTGCGTTGATTACACTGTAATCACTTTAAATAGAACTTTTCCATTTAGAGACTAATCCGAAGTTAACTGAGATACCGCAATTCCAGTTCCCAAAAAAGATGAAGTGTCTTTAGCGATGCCATCTTTGGGGATGCTACACTGTGACCTTCTTAAACCACAGGAAAGAGCAACTACTTCGCACTGCCAGCTTCCCCGAGAGCCGAGTGCCAGGCATCACCCGTACGCAAGCAGCTCTCCGGCACTAGGACTGTTTATCTTGCAGGGTACCTAAGGAAAGTCTTGACCAACTGCCCACAAGTTACCACAACGCCAGTCTTACCGACACGACGAAGAAAAAGGGCTGGCCACCAACTCACCGGCTTACTGGGGTACACTTTGGAGAGGTGAGACTTTAGCTTGCCCACAGTCCAGTCCAGAAAGCAGTTGATGGTCTGATCGGTGTATTTCTGGTTGGGGGCCTTGATGATGAACGTGCTGGTTCACACAGCAGTTTCAACACTGAGGAGGTTAAATACACCATCATGTGCGAACAGCTCAGTGAATTTATCCTCAATATTCTAATCAGGTCAGGAAATCGTAGAATCCCAGACTGGTTTGGTTGAAGGGACCTTAAAGCTCCTCCAGCTCCAACCCCTGCCACGGGCAGGGACCCGTTCCACTGGAGCAGCTTGCTCCAAGCCCCTGTGTTCAACCAAGAAATATTGTTTTATAAACAGAATGGAGGCAAAGGGAGGGATTTGCCTTATGCAGCACAGAAACTTGTCTAAACCCATAAAACAAGTTTCTGAAGTCTCAGGTTAGCATTGTAAACTTCCAGTCATCTTACATGATTTTCAGTTGCTGAGAAGAAAATCCTTTAAAAGGTAACTTTCAAGGTTGATGGACAAAATAACACGGAACAAGGGGAATGTTAGGTTCAGAATACTTCTAAAGATCTCTGCAGTAAAATTTGGCCTCATTAACTCGATGAAAGCAATAAGCTGCTTATAAAACTACTTTAAAGCGTCTCTTGTATCAGGAGAGAGCACTTGCTTTCCATTTCCTTCAGTCTTCAAATGCTGTTTGTAAGCACAGAAGGCAGGTTTGGTTTGTCAAGTTGATAGTGTCCCTTTAATGCCAAAGAATCAGACCCTTCATTAGGCTCCATGCTATGAGCAAAGAGGCACAGAAGAGTTTGCTAATAAAGAGAGGACTGTAAGGAGCTCCAGCTTTTGAACAGAAAGATAAAAAGAGCCTGAAGGAATATCATTAGCACCCAGGACCTAATTCTTCCTCTCAAATAAAACCTGGATGCAGACAACAGCTAACGTGAGAATTCACAGAGAAAATAGTCTTAATTTTTGTGTTCATCGACTTATGCTCATTTTTGCCCATAACCACTCATTCACAAACCTCATGCTTGAGGTGGAGCATGCGAGCTCTCTGCTGCTACAGTGCCCATTGTCCTTGAGGAGGCTTATCAAATAGTAAATACGGAAAATTGGCACTTGACAACACCTTCAAATGTAATATTTGACATACTCCTACCGGTTTCCCGGTGCCCTCCCTGGTTATACAAGAATGCTTATTTGCACTTGAAATTCTGTCCATGCTGTCGCTACCAGGGGTTTCCAAGAGTGGAATACAATTTCCAAGCACTAGGTGAATACTTGTGCCCAGGGTAGTGCAACAAAAGGGGTCAGTTAGATGAGCACTTGTCAAGGATTAATGCAGAAGTTTTTAACTTTTCTTTAGGGTGGTTGCAGTGGTGGTGTTTGACAGTCTTGGTGGTCCACATACATGCAGTATTTCTATAACATGCCCATTAGCTACTAAGCAGGACTCCAGACTTGGGATGACCAAGAAATTTCCCAAGTCGTACCTGGGAACAGGAAGATGTCTCATGTGGTGTCATTTTTGAAGCTGCATGTTGTGCCACCTCTGTGAGCACATCCCTGGACCATGCACAATCCCCTGGGGGTCAGAATCACACCGTCAGTAATTGCATTTTAGGACTAAAAACCTGGTAAAAGCAGTTTGACATGAATTTAGGTTCCAGGAAACGTTTTATGAATATCCATTTTGAAGTATCACAATGTATTGCACCAACAGGCCATTTGGTATTTTAACATGCAAGAAATTATGTCATTATTCTTAATACTTATCCAGCTTGACATACCTTCACAAATCCACAGGAATCTTTTTGCATGCTTGTATTGTGTGTGACACCCCTTTAGTGCAGACGAAAAATTATGGCAAATCACTTTTAAGAATGCCAAAACCATATTAATTTTTTACAAATAAAGGAATTCATTAAAATGCTATGAAAGATCTTCTGACTCTTGAAGTGTCTAAAATAGGCACATGATTTGAGAATTGAGGCTTCTTATTCAGCCATTAGACTATCCAACGGAAAATAGAGAGCATATAAGATCCTACAACTCTAGGTTCTTAACTGAGCTTGGCACAGAAGATAGGTTGTATTATTAATCTACCCTGATACCCATTTATCAAGTTGGAATAGAGCAAAATCTCCATTTATTGCCAGTAAAATATTTTCAAGTGGAATCATAGCAGTTACAAAGCTGGGTTGCAACTAATGCATCCAGGCTCTTTTGCTATTTATTCTAAGAGTTGAGGTCATGTGAAATTACTGACCTGTATGTGGGATGACAACCATAAAGAACTTGAGAATCTATATGCTCAGACACATCAGTTTTCTCCAAGACTTTAACAAACTCTGCCTTACTATGAAATGATGACAAGGATTCCCATATTCCTTCTTCAGAACAAACAGCTTTGAGAAAATCCTCATTGCAGCCACTGCCAGGATTTTCTCTTCTAAATCACAGAAT
Source organism: Pezoporus wallicus (assembly GCF_028554395.1). Taxonomy (NCBI): domain Eukaryota; kingdom Metazoa; phylum Chordata; class Aves; order Psittaciformes; family Psittacidae; genus Pezoporus; species Pezoporus wallicus. Next base: position 35,251 of record NW_026642649.1, read on the forward strand.
TTACATTTCATTTAATGATCTGGAAAACTTGTTGTACAAGGAGGAAGGAGTGGGTTTGTGCTCCCTTCGGTTGTATACATGAAGCCAGAGAGGTTTATTTCTTAAGGAAACTAAGGGAAAGGTCATGTTCACATGGGTTTTCTCGCTCTGGAAGTGTATATCATCTCTTCAGCACTAGAAATACTGCTGATTCTCAACAATTCATAATTGATTTCCATGAGGAAAAAACTCTGGAAGTCTTCTTGTTGCCATATAAGCAACACTGATGAATGGGTTTGGCTACAGGTCTTTCAACAAGAGGTAGACTATTTGTCAGTCATGATATTTGTGTAAGCAAACAAGCAGAAATGTGTATATATTTAAATGTCATAATGGACATCTCAGTTGTTTGTCAGGACTAACTGTTGTTTTGTTGCTGATGTTTTCTATAGGTACCAGTTGATCCTCCCTGTAACCTTTGAGCCCAGTGACCAACTTCCATCAAACTTGACAAGAGACAGCAATCTCAGCTATTACAACACTGAAGGTTTCAAGATCTAAGGGGCTATCGAGAGAGACCTTACAAGCGTATCTGCTGACAAGAAAGCTAATAAGCTTTCTCCTTTGTAGCCATAAGGGAATTCAAATGGAGCAGGCTGAGAGGGAAATACAGAACACCCAGTTTCACTTGCAAATTGCCTGTAGTGACAGTTGAAGGACCCACTAGTCTGCAGTGGGTGGCTGGTGGATGAAGTGCAACAGGGATGTGGTTTTCTTATGAATTCAGGCAGGCTCTGCAGTTTCAGCTGTTGACTTCTGGAATAAAGTCTTGCAAGACTAATATTTTGTTTCCAACAGGGGCGTGAAGATGGTTTTACGGACAAATGCTGAAAACACTTATAACTGGATGTTATAAGTGTTTTCTTATGCATATTAGCACTTATAACTGCAATGTTACTAGCAGTGGTCATCGAGGTGTGACACTTGTCTAAGGAACAACTTCTTGAAATGGGTAAATGAAAATGTGATTCATCTGCAGCTATTTTTGCCCTGATGATAGCTTCAAGACTGAAGAGGAGTAGCAGCTACCTACATATTTTCTCTCTTCTATGTGAGGTGCTTCAAAAGAGACATAACAGGCGAGAGAATGTCTTGGTATCTTACTGTTTCAAGGAAAATCAATCAGTGAATATGCTGGTTAAAGAGCTGGAGGGATAGAAAACTTTGAGATGAGCAGTGGCTTTCTGAGATAGGACTTGAATGGACCCTTCTTTATCCTGTAAAACTGCAGCCTGAAGGAGCTAGACTGCAATGTTACACAGTCTCAGGTCAGACCTCTGATCTGATCTCGAACATGGACTCTGGTTGCATAGAATGGCTTTTTGCTTACAGATTCAGCACAGAGTTTTATTTGGAATTCTTTTTTGTGTGTTTGCTCTGAATTCTCCCTAAGCACAGGTTCAAATCAGACCTATTTTTTCAATATTTTCTCATCCATTTTAAACATAACTAGAATTATCCAAAACGTTAAAATGTCTATAAATGGTTTTGTTGTGGAGTGCTAAAGAAGCATAATTTCAAATACTGAATTTAAAACAAATTGCTAAAATGGCCATGGGAAATCTAGCAAAATCAGGTACCACAGAATCATAGAATGGATACGGTTGGAAAGGACCTTAAGCTCATCTAGTTCCAACCCCCTGCCATGGGCAGGGACGCCTCACACTAGAGCTCAGTCCAACCTGGCCTTGAACACTGCCAAGGATGGAGCATTTACCATCATTATTATTTTTTTTATAAGAGCACCTGTCTTTATTTCCATTTAGCAAGTGGAACTATTTCCATTTAGCAAAGTCTCTGTCTTTTTAATTGTCATTCAAAGACACTTTCATGAAAAATTGGAGAGAAATCAGCATTGTTACAAAGGAAGATCTCATTTCCAGGGCAGTGAATTAAAGAAAATCTACTAATATAGTTGACTTTTAAGTTTCAAAAAGCCTTTGACCTTACTGCCCACAAGTGACTACTGAGGAGGTCTATGCCTTGATCCAGCTTCTGCTTTCATCTGTAGCATTCTTTATTCATGTGATGTCCCATTGACTTTAAGGGACCTTAACGGAAAAGTCCACAGGGAAAAAGTCACAGTTCCGACACTGATAGGATATTATATGATAAAGTGATACTGAGACCTCAAATAGTATTCCTCACAGTAAATGTTTCCTTGTTTTCTTGCTTGACTTCCTTTTGAGATTATAAGATCTTTGGAGTACAGACGATTCTCCACAGTGCCTAGCTGGAGACTGAGAAATTAGCCCCTTGTGCTTTACAGACATGCATGACAGGAGGTAGGTGCTTAACTGATGCACAATCAGGGCTTATTTGTGCATTACAGCCTGGGACAGACAGCACTGTTCCACAGTTCTGGGCCCTGTAGCCATATAAATAAGTCCTAAAGGTTCCCTCATAACTTGAGAATAAAGCAAGAATTAATTAAATGAGGAGGAAAAAGTCAAAACCAGTGCTCTTTTTGCAATAGCATATAATTAGTCCACGGAACTTGCTACTGCCAAGCCAGAGTGCTGGGGTCGGTGTCAGGAAGGATCTGGTTACAGAAGGGCACAGCTCACAGGGTGAACGGAGTAATTTCTCCCCCATCTAAGAACTGCCCAAATGCAGACTGAAAAGGTGCCTGTTTCCGTCTCTAGAATATGTTATGGCATTGCCCGATGGACTCATCTGGATCAATGGCAATGTAAAATCCACTGTCATTGGAATATCACTCCTTCCTATGGTCCATTTTTTGTCTCTGACTGTGTTCAGGATTAAAAATTTAGGAAAGAAAACAAGCAACTTGATGGTAGCCAGAGATTTTTATGCTCAAAGGAAGAGTTCTTCTGAAACCTGAGAGGTGGCTGATTTCCATTACAAGGGCTCTGTCAGGTATTTTAAAATGACAAAGTGTGTGAAGTCTGTGCCAGCATCTCTCACGTCAGCTCAAGACAACTGTCGTGGTTTAAACCCAGTCAGGTAATTCGTTCGCTCACTTCCCCCCCTTTCTTGCCCTCCCCCTGCTCTCGGAGGGACGGAGAGGAGAATCAAAAGAATGCAACTCCCACGGGTTGAGATAAGAACAGTTTAGTAACCAAGGTATAACACAAATCACTACTGCTACTACCAATAATAACAATGATAATAGAAATAACAAGGGAAGAGAATACAACACCTCACCACCAACCAACTGATAACTCGGCCCCCCAGTCCCCGACCAAGCACCGACCCATACCTCCTCCAACCCTGCCGTCTCCCAGCCCTTCCGGCTAACTCCCAGTTACATCCTGGGCATGACGTGCTGTGGTATGGAATACCTCTTTGGTCAGTTTGGGTCAGGTGTCCTGTCTCTGCTTCCTCCCGGCTTCCCCTCCTCCCTGGCAGAGCATGAGGCTCACAAAGTCCTTGGCCAAACCAAAACATCTCTATCAGCTCTGTTCCTGAGCTGAAAGTCAAAACACTGCACTGCACCAGCTACCAAGGAGGAGAAACATGACTGCTACTGCTGAACCCAGGACAACAACACAGGCAGAAACTGGAATACAGGCACCTCCTGCATATACTCAGATAACTAGCACCGGTGCAGTAAGCGTGACATGGTCCAGATACCTCAGATTTATAGTCACTTGAAGTGCAGTCGAGCTGTGTGGACGCTGGCCAGCTGTCAGGACAGCTATAATTTGAGCTGCACTCTTGCCCATCCAGTCAGGTTGCTAGCTGTCCAGAAGTCCCAGCCGTGAGGCCAAATTCCTGGGTTTCTGTTTGAATAAAATTTAGGGGGCGAGGGCAAGAAAGGGCACGCATGGAAAGAATTAAGATACGTAAGTGAATACCCAGCTTTTTATTACAGAAAGGATTGCTCTTCCACTAACCACTACAGTGCTGTTTGTCTCTGGGTGCCTTGCCAGCTCCTGGGACTTGGTGTGAGGAAATGGGTTATTACTACTTATAACAGAAATGACCAAATGCTTGCTAACTATTAGCCAGTCCATAGGAGAAAAAAGCATCACTCTTCAGAAGAATTTATGATTTTTGAGGTTCCAGTCCTACAGGTTTGCAAACATCACTGCACGTGACTAGAGACTGACAGATTCTAACTAACAACATTACACATGAGCAATTCCAGGAAACTCATGTGTCCACTCATGTGCGTAAGTATTTACAGAAACAGGATCCAGTTGTTCTGGAAATCCATATATCTTGTATGTTTATAATTTGCTCTGTCTGAGCCATAGTCTCATGTCCATTGTGATGCCACTCGTTTATTTTTCAGTGCAAACAAGCTGGTTCAAGTTTTGCTTTCAAATATTTTGTTTCCAGATGCTTCTTTCTGCTTGTTTGTCTCCTTAGGTGTCATCCTGACATCTGTACTCTGGAAAATACAAGCTTCTCAGCCTGAAATGCTATTCTTTTAGCTTTAAGATTTTATAGTACCATATTTATCTCTGTCCATTACATATCACATTTTTATTCAAAGAAAGTTTTTTACAAGTTCTTGAATATCCTAAGGAGGACGTTGAGTCTCAGCTTAAAGTCTCAAATGTTTGTTTCTCATATGCATAGAGCTTTGCACTGTGTTCTGAGAATCTATAGTAACAGCTAAGTTACAATAGCAAGATACAATAAACTAACCCAGGAGGAGTATTTTGCATGTGGTTCTTGATGCCTTGTCTTTTGATTGTGCAAAGGGTGATTTCAGCTGATGGGTTATGCAAGCAATAGGGATTAAACATAGTTAAAATTTAATTCAAGCCATGCTGAAGTGGTGGCAGGAGGAAGAAAGGTCTCGTTTCCTCATAGTGATGCTTCAAAGAGAAGTCTTAGTCATGTCAGTCTGGATGCTCCAGTTCCGGCAAGGGTAGGCATCTCTGTGTGTCTATAATCAGCCTTCTGCCTGCAGAGGGTTTCACAGCAGTACTGCAGATTATGTGGCTCCTCCTGAACCTCAGGAGGATTGTGGGACTTCATTCACCAGTTGTGAAAACCATGTTCTATAAACTGTCATGAGGCTTACTGTGCTCTGGTCAGTCTTAATCCCTGCAGCCATTTCCTAGCAACGTAAGACTGCTTTTATATTTACACATAGTCTGTTGTCTCACCATGTTTTTGTGAGTGCCTTTTGGACTGCTCAGCCAGCTACTTATGCACTGAGTATGCCAGGTATTTTTTTCAGTGTGCCAACACAGACACTGTTCCTGCTGAGCCTTGTATGATTATTAACCAACACTTCATTTTCCCTTAAGGATTACAAAAGCCTTTTGGTAAAAGGGGGCTTCTTGAGCTTCTTGACATCCATGCAGGATGTAGGTGTACTGTAAAACAAACTGTCTTTAAAAGCAGTATTTCATCCACTTGTATTCCATGTTTGCATCGTTCATTATAGTTGTATGATCTTGAGATGTTCTTTATTACCTTGTTTTAATGAGAGTCTGTGGGAAAACATGGACCTCCTGCAAGATTCCATGGTCTCAGGAGATGCAAGCCCTCAAGTCACGTAACACACAGGGTATTGCACGTCAGGCTCCATGTTCAAACACCTGCATCATCGCACAACCTACAAGAAGCTCTTAAACACAGTTAACTGTAATTCCTGAATCAAAGACTCCCATTCCCTTATTTTGTTCCATCAACATTGTGCTGGTGCCCAGAGTGTTTCTCTGACTCCCACTAAGTGATGAATATTCAGCAAACACCAACCTGAGGTCTCAAAAGGGGAACAGGACAGCCACAGACATCAGGGAGTCCTGTCTCATTCTTCAGTGGAAATGTCTTGTGATTATGGTTTTTTCTTATCCCTACCCGCCAGTGGAGATGTGGAAATAGAGCCCTTGTCTGACAACTGCAAGATGTGATGCCATCTCATGCTTGGGGAAAATATATGGCACATGCTTAGCAGTGCTTATACACCAGCTACCTAACCACATGTCAAAGCGATGAGTAATACGGAGAGTCAGCAAGTTACTAATCAGCTATTAATTGTGTGCTTCAGTAATTAGCAGCTGCTGAAAACCGGTTTTCCACGGGCCACAATTTTAGGATGGAAATGGCCAGTTAAGTGACAAGCACATAAACATGCTGTGGTTAACCTTGTCAGTCAGTAGGTGGCTGTATTGTTTTTAGCCATCTTCAGGGAACAAAACTGCATTTTCATGGCCAGGAAAGAGAGCGTCCTTCCCCAGGATGTGAGGAGCCTCTGATAGTGCTTGTAGACTTTCTCACAGTGTTGTTTTTAAATGGTTCAATGTGCACACAATATTGTGCCTTTCTTTTTTTTTTAAGTAATTATTTGTTAATTGCACAAAATCTGTTTAACACTCTGGTTGAGCAGTCGTTCTGTTGCTGTTTTATACAGCTTAGTGTCTGCTCTCAACATCACCTTGATTTCACCACAACAGGCTGTGAAATCACAAATAAGCCTCCATAGTAGGAAGTGGGTATTTCAACAGAAGCAGGCTGTGATTCTGTCAGCTGCGTTGTGGGCTCAGGTCTGGTCCATATTCATAGTCACTGACCTGGTTCCTTCTCATTCTCACCTGGTGACCTGGCAACTGTATGTGAGGGTTCCTGTCAGTTTAAAACATGACAACCCTCACATTACTACCAAATACAATTGCTTCATTGATTAGCCCCAGCAATGAGAATGAATAAGCACAGAGTTCAAGTTATTCTTTCCTTCCAGAAAACGCAGTCACACTAAATTGGAATTGCAGGAGACTGCCAGGGCATCAGGAGGAAGCTTGCAGTGTTAGGCTCTCTCTATTCTGCAGTTAAAAACAACATTACCCAGAAAATCTATTAATGAGTTTTCTCATGCATTAAATGACCACACAAAACCCTCTTCCCCTCTGCCCTAAAAACACAAGGCAGCATGATGCCAGAAGAGCTCAGTGGTGGAGGAATTTGCAGTGGGCACAAGGAAATTGTGTTGGCTGCAGTGGAAAGAAATGAAAAAGAGAGGCAAGTTTAGACTTTGGCACTTGTGGGAAAATACATGAAAATAAGCAGCAGATGTAAAAAGCTCAGGGAAAAAAAGATATTAAACATTTTCAGACATAGGTGGATTTATGTTTAGAAGGTGCTGATGTTATCTGAGTTCTTGGAGTGCTGTCACAGCAGAAGGAAAGGAGCCTGCAGGCAGGATCCACAGCCCTCTGAACACACTGGGAATGTTTTTATGCATTTCAATAGCCCATAGAGCAGTGGAGCTGCCAAATGTCATGCATTTCACTCAGGCTATCAGGGACCTTCTCATGCTGGCTTGGCTCTCAGCTGGGTTCTCAAGCACTCGGGCTGGCGGTGGGAAAATGGGGCAGGTTTTTGGCTTGCAGCTCAGTCTTGGGGCTGTTAGGGGCCCCTGCAGTTCTGTTCCTGAGGCACGTAATCCTGACCTGTCTGTAACTGGATTATGCCCCTACATCTCCTGATCCAGGCCAAGGGAACCAGGATAAAGCTTCCCAGGCTGACACTGGCTAGTCTGTGGGCAGTTACAGCAGGATCCCTGCCAACATTTTGCTCCACAGGTAAGGTAGCTTCTACCTGTAGAAAGTCCAAGAGTCAGAGCATCCACTGCTTTCCATACCCAGCAACCAGCATCCATCTGCCACTGCAATCATATCTCTGCTTCCCTACCAATGGTACTGTCAGACTTGGTGACCATCTGTCCTTGTCAATCCCCTTGCTACTTGGCAGCAGCACCCATCCAGTAGTAGCTGAGGCACATCAAATGTGCTTAATGGCTTTAAAATGACAGAGGGGAGATTGAGATTAGATGTTAGGCAGAAGTTCTTCCCTGTGAGGGTGCTGAGGCACTGGCACAGGGTGCCCAGAGAAGCTGTGGCTGCCCCATCGCTAGCAGTGCTCAAGGCAGGCTGAACGGGGCTTGGAGCAAGCTGCTCTAGTGGAAGGTGTTCCTGCCCATGGCAGGGGTTGGAACTGGATGAGGTTTTAGGTCCCTTCTAGCCCAAACCAGTCTGGGATTCTAGGATTCTGTAAAATGTTTCAATTAATGGAAAATGCCTACAGTCAAGGAATGACTGCACAGCATATGAAAATGAATGACCAAGGTCCAGAACAAGAATGGATTTATATCACTGTAGGTTTCATACTGGATGGCAAAAATCAGCAAACAGATTGGAAGAGCGGGGGAATTTACCTAGGAAATGCTGCCTTCCAGAGCTATGAGAACATGGAATGTTAAAAATTCACACTCAAGGAAGGGTCAAGAGAGATATTTAACCTTTCTTGTACTGTACACATATGAAAAACTTGTGTTAGCTGGTTACAAGCTGTAAAGAAACCCGTTTTGCTGTTTAAAATATTCTGAGACTTCCATGGAGACCTACCTGATGCCACCTGTATATAATGACCTAGATTTTAAAACCAGTTGTGAAGCAGATGTCTGGAATCCTGCTGTGAATGTTAACATTTTCCATACACAGAACAGTGCAAACTTGCAGATTAATTTCACTTCGGGAAGCCTAAAATCACTTTTAGGACTTCCCAATGATATAATTAGGATCCTCTTGTTTGGAGATGCCTTTGAGAAGTGACAGCAGAGCCAGCCTTTCCCAGCAAGATTCTTATCTTGAAGGACACTCAGGTAAGCACGGGTCTAAAGTCATTGCTTTCTAGTAACCATGTAGATGTCTGTATGCCATATCTGAATATGCTTACTAATAAATGGGTTTCAGTGGTACCAAATTCACTCGCACCATCACTGAGTGACGGACAGCAATTGACAGACGAAGTGTCAAAGAGAGTGAATTACTTTGCCAGGATGAGGCAGTCAGAACGAAACAGGCATGTGATGATGAGGATAAAGCAGTTTAGAGGATGGCTTCCCCTCTCCTCACACGAGCAGGCTTCAGTCCACAGCTTTGTCTTCCCCGCTATATCCTTTGGAATTTACTCAAGCATCCAAAGCATGGCCTATGTGAAGTGGCATTTCTAGAGTTCAGCAGGCAGGCTGCCAAAAGAATCTCCTCAGCTCCTATTTTAACATGAATTTCTTGAGCTGGGGAAACCAAATGAAGCAGCCATATAAAAGGGAGTTGCTGGCATGAACTATTTAGGGGGAAAAGTAAAAAAGGAAACTGAAATGTCTGCTTTTGGATTTTAAATAGGAAAAGTATCCCAGAGCCTCACAGGCTCAGGGAGCCAAAGGTCAGGAGAAACAATAAGTAGTAAGCCTTAAAAAAATAAATAATCTAGGAAGAGGAAAAAAAGGGGAATTTGTAAAAATAAGCCAAAGCAAGTGAAAGGATAATTAGTGAGATAAATAATGCTGATTTTCAACTAAATACTTTGGCTGCCAGCAAAGGGACACAACTGTTTTTAGTGGAAGCTGACCAAAGATAACTAAAACTTGGTCCATGGGAGCATAATTGCCTTGATTGTCTCAGCTATTTCAATGAGAGTTTTGAGATTCTGCAAACAGTCGTGTGATACTGCTGAAAGGGCTCGTGAAAACAAAACAGGCATTTCTGCAGGCTGCTCATGGGAGTTTGCTTGGAGAAGATTGGATTAGAGCTTGTTCTTGAAAACCTCTCTGCACAGCCTTTGGGGAGCAGTGTACACATGGAACCAGAAGAAAGTCAAATTGAATATGTACTTTCTCCCATGGTTTCATCGAAACCTGAGTGAATCACAGTCTCTTTATAAAATCAATGCTTATTCTAATCCCCTGCAAATCTCACAAATGCAATCCCTGTTACACAAACAAGGATGACTCCAGACACAACAATTATGTCTTGAGAAATATCAAGCTACATCAGCTTTCACCAGGACAAATAAAGACCAGAAAAGATAAAATACTGTAAAAGTATGTTAACCTTCTTAGCAGATGTCAAGCAGTAATGTGTGTCACAGAGGTAATACTGAATGCAGTCAGGGCTAATCTTTAAAGTGGTTATTGTGTAGAACAATACAATTCTATGATTCTAATAGCAGATACGTGTGCTGTGAATCAGAACATACCAGATGCCTGTTCAGATGAATCTTTGCAAAAATGAAGTCTCACACAATAGATTTGACAGCTTCAGCTTCTCAGGAGAACATGCTTTAAACTACCACACATGAACTTTTGCAACTCTTTATTTACTGGCTGCAGTCCTATTAGTATGAGATGATGCTCCTTGTAAGTCCAACATCAGAGGGGACTTCCACCTGGTTTATGCTGGACAGCATATGCCCCATGGCAAGACACACTGGTTTTGGCCAAGGCAAGCACCAAAGGCATTTGAGTGGCAACTGGAAGGATCATGTGGAAACCCTTGGCAAAGGAAGGCCTGCAGAAGTGCAGGGGGCACACAGAGCCTGAGCAGAAGGCAAGCAGAAGCATTGAAGATCAATGCTGTCAGACCTGATGCTTTAACACTAACATCCAGTAATTTTCAATTAACTGTTCTCTCATACAACTACAACACAGAGAAGTTTTGCCAAAGCCCCACATTCTTAACCACCCTTTTGCAGTGGAGAATTTAAACCCCACAGACAGCAAGGTGGCCACTGCTGGCAGCAAAATGGGGGTTGTACCTGATTTTTTTTAATCATAGAATCATAAAATAGTTAGGGTTGCAAAGGACCTTAAGCTCATGAAGTTCCAACCCTCTGCCATGAGCAGGGACACCTTCCACTAGGCCATGTCACCCAAGGCTCTGTCCAACTTGGCTTTGAACACTGCCATGGATGGAGCATTCACCACTTCTCTGGGCACCCTGTGCCAGCGCCTCAGCACCCTCACAATAAAGAGCTTTTCCTTATATCTAACCTGTAATTCCTGCAAATGGAACTAATCTTTTGTTAGTGTATACTGTAATTTCCAAAACTCACTAGTTACTGCCTATCATATATTCCAACTGTATTTAAGATTAACTCATGTGGTAAACCAGGTATAGCCGCTCAACCACCTCATAGCTTGCAGAGTTGTCTTCCCAACAATTTATATAGTTCATACTCTCCACAAACATGACAAGAGTCAATCCCCACAAGTTAAATGAACCACATCCTCTGTGTGTATACTGGCCCCCAGCCATCGCCAGAAGGCCTGAGAAAATAGAGCTCATAGTGTAACCCAGAAGGTCAATAAACTGATTCTTTCAGACCTGCACTATTCTGGAGTTGGAGATAAAAGCCAGGATGTGAGCTTTCTGAGGCTATTGCTTTTCTATCTATAGCTGCACATTCATAAACTGTCTAAAGACAAACCACGGCTATGTGAAGTATTCAGCTTTTCACAGTGATTTGATATTTCCTAATTACAGTTCCCTCAGTGACAGGCCAATTGAAATTCCTATGATCCCTGTTGCAGTTGTTTTGCAGGCTTCCTTTATCTACATAAACATTTCCTGTTCTGCTTTCTTATCCTCACCCAGTGTCCTATAATGGCTTCCTATCATCCTTTTTTTTACCATTTCTTTCACTTAGTTTTCACCAATAGTTTTTTCACTGGTGACAGCACTGTCTGGGGTGTTTCTTGCTTCAGAAATATGTCACGGCTTCTCACCAACTGAGAAGCTTTTCTCTGTGCTACTAAATGCTTTACATAAGATTTATGATGTTTAAAACTCTTTGGCTGCATCTCGATTTGACCTGAGCTTGGGTGCGTCTGGTTCATTGTATGGTGGTGGCACCACTCTCTTCTGCACGCTTACAACTCACTGAGGGCTTCTGTTGCACAAGTGATCCTCCCAAAACGAAAGTTAACTTCCTATTACCACTTCTTTTTCCCAAAAGAAACCCTGCCACACTAGCATTCCAACCCTATAGCAGAAGCTGTTCCACAAGGACATGTTCTACATCCTACCCTTTTGTAATCCATTTATGCAATTCATTTTCACAGCTGGGTAGGTTAGTATTCATAGAACACCACAGGTGTACTTGAGATGCCATTTAGGTGCTGTAATTCTCTGTGCTTTATACTTTACCACTGTATTGGTTTACTGTGGGGCTTCCAGTCTGACTGAGGAGGTTAACAGACCACACAGCAAAACCCAAGGGAAAGATCCAGGCTGTATAGCACCAGTACGGCAGTTAGTTCATTAAAGCCAAGTCAAAGTCAAGCCAAAAGAGAGGAATCTTAAGGAGGATCTTAAGACTTTGTTATGTGGAATAAAGGAGGCAGTGCATAGGAAGCCTGTTCCAGGGTTTGACAACCCTCTTGGTAAAGAAATGCTTCCTAATATCTAGTCTTAAGCCTTCCCTGCACAGCTTTGATTTCTGTGCATCCTGTCACTGGGTACCGGGGAGAAGAGATCAGCACCTCTCCATGTCCTCTCCTCAGGAAGCTGTAGAGATCAGTGAGGTCACCCCTCAGCCTCCTGCTCTCCAAACTAAACAGGTCAAAAGCCCTTAGCCGTAACTCACAGGATGTGCCTTCCAGCCCTTTCACCAGCTTTGGTGATGTCCTCTGGGCACATCCAAGGACCTTCAGATCCTTTTTCAATGGTGGGCCCCAGAACCACACACACTACTCCAGGTGAGGCTGCACTAGCACTAAATACAGCAAGATGACCACCTCTTCTGCCCAGCTGGCCATGTTTGATGCACTCCAGGATGCAGTTTACACTCTGGCAGCCAGGGCACACACTGCTGGCTCCTGCTGAGCCTCCTGTCAACCCCCAGAGCCCTTTCTGCAGGGCTGCTCTCCAGCCACTCTTCTCCCAGTTTAGGCTTGTGTTTGGTGTTGCTCTGTCCTAGGTGCAGAATCCAGCATTTCAGCTTGTTAAATTTCATCCCATTAATCAAAGCCCAATGCTCCAGCCTATCCAGATCCCTCTGCAAGGCCTCTTGATCCTCAAGAGAGTCAACAGCACCTCCCAGTTTAGCATCATCACCAAACTTAATACTGGCATATCCAACTCCTGCATCCAAATTATTCATAAATATACTGAACAGAACTGGCCCTAGGATTGAGCCCTGAGGAGCACCACTGGTGACTGGTCGCCAGCCGGATGGAGCCCCATTTACTACAACACTTTGAGCTCTGCCCTTCAGCCACTTAAATCCTGAGTAAATAATATCCCTCATAATCTTTTTTTTTTTTTTTTTTTTTTTTTTAAGTAGGCAATGATCTTCTGCATTTTTTCCCCCTTTTCTCTTTGCCAGATGAATTTCTGTCAAAAATGTGTCTTCTTCGCACTCTGTCTCCTCAACTGATCTGAGTTTCATTTCAGCTATGACAATTACATCATGCCCTCTCAGCAAGTATCCCTGCAGTGGTAGGGAGGGAAATACAGTCATTAAGGGGATTGAACCCTATGCTATGGAAAGCTGAATAGAGAAAGTTCATCATTCTGGTTTAAAGCAGCTACTGAATGTGGAGTCATGAAGCTGCAGGGGAATGTGTTCTGACATGTTCCCATTTGCCTTTGCAGGTCCAGAGATGCATAACTGCATGGTGGAGTGGCTAATGCTTCTGAGCACCCTTCTGGTCAGTTGAAAAGATAGAGCATTCCCATTTTTCATTTTAGAAATAGGTAGTCACAGGGATGAATGCCTCAGTCCCAAGAAGCAGGTTGGATTAGGATGGAAAGAGTGTCAGATGGCTTCATGGCTATTCAAACACTGGTCAGAATTAAATACTACCTTAAGGTTCATATTCTTGGTACTCTCTTATATATAATCTCTCCTTAGTAACTGATGAAAGGAGGGGAAAGTCGTGATTTCCTTCAAGTGCAGCACCATCTGTCAGCTCTACTCATCTTCTCTTCAAACTTATTTTGAGTTAGCTTCTTTTCTCCTCCTGACATTCACTTTCCCCAGGCTTGGCTAGAGTTGGGTGACTGTAATGCTCAATATGGATTAGGAGACACATAGAAGTGTTCATCTTAAAAATCTGAAGCATCCCATCAAGGGGCATCCTGTTGATGCAAATATTGACAAGCAGCTTTCCACGAGGGGCTGTGCAGCAAGGAAGACAACCAGTACGACGCTCTCGGATATTTCTGAAGGGAGTACAGATGGTTTTCAGCTCTAGCATGACCCCACTTATTCCAGATAGGTTCTGTGGAAAAGCAGCCTGACCTTAAGTTCATTTGTGTCAAAAGCTGCTGATAAACCTTGCAGACTTTTACCAGAGATAAGAGGATCATACTGCACAGCAGCCATAAACCATGCAAAGAAAGGTTTGGATTCCTAAGAAAGGAGTGCTTTACTCCTGCATTACTACATGAACCTGGATTTTTCATGTTTTTGTTTTTGTTTTAACTCAAAAAATACAGTGATTATACAATGCAATTAATAGGATTCTTTTCTATTTGAACGTGATTCTTCTATTGAATAACATCTGGATTGTTTCTGTGGGAAGAAATATTCCTTTAAAATCGTGTGCCTGTTTTGTTAACTTCAGTTTTGCACATACTTTTGGGGGGCATTTTCATTTTTGTTTTGCTGTCAGAGGCATTTGTGTTTTAGAGTTTTCATTGTTGGCCTTCCCCTCTGCAGTCTCTCCAACAGAGCACTAACCCTTAAGAGGTTAAAATGACAAGAAAGGCACATCCTCATAGAATCAAGACTCTAAACCCAGCTAAGCAAAGCCAAGCAGAGTGCAGATGCAAGGCAGAAACCAAATATGCAGCAAACTCAGAAGCAAAGAAGAATGAAGTCACTATGGCAAACAGTGAGAAACTAAACAAACACATTCAAAACAGCCCACGAGGGAAGCAAACACGCACCAAAAATAATGAGAAAGGAAAAGTCAGGCTCAGGCCATCCCCACTTTTTGGCAGCACATGAAGAGAGTCAGCAAATACAAACTGGATGGGTTTCTGTAAGAAGAAAGGCTTGATTTGCAGAGATGAAATTTTCTCCTTCCCATGAAGCAGCAGATCGCTTTGCACAAGTCACATCTCTCCAGAAAGTCAAGGCAAATACCAGGACGTGGATTAGTGTTTTGTCTTCTTGAAAACTGTTTATCCACACTGGCTGGGGTAATTGGAAAGAAATCATTACAAATGATCTGTGGAACTTCAACATTTATCTGTGCATTGTGTCGCATGCTGGTGGTAAAGGCAAAGTAACAGTGTCTGTGGTTTGTGGTAAAACGAGGAACAGTTAATGCAGTGAGTAGCTACTCACAGCATAATTCCCAATACATGAATGTTATACACACACTTGGAGCAAGCTATGTGCATGTACACACATGTGTATGTATGCGCATACCTGTGGCATGCAGATGCTGAGGCAAGAGGCAGAAAGACTGGAGAAGTGAACAGCGTAATTGAGCAAGCTGCTCTAGTGGAAGGTGTCCCTGCCCATGGCAGGGGGTTGGAACTGAATGAGCTATAAGGTCCCTTCCAACCCAAACTACTCTGTGATTCTCTGACTCTATAAGTGCTCTGATCCCATGGTCACGCATGTTAGACTTCTGTTCCAAGGCCACCCACACCCAGATCTTTTTGTTCACTTTGCTAGTCTTGAAGAATGTGATGAAGAGCCCTGGCATGTGGGAAGAAGCCATTGATTTGCTAAAGCTCTTAGGGGTTGGTCTGCTTTTTTAATCCTTTGTTAACTGTGCTCACAGCCTGGAATATATCCTTTGTTAAGGTTCACAAATTGAAATCAACATAAATAAATAGCTAAAAGGAGCTTCCTGGCAAATCGATATTATCTATGTGTTGTTGTAATTCCACTGGCAAACACAGAGGTTTTCAGAGGGGAGCAGCCAGGGTTCAGGGCATAGAACAAAAAAGCAGAAATAAGGGAGCTACATCTTTTGCCACCAGCCCAGCACCTATTACTGAGACTGCTATCCAGAGGCAGCAGTGACATATTGTGAGCTCAGGAAGATCTCATATATCACATACATGGAACTAACAGAATTTAAGCTGTGTCATTTTAAAGGCTACTGAATGAAGATAGATGTGCCTTGTTGTTCCAGATTCCAGAAACGAGTGGCTATTCAGAACGGGGAACTGAATAAACCTATAGCTTCACATCACTTTCAGTTCTTTTTCTACAATGTTCACAACCAGAATAACTTAATGGGAAAGCAACACAGGTCACCAATGCAGCTAAAAGCTGAATGTCAGGTGGTGAGAAAAAATTGTCAATGGCTGTAACATCATCAAGGGAATCAGAGGCTTGCACTTCCCTGGAGCAAACACTATCTACAACCAGCTCTCACAGCATTTGAACTAGGGGAACTGCTAAGGCAAACGAGGGAAAGAAAAATGAAGTAAAGAACTATTGCTGAGGGCTGGAATGGTTTAAGCACAATGCATGCCCCAGCTTGGCAACATAAATTCTATGAAGACTCAAAACAGAAAGGGGCAATTACTGCCTCATGTTCCAGTTCTAATCTGAAGTTGTAAGATGGATGAAGGGAGGGAACATTGCTGGAGACAGCTGTGGTAGATGGGAGGGAACACTGCTGCAATGACAGATTCTTGCCCATCAGTGACAGAAGTTAGAATCATCATAGAATCACAGAATCAATGAGGTTGGAAAAGCCCTTTAAGCTCATCAAGTCCAACCGTCCCCCCAGCACTGCCAAGGCCACCGCTAACCCATGGCACTGAGGCTTCATCTCCACAGTGTGTGAACACTTGCAGGGACGGTGACTGCAGCCCTGCCCTGTTCCAATGCCTGTTCCAATGCCTGAGCACCCTCTGGGGCAGGAATTGTTCCTCAGCTCCATCTAAACCTGCCCTGGTGCAGCTTGAGGCCGTTTCCTCTTGTCCCATCCCTTGTTCCTTGGGAGCAGAGCCCAGCCCCTCCTGGCTCCATCCTCCTGTCAGCCACTTGTAGGGAATGATCAGGTCCCCCCCGAGCCTTCTCGTCTCCAGACTGAACCCCCAGGTCCCTCAGCCGTTCCCCATCACACTTGTGCTACAGGCCCTGCACCAGCTCCATTGCCCTTCTCTGGCCCTGCTCCAGCACCTCAATGTCTCTCTTGTAGTGAGGGGCCCAGAACTGGACACATTACTTATCCCAAACTCCAAGGGGAAACACCTTCATGTTTGTTTTTGCATTCTCAATTTGCAGTGGAATGGAAATGTTTGAGTATGTGATTGAACTGCTGAACCCAGGACAGCCTTTAAACCAGGTTACAGCCATGGTTCATGTTAGGAGCTAGACTAAATTGGCAGAGATGAGCTTGTGTGCTGGGATTCTAACTCAGACTGGGGGTACAATAATCACGGTCAACTAGAGAAATGCAGGATACAGCAGTGTCAATTGAAGGAGAAGAAACAAATAAGACAAATCTTGGGCAGAACATCTGATATGGGAAAGCCAAGCCAAACCAATCTCAATCTCTTCTTTCAAGACCACTGCTAGCAGCAAGTGTTGAATGTTTCAGACACTTTCTTACTACACAGATCGTGTTCCTGGAAAGACCAAAAAAGCAATTCTTAATTCAACAGGGCTTTTTTTGCCTGTGTGAGCTGTGCAGCCACAGACAGCCGGTCACAACATGTGGTCTACAGATTGGGAGGGCTCCACGGATGACTTCCAAGGGCTGCAGAAGAGGTAACTAAGGAAGAAGCTGTTGTTTTGTCCCTGTCCAAGGCTTTCCATCCCTCCTGGAAAGTTTATAGGGACCTACAAGTGAAAAAACTCTGAACCACAACTTTTACACTATTACCTGAAAAGAAATGGATGGTATTTTTCCAATTAGAACTTCCATGAATGACTCAGCTCTTAGTGGCAGGAGACATAACTATATTCTCAGAGTAGCTCTGCTTCATCCAGTACACAGAACAAGAGCTGGTCGTGTTGTGAGCAACTGTTCAGTGATTTGTGTTCTTCTGGTTGTTTAATAGGGCTCCAGACTTTATTTATTGTGCTCTGCAGGTAGAGTTGTTTGTTCACCAAAGTACTTATTTGCTGGCATTTAACATTATCAAATCTGACTATTTCACAAATGTTAATGTTGCTGTTTGAATAAAACTCTGAGGTGAGCAGATTAGAAAGGGGAAAAAGGTAAAATGATTTTGGCATCCAATATAAGCTATGAAAACCTGGTCCTTCTGAGCACTTGACATTATTAGATTGTTACATTTGTTTGTATACACATAAACCAGTCTCCAGTGACTCTAGTTATTGCTCTGCACACTCTTTTGCACTGATCACCAAGAAATGAGGAGTGTCCAGGTAACCATATGCAAGGTTTGCCTGATGTGCAAGGACTTCTGGAGCAGTGGGACAGAGTCCAGAGTTAGACATTAGGCAGAAGCTGTTCCCTGTGAGGGTGCTGAGGCGCTGGCACAGGGTACCCAGAGAAGCTGTGGCTGCCCCATCCCTGGCAGTGCTCAAGGCCAGGTTGGACACAGGGGCTTGGAGCAAGCTGCTCTAGTGGAAGGGGTCCCTGCCCGTGGCAGGGGTTGGAGCTGGAGGAGCTTTAAGGTCCCTTCCAACCCAAACCAGTCTGAGATTGTGTGATTTAACATGAAGCATGACCTGCCACAGAGCCTCAGAACAACTGTACAGGGCAAAAAAATCCCTCCTTAGCTTTGGACTGGAGTGTGCTCAAGGCAGAGAAAATCCCTGGGGTGTTGAGCTGCTGACATTGGAAAGGTTTCTGTGGAACATGTGTGAGCTGCCAACTCCCAAAGGCCTCTGTCTGCCTGAGTGAACTGTGGCTGCATGTGCCGAAAGTGTAGAAGAGAGAGCCCCTTCAGAAGGACCCCTTCTCCTTCCTCCCCCCACACCTCCTGACTGCAGAGGCCAAACCCCTCTGACCTGAGCAAGACCCGCATTTCACTTTCATCCTGTATCTGAAAAGCCCAGCCACATGTACATGGGTGTACCTGGGTAAGCCAACCGGCTCTGGAAAGCTCAGTTCTAGGAGCTGAGTTCAGTAGTTACGCCCAGCTGGAAAGAGGGCTTTGTGATGAGAGGTGCAGACAACTCTAATTATAGCTGGAGCCACCAGCATCACCTACAGAAACCGATTTTATTTGGGGAAATCTACACGAGAACTGTTTTGGTGAAGCCTACAGTAAACAGGCTTTTGTTTCATCTCCTCCCTGTGTTAATTGTGACAGATACAGCCTGGCATCAGCGTAATTGGGAGGCAGGTAGTTAAGAACGGAATTGCAGCCACACCAGTACCTAGCTTTGATCCGACTTTTCTTTGCTCTTTGATCTCTTTAGGTGGCTAAAGAGCACCCTGCCAGAAGAGGTTGTGCCTTTTTCCTTGCCTGTGACCCTCAGAAAGAGCATTCAGTGTGCTCACCTCCAGTAAGAAGCTATTACCTGTGAGTCTTTCAGCTCTGTTCATTGGGGTGACCATATAAACATAGCACACATATAAATATGTTCTGTGTTCTACCGTGGACCCTCCTCTTTCAGCATTTCCTGTTGTAAGATGAATTTAGATGGGGAGAAAAATATAAGCCTTGACATCACATTTTGCAAAGGAAGCAAACACACTCCTCCCTAAAGTCGAAATGAATGGCCTTTTAAGGTGACTGCTGAATTAAATTCCTGAGTGATGAACTCAACAGGCATGAGAAGGTTCTTATTTCCCAGAGAGAAAAAAGCTGCAGGGAAAAGAAAAACCCACCCAAACCCCTCCAGCAGAGTGATTGCAGGGCTGAGTGCTGAATAGGAGCTGTTTACCATGGCTCAATGGAGATACTTTACTCAGCTTTGGTAGTAATGCAGCCTCACAGGCCGAAGGGAAATGGGGCTATACATATTCTGAGCCTGCTAAGCTTCTCTAATGTGAGACATGTGCGTTCAGTTGATGTCCTGAAATACCTCACTAAGAAGAAAGATGCTTGAAACCCTAGGCACATCTTCCTATTTCTCATCCATCACATGTTTCTGATATACTTGAGGCAGTACTGTATGCAGTCGAATTCAATGTTTATAATATGCCTGTAAGATGTGCAGCTAAACCCCAGTTTCTGTGAAGACCTAAAATACCCTTAAGACAGAGTAAAAATAATCTCATTAGGAGAATGAGGCACGTCTGGACATTCTCAGGCTGGAAGCTCTCCCTGAGCACAGGCTGTCGCTCCACCCAGCACAGTGAATCCAACCTCCATGGAACACAGGAATGAAACAATCTCCTTGTAATCTCCGACAAAAGCACCAGAGACTTCCAAGAAAGCCATAAATTCCCTAGAGCTCAGGAGGTCACCAGTGGTGAATTAACACTACCTAAGGACTTCTCTATCATTTTCCACAGGATAACACACGAAGACAAGATCACAGAGGACATAAAATCTAGCTCCTGGGTTTTTTTCTTCTCCTTGTATCTGCTGCCCCAGTGTAACTCCAAAACCTGGGTCTCCACCAAACTTCTCTCCATAATATCTTCTGTCGTTGGGACTTCCCTTGTGGGTGAATTGTCGATAGCAATATGAGCTTTATGGCAGGGGAAGGTACTATCAGGGGTTGGTATTTAGTTTATTACATCAACCAGACTTGCTTTATGTAAGGTTAGACCACTTGTGATAAAATACTGATGTCTTATCTTAATTGTTCTCAGTGTTGCTACAGGCAATGGTGCCACACAAGAGATAACTGAATGTTAGGGGAGGGTAGCTATTTTAGACATCTGCAGGAAGGAAGGGAATGTGACAACTCTGTAAGGATTTAGTTTTAGGGTAAATGAAGCAGAAAGCAGAGGTTTTCCTTTTTTGAACATAATCCCTCCTACTATCACAGATTTACAGGCAGTAAATTAACTATTTGACAGTTCAAATAGGGAATGAAAAGGGAGCTGAATGATGGCTTGAAGACCTTCCATAGGTTAGTGACTTCAGTGGACTAGAAGAAATATTAGGGCCAAATTACCACTGCAGTCAAAGCTACTTTCTGTGTCGTAAGCTAGAGGTAGCCCTGAACTGGATGGCTCAGCAGAGGATGTGGCAGCACTGCACTCTTTTAACTTTGCCTGCCTTCTTTGCTCTCTATGTTCTAAAAGAGTGAATCCTAAGGTTTAGAACCTACATATATTTTATCCATAGCAACCACAACACTTCCCTCAGATTTGCTAAAACGCAAGTCTTTAATTTAGAACAAGGAGGATGTCTCTTCCTCCCCAATACTCTACTTCTGAGCTTGACTGAAATGTAGACGTAAGTACCTTTGTCAGCATCAGGGCTTCCTGAAGGCCCTTCCCATCTTAGAGCCTCCAGACTCTGGCTCAGCCACCCATGACCTTTGGTAGCAGTCGCTGGGTAACTGTTGAGTGTTGGCTCATTCCACCCTGGTTTGGTTGCTTTGTCATTTTCTAATGCTGCTAATGGGAAGCTATTTTCTATTGTGAGAGGCTTGTTTTCCTGCTCCATAGGAACAATGATCCAGAAGGATTTCCTGAGGAGTGACTTCTCCTTAGAATGTGTGAGATTTCTTGTCTCTTGCTCCTGGCAGCCTAATAGAATTGCCTATCATCCAGTTACTTAGTACCTTCCTGTTCCCTCTTGCATTTTCAACACCTCCTAAAGGAACCCTCACAGGACACAGGCACTGCGAAACAGGGTGTGACTAAAGAACAGCCTTCAGAAACCAGCAGTGGAGGAGGAAACATGGGGGACTGGGCTAGAGCAATCGGGACCCCGCATGTGGATGGCAGCATGGGGGGGGACTGCACATGGGAGACAGCAACACTGTGGGTTCAGTCCTGCCTCTGCTGGCCTTCAGTGTGAACTCCAGCTTGGAATGACCACAGCCAATGCCAGGGGTCACAACAGAGGACTTCCTTCTTCTGATCTGAAACAGCACTCCAGGTTTCTTAAGAAAGCCAAGGTGCAGCAGCAGTCAAGGTTTATCTGCTTGGGCAGGAGGCCCAAAACCACTACATTCCTCTCCATTTACAGCCTTTGGCCAGGACTCCTCTCCTCTGGTGACTGAAAACTGTAATGTCTCATTGAAAGCCCAGCTGCTGTTTTGGGTGCAGAACTGCACCTGCTAGACCAGATGCTAAGAAAGAAGACGTGTTCTGACAGATAGAGGGAGATTGTCTCATCAGTGATGGTTTGCATGGCTCAGAATGTTTGTTAAGACCATCCTGGGTGTTCTCCTGCATTGACCATCCCTTGACTCCTGGCTGGGTGACAGAGAGTCCTTTAAGATGACACCAAACCTTTAGAAATGTCTCTGATCTGATGGTAAGTATGGGTAAATATGTGTGTGTGCCTTTAGGCTGCTGGGGTGGAAAAGAAGTCAGTCACACTACATAGCTTGCTTTTGTCCCTTTCTCTGCTCCCAGGAGGCTGGGAGAAGCAGCTGTATGGCAGAGATGCCAACCATCAGCAAAATACAGCAATTGTTTTATCAGTTTAATGCTCTTTATCTTCTAATTTATTTACCAGGGGCATGTGTAACGCTCAGTGATGCCAGCTTGCTGAGGAGAAGAGTCTTAAAAACACCCTTCCATTTGCTAACACATTGTTTCTTGTTACATAAAACTGTTACGGTTTAGAGATTAAAACCAAGTAACTGAGGGTGGAGAGTGAAGGACCTCCTCAGCTCATGCTGAGAGGAGATAGCAGCCTGTAATAGGAAGCAGGTCAGCCAGGTCTCACTTTCCTTCTCTGATTACTTGCCCCAGCAAAGATGGGCATCCCATTGCCCCAAAGGCTCACAGGTGGAGGGGTGAATGGTCACTTTGTGTACCCCTATCTGAAGGAGCTGGAGCTCAATCTCATCTCCACGCAAATGCAGGAAAGCTGCTGGCTCGGTATCTGCTACGTCAGGTGCTGCCCTCTCCTTCATGTTTCCATATGGATGTCTGTAATGGCTGGGACCCCACCGCAAGCACTGCCAACCCGTGTACCAAGAGGAATTAATTGCAGGAGAGAGGTCCATTGTGCAGCAGATAAGAGGGATCCAGAAAAGTGACGGAGGCGAGACAGCATTAGATAAATGGAGGTGAGAAAGCCTGCATTAATAGCACTAATGTGGCTGTGTTTCCTGAGAAGAAATTCCCTAGTGTAGACATACTTCTTGCTGGCCAGAAAGCATTCCGAATTCCTCAATAATCAGGCAGGAAGTGGTAAAATCCATCAGACAAAATGACCAAGATGTTATTTTTTCCAGTATCAGAAATATATTTTAGGTCCTAACTATTGGAGAAAAACATTCTATAGCCAATCAGATGTCTTTTTCAGCCAGTGATGTATAGCAAATGGAATTTCTGTACACAAAAATGTATTTTGGGAACTTTGTTTCAGTCCAGATCCATTACTGGATACTAAAGATTGCCTTTAGTATTTTCCCAGCCAAGTAATCAGAGAGAAAAGCAGAATTAGAATAACCATGGGGTTTGTGCTGCCTGTAAACAGCTCAGGGGTTTTCACCACACAATGACATGAAACACACAAGGTAATACCTGGTTTAACTTCGCCATGCTGTATGATTGCTTCTGTTTAGTTTCCTCCATGTCTGAAGTCAAAGTGTTGACTCTGCATCACAACGGGTCTATGCCTTGTCCCTTCCTTGCTTTGGTTGGCTGCTCTGAGAGCCTCTGACCAAGACTTCCTGTTGCCTCTGTCTTTCCTATGATGAGTGGAAGTTAGTAAAACTCACCTGGTGCTGCTTCATGAGCTGTGTCAGCAGAGAAATGCTGTGATTCCTTCCCGCCTCTTTGCTTGTAGATGCAGAGGAAGGAGGATGCTAGCTTAACTACTTCTCCCCATTGTGCCCCAGAGATTAGGCACCTTGCCATACAGAGATGTTATCAAAAATGGAATTGTTTTCTAAATAAACTGTGAATTAACAGCAGTCTGGATTAATGTATGCTTTGGTTCAAGACTGACGTGTTCCATTCTTTGAGAACATTCTCTGAATAAACACTGTTTTAATTTTGTACTTTGTTATGATTTATCACATTGTGGTTTATTTAATCTTTCAATGCTCTCTCTTCCATTTGCTGAGCTTTAGATATGGAATTAGAATACCCTCGACTGCACTGTCTTCCCTTTGTGTTCGGAGGAGAAGTCATGTAGCTATCATAATGGATTAAGATGTCCTACATTAAAAACCTGTGTCACTTTTGCAACTGTGTGCATTTATGCAACAAGACATCAGTAGCTAATGGGTCCATCTGAGACACTGAGTTGAATGGACACTTTTTTATAGCTGTGGTAGTTATGAACACTCTGAAAAAGGCTCCTTTGCCAATTGTAGCCCAAGCAAATCAAATACTGTTCTCTTGCAATAAATGCCCTGCAAGTGTTTGAGCCGTCTTATTCTATTACATGCTGCTATAAGGAACAGCAACTTGTTTGTTCCTGGGAAGTTACGTGCACATACACTAGATCTTTTGAAGGTCCATAGATGCTGCTTTAGCCTGCTTTCTGCCAAAGGCATAGGCTTAAGCTAAGAACCTTACTAAAGGGTTTCTTCTTCATTTATTCTGCCACGGACAGCCCACAGCACCAAGAGATCCATAATCATAAAAATTCAGTGACTCCCAACTCTTTCATGTGCAATTCCAACAGCCATCTTTGCTCCCTGGACTCCGCCACAACAGAGTTAAGGGTGATGTACCCATCTGCAAGGAAAGGGGACATCCCCCAAAACATCGGGACCAAAACAACTTCTTCAAGAACAAGGGTTTTCAAGGTGTTGGGATATATTCACAATAAACACCTTCTGCTGTTACCAAACAGATCAACTTCCATTTGGTATTTAGTTATGCCTTAAACCATTTGTTTACCATCTAGGTATGATTCATATAACTACATATTGTTGCTAAGTGAACTCCATTGCCATGGGGATATTTGCAGACATTTAAAGTAGTTGAGATAAATACAATAAGCCAGAAAAACACCAAGAAATAAATTGACATAAAATGGAGATCCCTGGCTCACAAACTGGAATTCAGTACAGTGAAGTTTTGGTCCACCTAGTCAACACAACCATAACTGCACGAGCTGCATAATAACACTCTACAGGTAGAGCAATACTACCATTCTTTTTTGCAATAAAGTTGCCAAAACACTTTTTAAAGGCGGCAAATGTAGGCAAATATTTGCTTTCCACACAACTGAACCTTCTTGCAGTAACATTCAATTTGTTTAGACATTTCAGGGAAATAAAGAACACAACTAGTCTGTAACTGTCCTGTCCAATAGGCTAGTTCTATCACAGTGTCTTTGGTGAAGATGAGTAGTATCTGAAAACGGGAATAGGCATTACAAATACAGGTATATTTGTGAAACATGAAGTCATGCAATTAGGCATTCCAGGTATAGACCAACAAAAAGTGGGTTTATTTAGTATTTATTACATACCAGAGGTGTTCCCATGCACTCTGTAGACCAGAAAATTAACTATCAAAAAGTGCTATCAATGTCTAACCAAAGAGTTCACATTTTCCGTATATCTGACTGCAGTTTTTAACCAGGGTTTTTACAGAATAGCAGGTCAGAGTGTTAGGGGAAAAAAAGCAAGAAGTGTTGGTGAGGAGCTTAGAAGCATCCTGGGTAGGAAGAGCCCACACTGCCAGTTAACCCAAGAAGGACACTTACTGACCCCAAGATCCAGAAGTTGTTTCATAAAACACATCTATGATATTATGCAAATAACCCCAACCCTCATTTTTCTGCACTCATGTGGAGTATGTATTTTGCATTAAACAATGAAAAGAGTCAGCCCAAAGCCTGGCTCTGTAACAAGCACAGAATTTCTTCAAAACCTCCCTGACACTGTAACTTTCTGTTATTGCAACAGCACAAGATCTTTTCTTATCGGGAGGACCAAGGATATGTCTTGGGTTATGCTAATGGATCTACTTTGAAACGAGCTCTTGAAATATTCTTGGCTTATATAGTGGATTCATCATCAAAAAGACCATTATCTTCCATTATGAATCCCAAATGTCTGCATAACTGGTTCTTTCAGAACCGTGCTCTATTTCTAGTATTGCTCAGTCATCAGAGCAAAAGCACTAAGTACTGTTCTCCGTATGTGAAAGAGAAGTTTGGGATGATGTAATTCAGCATACAAATACAAAGAAGTAAACTGAATTAAGGTTCAGCATTTTCCTTATCTACATTTCAGGGTTGGGGTTGTTTTTTCCACATTATGCACCTATAATTGAAATCACTGGATTGAACTAGAATGTGTTTTGAGTATTTCTATACTGTTACATTCCTATCCTAGCTGTTTGCAGTTTTCCTACTAAACGTAGTGCTGAGAATGTTTTCTGACCATAGATTTGGCTGTTGAAGATTATATAACCCTTAAAAACCAATGGCAAAATTCCCACTGTCATTGGGAAGGAGGCTTCAGTCAGTCCCGTATTAAACAGACACCAATCCTTACACATGGCTTAAGGAAAAAACACAGTTTGCTTTTATCTTATTTATAAGTATTTCATATCACCTTTTGTTGCAAGGGACAAGTAGATTTATTGGATCAACGGGAGCTACTTTCATAGGTGTGTTCAGCTTAATAGCTGCTGCTAGATAATCTATCACTGGGACCCAAAAGACAGGTCACACATCATCTGGCAAAAGCAGGAGCTAAAGCCAAGCAGTGAACTGTAAAGATTGTATTCAGTCATTCTAGCCCAAAGGCTCAACAACTGGTTTTAGACAGGAACCTAAGGGTTCACAGCGCATGGAATACCTGGAATTGAAAAGTGGCTTTCAGGAAGCATAGTGTTGGTGCTGATGCACCAGTAAGTTTGTTCATACAAAGCAGCTGGTCAAAAGAACCCAGGAAGAATGGTCTGACCACCTCAGGTGAGTTACACATGTATGTGCAGTAGATGAGATAGCTCTGGTGGTTCAGGTCCTCCTCTCTGTGAAGTGCCCCTGAGGGGTGTGATATGCGCTTCATTTTGCTTGATCCATCCATGTAAGTGCCAGGAGCAGCCTCAAAGGATGGCTCTGGGAGCCAAGTCACGTGCAGCTTGGAAGAGTCAGCACAGCAGTAGGGTCAGGACCTGCCTCCTCAGAGGGAGCAGGGTGCACGCTGGTCCAGCTTGTGGTATGAATGGAGACTTACCAGTCTGGGATGAGTGTGGGGAGGACTCCACATTTCAGGAAGTTCAGTAAACAGTGTGAGAAGCCAGAGCCACGTTTTCATGGGTAAAGACAACAGAACAAAGTGATCAAAATGCCAGCGAGTAGCACAATCATCTGCAACTCTGCTTCAGTTGTTCAGCATTGGCACCCAAGGCCTGCATGTGGCATACTGCTACCTCAGGTCTAATGTCAGGTATTAGACATAGTATCACCTGAGTGCAAGGACAAAGATCGATTCAGCGTTCTGGGGGTGATGCAGATGTCCTTTAATCAAGGGGGGGCAACTGGAAAACACAAAGGCAGCTGTCTAGGGCTGCAGTGGCTCAGGGTACACAGCACTTCTTCCCTATCAGAACCCGTCACTGACTTTGCTTTCTGTACAAACAGTGTTCTGATACGAATAAAGAGAATAAAGAGCTGAGTATTGTACATACAGAATTAGTCTGTAGCATTTTATTATTCTATAATATTATACTTCTACAATGAACAAAAGCTGTCTAGCATTTATGCAGGAAATTAATTTTAAGCTTACTCATTCATTTTAAGAAAAATCATATTTCTTGTGGAGGGCAGAACTTAAATAAAAAGTAATAAAATGTCACATTGCATTACATGTCTAAGTATATGTTTTCCTAATGTAATATGCAAAGTATGAAGGCAGTACCTTATGCTATGCCAGGAAGTACTCGCTAATGTAAATAAGGAGTAAGCCTGACTCTCTGAAGGCCTTGCTCTGAGCAGCCCCTTTCTGCCCCTCGGACTCTGCTCAGACACAATGGTTCATCAGGCCACATTCGGCTGCAGCACTGGGCATTAATGATTACACATCTGGGCATACAGAAAGACTCCTGAGGATGTACTGGGACCTGCCCAACCCCACTGGAGTTTACTCATTAACAAATAAACAAGCGGAGAACTGGAATGACAGGACGTGTGCTGCACACCATCATTGCCTTGTTCCTGGTCATTGAGACAAGCTGCTGCTGCCTGTGAGTGGAGCAGTGGAAGGGTGAGAGGGGCCTTTTGCTCAAGGCTCCAGCTCCCTGCCGTAGGATGGATATCTTTCAATCTCAGCTCCCCAGCTCGCATCAGGAATGCTGTACAAATAACCTATTAGGCAGTGTATTATTCATAGAATCAGAGAATCAGTGAGGCTGGAAAAGACCTTTAAGCTCATCCAGTCCACCCATTCCCCAGCACTGCCAAGGCCACCACTAACCCATGGCACTGCGGCCTCGTCTCCACGCTGTGTGAACACTTGCAGGGACGGTGACTGCAGCCCTGCCCTGGGCAGCCTGTTCCAATGCCTGAGCACCCTCTGGGGCAGGAATTGTTCCTCAGCTCCATCTAAACCTGCCCTGGTGCAGCTTGAGGCCGTTTCCTCTTGTCCCATCCCTTGTTCCTTGGGAGCAGAGCCCAGCCCCTCCTGGCTCCATCCTCCTGTCAGCCACTTGTAGGGAGCAATCAGGTCCCCCCCGAGCCTTCTCTTCTCCAGACTGAACCCCCAGGTCCCTCAGCCGTTCCCCATCACCCCTGTGCTCCAGGCCCTGCACCAGCTCCATTCCCTTCTCTGGCCCCGCTCCAGCACCTCAATGTCTCTCTTGTAGTGAGGGGCCCAGAACTGAACACAGGATTCAAGGTGCATCCTCACCAGTGCCCAGTGCAGGGGCACAACCACTGCCTGGCCCTGCTGCTGCACTGGTGCTTACACAGGCCAGGATGCTGGGGGCTTCTTGGCTACATAGGCACAAGCTGCTCATGCTCAGCCAGCACTGTCAGTCAGCACTCTCAAAGATTTTAACATTCTAATCTGAAATTGACATTTCAAATAGTGCAACATTCCTGGAATCTGCTGCACTTCCCAAGCTGCAAGTCCTTCACGAGGATGAAGGAAGCTCCCATGAAGGCTGTATCTCTCCTCACTCTAGGAAGTAATGGTTACTGGCAGGAGATCATGTCAAAGGGTGAGGCTGCCTTCCTGCTACTACTGATCTATATTCCCTGCTACACAACTGTAACTGCACAAAGGAGCCATTTTCTACCTTCAACAATAAGTGCATGTGTGTGCCTCTCACAAGGATCACATCATTGGGTCGTAATCTTTCAAAGCCCCTTTCTTTAGATAATTGAAGTAATAGATGTATAACAGGACGATACAGTAAACACACTACAAAACAAGAGATGCTGTATTTTTCCCCTAGCAATTGTTCAATGGAAGCCTGTGTCCATAACTTTTACAGCATTTTCTAAGCACTTGCTGATGAATGTAGCTCTTTCTTACTGCTGCAGAGCCTTTCTATAAACAGCAAATGGTGAGACTTTAAAGGGGCCCAAGAGGTGTATGTTTTATGTTGCTGCATTTGCATATTCATAGAATGATGTTGAAGGTGGCAGCCAAAGACAACAGTTGTAATGGCAGCGACAGTGACAGTTCGGAGGGTTGGTTACTGTGCTGCTCGTGAGTTTGTGAGGGCTTTCTGGCTCATGACAGCCCTCCTCTGAAAGCAGAAAAGGGCCACAATCACAGGGCTGATCCTGGAAACCTCTGTGTTGCCCTACTGACTCTGTATGTCTCAAAATAGGGAAGGGATGATGGACAAGACATCGGGGCCCAATTAGATGTGACACCAGATGCCTCATACTACTGTTAGCATTTGTATTACCATTGTGTTAGGCTGTTTCTTGCGCTGGCGAATGAGGCAAAACAGCAGCATTTCTGAAAAGATCATCCAATGTAAAGGGCAGCAGATGTGAAAGAGGCAACAAAGCACAAGGACAGGAGACACTTTCATCCAGCATGACAAGCAGCGGTCATGGTGCTGGTGCTATTGCAAATCTGAGGTGTCAGCATGGGTTGAAGGAGGGCAGTGTGTTTTGTTATTCACTGCTGAGCATTCTCAGCCTCCTGGCTTGCAGGAGCTCAATTGTTTACAGGAGTGGGAGTTCAGGACATCACCCACTTGCTGCAATGAAACTTGTTTTGGCAAGGCATTGCTTAGCATGCAAAGATCTGTTACACTTGCCCATCAGCTCAAAGGGGTGCTGCATACATCGGACAGACTGAGCAGGCGTGATTAGGTCTGGAGATGCACCACGTGCCCTACAAACCCAGGAGGTACTGGAGTTGCCATGCAGGAGCAAGTCAACAGGGTGCGAGCACAGTTAATTCCACCTCATCCCATGGTGAAGCTGATGCTATGTGCAAATCCACCTAGTGAGTCACGTCTGCTTACATTAAAAAAGAAGGAAAACAAAATAGTCTTCATATGTCTCACTGGCCAGAAGACACTGAAACTGGCTGGGCTGGTTGGGAATGAACCTGACGGCAGCCCTGCAGAGCCTGTAAATAAGGTGAGTGGGTTTCGCTTCTGCATCTGAAGACAAGGACACAGATGGGTTCTGAGTTAGGGCAGGTAGCATTCTACACTGGAGTTTGCAAAGCTGTTTATTAATTGCACACAAAGCAGCCACAAGATTATATTGTCATTCAAAAAAAAAAAAATCAAATAAATGGACTCTGAAGAGTCTTGAAATTTACTGGTCAGGTTCAGGTTTTTGAAGCTCAGTGACAGATTTAGTGAAGCCTTTTCCTTTGGAAGGAAGAAAAGCAGATCACTACAGGAACAGAAAGGCTTTGATTTATTACATTGTATGCAGCACATGGTATTCTTCAAACCTCAGGGACCCATTTGCATTTGCTTTAGTTCTCAAAACGAACATGATTTTGCAGAATCTTCCCAATGCTGTAAGTTATTGCATGGAAAAAGAACCCACCCCACTGTTCACAACACAGAAAAATGGGACATTAACCTCACATCAAACCCACTGACTTGCATCTTGCTTCCTTATTAAGCCTGTGCCAGTTTTGCAGTAGACTTCAGAGGTGCAAGCTCACTTTTGTTTTTCCAATGATCAATCCACAAAGTAATGTCCCACTTAAAAGGGAATTCCTTGAAGAGCAGCATTCCCTTCATGAAGCTATCCCCCATCAGTTACATACTACTTTCTCAACATTGCACATCTGAAAACCAAATGTTTTTGAGCAATTTTTGACAGAGAAAACAAGTATTATTTGTGTTGTTTTGTTTTCCCACAATGTGTTTTTATGGGAGAGCTTTGGGGATTGTATTTTGTATTCAGTGAATGACTTCTGTAGTGTAAGATGTCTCTTTTTGGTATTCAAATAACCACAACAGCAATGTAGCTATATCTCATTGCCCTGGACATTACCACCTAAACCAACCAGAATAAATAAACAAGGTTATTTCTCACCTCATCTATTGTGAAAGACACTAATTTATAACATTTGGCAGCCCCATGACCAATGATAATAAAAGTCTCTTTCCCTTGGGCATCTGAGAACCACAGTATATTGGAACACTTCCAGTTCTTAAACAGTGCTGAACCACATTGTGCAGGGCTCTGCATACCTCTCTGAAAAGATGATGTGTTTTCCTTGCTGTCACAAAATGTATTTATCAAATGCACCAAAAAAAGGTCAGACATTAAACAAGAAAATATCGGATGGAATTTGGTGAGAAACAAGGACAATCCTCCTGTCTTCACTGCTGCTCCTCTTGGCCATGCTGCAACTCTACTTGCAGAAATATCACACTGATGAAAGTTTTCCTTTTGCTGCTGGAATTAAAAACTTGGAGAGGGGCTTTGGAGAACGGCCTGTAGGGACAGGCCAAGGGGAATGGCTTTAACCTGCCAGAGGGGAGACTGAGATGAGCTCTTAGGCAGAAGCTCTTCCCTGTGAGGGTGCTGAGGCGCTGGCACAGGGTGCCCAGAGAAACTGTGGCTGCCCCATCCCTGGCAGTGCTCAAGGGCAGGTTGCGCACAGGGGCTTGGAGCAAGCTGCTCCAGTGGAAGGTGTCCCTGCCTGTGGCAGGGGTTGGAGCTGGAGGAGCTTTAAGGTCCCTTCCAACTCAAACCAGGCTGGGATTCTGGGATTCTAAATTATTTTCATCCTTCTAATACGAAGGATGGGCATGCTTAAGGGCATGCTCTTAAGATGTACTTTTAATTATGGCAGAACAAAGTAGATAATAAGCCAGAAAATAATCAATTTTTATCTTTTTTGCCAAGATTTTTCCTTTAGAAAAATGCCTTATGTGAAACAAAAAAGCAAGGACAGACCATGCTCTGAAATCCCTAACAAAAAAACAAGCATGGTAAGTTTCAAATCACACATCATAAATACAGGTCTTAAGTATTTCAGGTGGGGCATAACATATCCTCAAAGTTTAAAAGGCTCCAAAGATACCTGTCCCAAGCATAAAAAAGGTGATACACTGTTGTGAGCTGTATTTTCCTATTCCAGTAGGAAAGTCAGGATTCCTCTGCCTCATCTGGAGCCCATCCTTCCCCAGTGTCACTCCTGTACTGCAGCAGACGCTTAACCCGAGTGGTTGCAGCGTTTCAGAGGAGCCAGTTCAGGGTCTCAGCATGTGGTAGGGCTGTCTGTGGGTACAGCACGTACCAGCACCCCTTTGGCCTCCTAGAAGGATTTTATGCGGTGCCTGCCACACAGCTGCGTTCAAATGGTATTTTATATATATATTTTAATGAGCTCTTACTCATTTTGGGGGCCTCGGCACCAAATTATTGCTTACTGATGACAACAAACGCCAGGCTTCGGGCTCCATTTGCGGCTCAGACGGCGGGGAAACTACCCCTTGGGTAGCTCCTTCCCCTCCTCGCCGCATCGGCCGCCCCGCAGAGCCCACCCCAGTCAAAAAGCCCCGGAGGCCTGGGGGTCACGGACTCGAGAGCCCCATTCGGGGCCGGGCACGCCGGACCGGCGGCGGGGCCCCCTCAGCCATGGGAGAAAGGCCGCGCAGGGGCTACCGCAGTACCCCGCTCCCTCCCTCTGTGGTCCACCGCTCAGGCCGGCCAATCGCACGCCAACGACGTGAGCGGGCGGGCGGAGGGAGCGTAAGGCCCTGTAGCGCTCACTGTGCTCCGCACAGCGCGCATGGCGTAGCGACGCTCTGAGAATAGCCCCGGAGAAAGGCGGCGGCATTACAAACACCTCTCTCAGCCCGTCGGCGCCGGTAGCCATCTTTGTCCCGGGCACAGGAAGCGCCGCGGGGCTTTGGCACCTCCCAGCGTGCCCGGTTTAAAAATGGCCGCCGAAGGGTGCCTTTAGTCTCTGTTAAGGAGCGGGAGGAAATAACAGTCAGACCCCGGGCTGGGAGGGGCGAGGCGAGAGACGTGGGGGCTGCAGAGAGCCGCACGCCTGAGCGCAGGGGCCGAGCCGGAAGCGGCCGCCGCCGTTGCGTGCTCGGGGAGGCGGGCAGGGAGCGTGTGAGGAGCGGGACGGAGGCGGCGAGCGAGAAGGAGGAGCGGGGAAGGGGGAGCCGCGCGAAGCCGAGCCGCTAAGTCCGTGCGTCCATCCCTCCGCCAGGGCGGGCGCGCGTAGGCGCTGTGCGGAAGGCCCGCGGCCCGTCGGAGGAATCAGCGTAGGGGGCGTTGGAGAATCGCCGCGGCGG
Source organism: Pezoporus wallicus (assembly GCF_028554395.1). Taxonomy (NCBI): domain Eukaryota; kingdom Metazoa; phylum Chordata; class Aves; order Psittaciformes; family Psittacidae; genus Pezoporus; species Pezoporus wallicus. The sequence goes on from NW_026642649.1 coordinate 68,708, forward strand.
CCGCCGGGTTGGCTGGCGGGAGGCGCTCGGGGAGGAGGGGGCGGCCCGCTCGGTGCGGACGGACGGCGGGCAGGCAGCCGGGAGCCCAGCAGCGGCAGAGACACCACCGCCGCCGGCCAGCGCCATGGGTGAGTCTCCAGCCCGGGCCGGCCGTGACAGACGGCGGGAGCCCGCGGGGCCTCCCTCGTGGGTGGGCTAAGGGGCAGCGCGGGAGGAGGCAAGGGGGGAGCACCGCCGAGACCCCCATTCCGGATGCGGGGACCGGCGGCTGGGCGGAGCGGGGGACCCCTCGTCCCTTTTGCCGCCCCCCGCCTTCCTCCTCCTGAGATGCGGCTCCAGGCCCCCTCACCGCCTCCCTCCCCCCCTGCAGTCACTTCCTGCCTCGCTGAAATTGTATAATGCCTGCGCGGAGCTGGGGAGCCAGGCGGCGAGAATGCCGGAGATGTTTCTTCTCCCTCGCTTTCTCCCCTTCCCCCTCCATCCCATCCCTCCTCCCCCTTTTCTCCTTTTGCGCCCAAATTTGGGAGGGAGGAATTTGGTGCAGGAATTAAAGCAGCCTTCAAATGTGCGGGGAGAGGAGCGGGTGGGACCGAAATCACGGCGCTGGGGGGAGGAGGAAGGGGACGCCTGAGCGCTGGCGGGCGGGTGGGTGCGTGCGTGCGTGTGTGGCAGCGGGCGAGGGCCTAAGGCACCGCGGCACTACCGAGATTGCCTTTATTTTCCCTCCTTCTCTCTCTCCCCCCCCCCCCCCTTTTAAGGCTGCTTTAAGGGCTTTATGCCTCTCGGGGCCGGCTTTTATTGGCTGCTCGCCGCGGCCGGTCCTGCCCCTGCAGCGGTGGCGGGCAGGGAGCGGGAGCAGGGCCTCGGCCGGTAGCGTTTGAAACCAAAGCAAAAATGTTTAAAACGATTAAAATGTACCAATTATCCCCCCGCTCCTCTCCCCCCGGAGCTATATGGGAAATGCTTTATGAGCGGTTTCTGTGTGAACTTCTCGTTTGAGCGGTTCTTGCAAAAGGAGTCTAAGGGTGACTGGGAAAAGGGGTGATTTATATACGAAGGTTTTTAGTGCACAACTTAAGGCGAAGCAGCTCGGCTCATTTGAGCGTGAAGTTGTTGTCTTCGCGCTGAACCAGTTACGTGCAAATGTAGTTGTGTGAAAGACAACGTTCAGGAATCTTCTGCGTGCAGTTTGTGTGCCACCTCCTGCAGATGCAAAATTCCCTGAGCGGGGGCTGTCAGGAGCCCCCATTCACTGAATGCGTTTTCGTGGCCGTTGAAATCTTCTCTCTGGGTGGTAGTGGGTTTAGGTTCTGTTCATTGAGAGGAATGCTTCCATGGGTAGAAATACCTGCGGGGTTGGAACTGGGTGGATCTTTCAAGTCCCTTCCAACCCAAACCGTTCTGTGATAATATTGGGATCGGAAAAAAGTCAGCTTGTGTGAATATGCAGGCTCAGCTCCTATGCAAGTTAGATGGGTCACTGCTGTATATCACAGCTAAAAGGTAAACCATGCCTCCTTATGCAGGATTTTTTTTTTTTTTTTGTAGTGGTAGCTTTGAAGTGCTGAGTAATAATTTCTAGCTATAAAGTATTTCTCCTTAGTAATTCTGTCTACATCTGTTTTAAAGTTCTTGCCTGCCCCAGTTGGAAATCGGGGAAGATGTAATGCAACATCTTTGACTTGATACCTGCTTAGTCTATAACATTTGTATCTTGCTTGCTCTGTGACATTACTAGCATCTTGGGCTGGTGACTTGTGAACATAAAGAGCATTATTTCATCCTGGCTTTGGATGACTGCATCTATCTATCTGTTTATTAACCTGACATATGAATAACAAAACCCAATAAATAGCAATTTTACTGAGGAGAGCAGTTTTCAAAAAAACATTGCTTTAAAGGTCTGCCTTGTCTGTGTTGAAACCTGAATTGAAATGTAAGAACATCACCTCTTCTGCTCTTGCTACTATGGAAGAAAAGGTTGCTACTTAGTCATTCTGAAATTGAAGCCAGTGTGCCTAGAGCCCTGCATATCAGTCTGTGTGCTGATAGTAACTTGCAGCATTTCCTTCAGTTTAGCCACAAGTCTCTGTTAAAATGGTGCTTCAGATCTATGTTCAGTGTGATAAACAAAAATGTGTTTGTGTATATGTGGATACAAAATAATTGTGTATCTTATGCAGAAATAAAGGGTCAGATTTGCTGTCTTTGTAAGCTAAAATACAATCGATTTTGCTTTCTTTTTGTGTAAGAATGCCTAATTGTGAACAGGAGAAATCTTTTTTCTTTAACTGGCTGGCAACTTCGTGGTGCTTTCATTACTTTGTTCTGCTGGTCAGGCTCATACTACTTGTACTTTAGTTACTCAGTTCTAGTTGCTCAGTGTTGCGGTGGTGGTGTTTTTACTACTATCTTAAAAAAACCCATTAAGACAACAGTTATAAAATACAGTGGCTACAGATACAAAAACTGATCTTAAACACAGAGTCAGTGGAGGAAAACTTGTGTTGGAGAAGGTGTAGTAGGAGAGAGGTTTCTACTCAGAACTGCAGGATGACATACATTTTAGCATTAATTTGTTGCCCGACTGTTCACTTAACCTGTCTAGACCAGAGATGCGTATGTATGAGCGATGTTCTGTTTTCTATAAGTTGGGTGCTCTGACTCCTGAAAGAAAGCAGTTAATTGCAAATGTGTTCTCTGTAATTAGAATGGCATTTAGTCACCAGTTAAGTAGTTTAGTTAAGTCTCGTTTAAATTAGTAATTAAAATTTGAGGTAGTGTTAAACTGTAGGCGGTCACAAACTATTCCCTAAGAGGGCTTTGGCATCTTGAACTGGAGAATGGGTGTCTTGCAGAGGTGGGGATGGTGACATAGGTGAGGTCAAGATGTTTCTCAACTGTGAGGGCGAGAAGCTTGGTTCCCAGAAACCAAAGCCTTCCTGTTCACCGTGTCAGAGTGAGTTTCATGTATGTTGGAGTGAGTCAAATTGGACTTTTCTTCCACCGCGGCTTAATGGTTGCGTTGTTGATGGCTCTGTAGTGTCATCAGGTAGCTGGTTTCCATTTGTGTATATGGTGTTGGTTGTTTTTTTTTTAATAGGAAATAGATCAGTATTTACTTCTGTAACTTGTAGTTTTGCCTTCTGCTTTAGTTTAATGCAGCTGCCCTGCAAAACCAGGTATTTGCTGCATTGCATAAACATTTAAGGTTGTGTGTTACATTACATGTACCATGGTACTGTGTTACATTACATGTAAGGTATTTGTGTTACATTACAAATAGAAAATAAACCTTGTTCTTGTGTCCATCCTGGAGTTCCTCACTGCAAAAGCCACTTAATAATCTGCTTTTTGTGCCTCAGTGCTGTCCCATGCTTCTAAATGTGCCTGAAAGGAAAGTGCTGGTTGCATGCAGGTGCACTGCCCAGTAGCTGTTCTTAAAGCCACTTTGGGAGAATCTGCTCTTCAGTGGCTCTAGCTCTGTGTCTTGTTTTCAGATGGCTCTTTGTGTGACTGTTTTCATGCCAGATTTCTATCATTCAGTGCAATGATGGTTCAGAATGGGTTTGCAAATAATTTTGGAAGCAGTGTTGCAGACGAGTAATGCGATGGGTGTTACATTCAGAAGCACTTAAGCAACTAAAATAGAACTGAATTATTTTTTAGTAGCATGGAAGATACAGAATTTTTTTCTTCATCAACATTGAAAAGCACATCTCAAGATGTAGGGGGTTTAATTGCTTCCCCTGCCCCCCATGTTGTACACTTAACAGTTGCATGCCTTTCATTTGGTTGTTGGTTTTAACCTGCATAGTAAAGATGTTAGGACTTACAGGCTCTGTGTGTGTGTGTGTGTGATTAAAACATGAAGGAGATTTCTCCCTCCTTTGACCCACTGGGGATCAATATGAAGGTACAGAACCTAGCTTTGGTGTCAGCATTTTTCAAACCGGGCTTTTTAAATGATTGCATCGTACAAAAGATGTGAGACCTGAAGAAATTGGAAATGACTTTAGGCTTGTCTTGCATTTGACCACAAAAAACACCAAGAGGTGTCAGTGATCTTAGAACCGTGTTCTCAAAGGAGATAATATCACATACTGAGGGGTTTCTTTAGTGGTTTGAGGTGAGGCATGACAGGAGCAATGACCAGAAAAGAAGTGCAAACTAGGTACATAAGGCATGCTCTTTAGTGGTGTTGATGAGCGTTGAGCTACACAGTAGCAATTTAACAACTTCCAGTCAAAATTGTCTTGCATGTAGAAATCAGACCGTCACATGGTAGTGTTATTACAAAGAGACCTTTCTGAAGTCATTGGTGGCGGAATTTCTGGTGTGACATATGTCTGAAATAACATCGTAGGTCATGGCAGTTGATGCTGAGAAGAATGCCTTATGGCATGAACATTGGTACTGGTGCCAGTGGTTGTCACTGCTTTGTGGGCAGGCACATTATGAGAAGAATAATATATGAAATATTACCTCTTTTTATATCGTGTACATTAAAAGACAGTTAATGGATTGATTCATATGGAACTTTAAATAAAAGTGAGGTGATCGAAATTGCCGAGAATGCTGAAGTTAATGTTAACTTAAAGCTCAAATCAAACCTTTTCCAGTGTTGGCCAGTTGGAGCGTTTTCATCTCATTTAAGTGTAATTCTTTTCAGAGCTTGCAGGAAACTTTAGTATACCCAGCAGTATCCTCTGCTTTTCTTTTTAGCCTTTCTTAGGAGCCTTATCTCGTGATTCCGTAGCTTAATGCTGGTATAACTGGACTGCAGCTGAAAAATACTGCCTTGATTGTGTGGTCTTTTTTCTCTTCTACTTTGTGTTATATCCAACTGGTATTGTTAGATAAGCTTGCTAATGTAATAGAAAGTTAACCTAATGGTAGTTTTCAGCTGGGTATGTGAACTAATCAGGCTTGTTCCCTAGTTGTACAGTTACCAGAACTGATAAGGAGGAAAGCCTAAACTCATCCCAATGGCACTGTTGCTGGGTGAATCTGTTGGCCAGCTGCTTGCTGTTCTCCCCTGCCTTGCTGTGGTGCTTCTAACCCCATAGTGAGTCAGCTCATGAAGCTCAACTCACAGGAACTGCCTGGTTTTTCTTCCTCAAGATTATTTTCCTTTCTATAAGTTGAGCTCCCTGAACCTTTCATATCGTGGGATCCTAGAATTGTTGGCATGAAAAAAGAAAGTCAGGTATGCTCTAGGCAAGAGATGAAACTTCAGCAGAGCATTTTGGCAGTAGACAGGTACGTGCAGTCTTGGTTTAGTGCCTGTGTCAAACTGGTGTGACATGGCACTGCCACAAAGAGAAGCAAGTTTGATTTTTCTGGTCCCACCCAGGCACTGAATCTTAATGTAGGCTGAAAGTTGTGGTAGTGTGCCCAAGGCAGCAGAGATACCTGGTAGCTGATCTAGTTGTGCAACTTATTTATTTCTACTCTGCCAGTGGTTAAGATAGGGAAAGAGAAAAACCCTATCCTGTTGGAGGAATTAATGCTAGTGGATAAGAAGGTAGTACTCTTCCCTTGGTGCTGAGCTGGTGACTTAGCTGAGGATAAGCACAAATGGGCAGAGTTTGGTGGCTCTTTTTTCAGGGGCGGTCACTTACTCCTTGAGCACTGAATGGGTGAAGTTACTTGCTTTGTTTTATCTGCTGCTCCAGCCTTACCTGTAGTGTTCATGGTTATGATACCAGCATTAGGACTTTCGTGAGTGATATGCAAGCACTGATTTATGAGGGATGCAGAAATCTGGCAGTGCAGAGGGTCTTGTAGGCCAAATTAGATGCTACCTGTGGTATCTTAAGTTGAGGTACCAGTTTTAGCTGACTTGTCAAAACCAAAGCACTTGTGAGGCATTGAAAGCTGTTGCTGGAGAAATGTAATTTTTCTGGGAGCTTTCTGACAGTAGAGATTTTTCTGGCTATGGAGTCTTAGCCATACTTACTGTAGCTTTTTAAAACAGGAATGCAAAACTCAGAGTATATGACTCAAAATCTGAGTTCCAGATGCTGGCTTAAATGTAATTTAATGCTTTCAAGTTCAGGACAGTGAAAATTTCTAAAGTAGAATGAGGCCGAGCAATATATCTTCTCCCTGCCCTGCTTCTAGAGACAGATGCTCCCTCATTGTAGTTAATAAAGGTATCCTACCAAACCGAGAGATTCAGGATTAGTTTCCTATTGGGAGGCTTTGCCAGACAGTGTGAAATCAAGATCTGAGTAATCTCTTGATCATGGATAAAGGGGGGCCATCCTGTTACCTTTTTCTGTGTTCTTTATTTCTTTAGCATTTAGTTGATGGAGAACTTAGAGGAGAATAGTCTGCAAACTGCTATGGTATTAGTTCCTGAAGCTCCTTGTGATCTTCCTGCTGTGCCAAGCATTGACCTTGAGTGCTCTTCCTTGCGATTTTGTGGGCATCTGCAATCCTGTAAGTTTTCAGAGCAGTGGAGGGAAGCTGCAGTTTGTGAGTGACAAGACTGAAATAATGGGGAACAAGACCATAAAGAGGTTGTGGCAGAAACTAGGGGAAATGGTTCAGTCTTCTTTCAGGTGTTGGAAAGTTGTGCACTGTGAATGAAAGGAATCTCCTTTTCAATCAGTTAAAGGGAAAATGTCTTAATGTTACAAGTTCAAAACAACACTGAAGACCAGCTGACTGAAAGGAGAGGATAGGGGTGATGAGCCCCCTACACAAATTTGGCAAGGAAAGCTGGGAATTTGTGGGGAGTTTTTCTTTAGCAGTGGTTTCAAATTCAATTAGCAAGTTAGTTTTGGAGCTGGTTGGTGTTTGTTCCTTCGTAGGTGTTTAACAGGGCCTCTGTAAAAGCTCTTTAAGACTTGTGTTCGAGTCCTAAAACAGTTGAAATTTTCAGCAGGTGAGTTCAAACTTGTTTTATGCAGAGCAAATGTATTTCGTTGAGTTTTAAGACCTTAACAGTGAAGGGACACTGGCATCCTGTTTGTCCAAATGTATGCAAGACCTGATTTTGGAGAAGACTTTGAAAGTAAGACACCGTTTCTCCAAAGAAGTGTTCAGTGGATGGCCGCTAGCCTGGTCACTGCATGAATTTTACTTGGCTTCAGCCATATGTCTCTGGTTTCTTGTCTAGCAAGATGCTTGCAAGGCATCCAATGTCCGCACAGGTAATGATGTAACTTCTGTATATTCAGTTCTTTGTGGGTAGCAGCAACAGCCCTGTTCTTTTGAATTGTTTCTGACTGTAAATCTTGGCTATCAAGTATCCTGGTGTGGCAGTCAGCTATGGAGAGGATTTAACTCCCACTCTAAACTTGAGCAGGGCTAATCATGCAGGAGAGCTATTCTGCTGGTATACATGCTGGACTGTGTAGTGCATGCTCTTCACAGTTGGCCTCCTTACTGATGCCAGAAACAGAAGTACTTGGGAAAATGAGAAACCGGTGCTGTGGATCACTGGGTTGTGCGCTACTGAGCTGTGGCTTCAGTCCTTGCAGTTTTAGCTTTGTTATCCAGGGTAATTGGACCACTGGTGTGCTGGATGCTCTCAAATCGATTACCTTCCTCTTTGAAAAAACATAGGCAGTAAATGCCAAGTTAAAGATTAATTCTTTGACATGGAATAAATGAAATCAAAATTTAGGTTTTGAACTGCCAACTTATGCTACAGATGAGTGGTAATTGTAACAATTATATATTGTAACAGTCTTAATATTTAACCTGGCTGATACTTTTTATCATCAGTATGGACAATTTTCTTATCGGTATGGACCATTGTTTTGTATCAGTTGCCATTGCAACGTGGGAAAACAATCTGGAATTTCACTTACTATCTTCTTGCACGTAATGAGAGCTATCTTTCTGTGGTATCTCTCTGGCTTAAAAATACAGACAATTAAAACCAGTGCAGCCAGCCAGCTGTGTGTCAAACCGTTTAATACATGGAGAAGTTTTTATTGGCATAATTCTTTAAAATAGCACCTACATCTTTTTGATCTTGGTCTCACAGGAGTTCTTTATATTCTAAATACAGAACAACTCAGGGTGGAAGTAGTTAAAAGTAAAATCCTTTAAGTATTGGTAATTTAATAATATCCTTAAGGACCTCTCCTGGTTGTCTTTGATGAACCTCGGAGCAGAAGTATTGAAACAGAAAGAAACATGATTTCAGAGTATGCTGAAAATTCAGGTTGTAATTGGAAGTCTTAATTCTGTGTTTTATTGTCAAGAAAATACGCCGTCACAGGGGGAAGTGAATGCTGGGGAAAAATACCTAAACTGCTTCAAATGCTTAAAAACTGTAGTAACTTAACTTTGAGCTACCATTATGCTGCTTTTTCCTCCCCACAAAAATAGGTTTTAATATTAGTTGTTAACAGCTTGTTGATGATCAAAGCCTTGTTCCAAAGAAGTTGCTTGCCTGAGACGCAAGGGTTGGTGCTTTCAGAAGTACTTGGGTTTCACTGTTCTGGGGGGCTAATTTTCTACAGCACAAAAATACAATGAACTTTAAAAGACAAGTGCCATGGACATGTCTCTTAAAATTGTAGCTCAAAATGTTTGTCATGGTGAAACCTACAAAGCTTTTGAAGGCTTCTGTAAGTCAGAGCTTGAGGTGTTCAGCACAGAAACCAGTATAGGATAATAAGAGAATATCCAGAAAAACAGATGGCTTCCATATGGAAAGGACTTGCATCCACCATACAGAAATGTCTGGTAAAAGCCCTTCATCCCAGTTACTTTAAATGAGAATTCCTCATGTTAACAGAAGGAGCAGAGGTGAAGTACTGTAATTCCTCTCATGATTTTAAGGGGAACATGCTTCACTTAGAGTGTGTTGAACACACTTGAGTATTTCTGCATGAGTGACTCACCTCTCATTAGCATTTCTGCACCTACATGTGCAAGAAATTTTTCTAGATCTGATAGGAGCCCTCTAGGCTAGAAATACTATTTCTTGTATTGCCATCCTTAACAGCTGCTGGGTGAGGAGGCTGGGATATAGTATCCACTGGCAAGTTCACTTCTGTCGCTATTCAAGGCATAGAACAAAAAGGAGCTCAGAGTGCGCACCTGCAAATGCTTTTCCCAACATCCCTCAGTTGGAATACTGCCAGCTGGATTCTTCCCGACTATTTCTCTCCTGTGCTTGGGCAGATGCGAGATGCAGTTCCTGTTGCTGCTGCTTCCCACAGAGACTTGGTGTGAGGGAGGGAGGGAATCATGGAATCAACTAGGTTGGAAAAGACCTTTAAGATAGTTTAAACGGATTGTGAGTTTTAGGTGGAGCAGGGAGTTAGACTCAGTGATCCTTATGGGTCCCTTGCAACTTGAGGTACTCTGATCGAGTCCAGCCGTTCCCCAGCACTGCCAAGGCCACCACTAACCCATGCCACTGAGGCCTCATCTCCGTGCTGTGTGAACACTTGCAGGGACGGTGACTGCAGCCCTGCCCTGGGCAGCCTGTTCCAATGCCTGAGCACCCTCTGGGGCAGGAATTGTTCCTCAGCTCCATCTAAACCTGCCCTGGTGCAGCTTGAGGCCGTTTCCTCTTGTCCCATCCCTTGTTCCTTGGGAGTAGAGCCCAGCCCTTCCTGGCTCCATCTTCCTATCAGACAGTTGTAAGGAGCGAAAAGGTCCCCCTGAGCCGTCTCTTCTCTAGGTCCCTCAGCTGCGCCTTATCATACTTTTCTTCAGGCCCTGCACCAGCTCTGTTGCCCTTCTCTGTCCCCCTCCAGCACCTCAATGTCTTGCTTGTAATCAGTTGGTTTGGATTTTGTTTGGTTTTATTAGATAACCTATAAACCATAATTTATCACCATCTGCTGAGTCTTTCTGTTAACTGCCCAATCCATGGGCAAGTTCTGAAGGAAAATGCAATGCTAAGGTAAGGGTGAAGAAACTAAAAAAAAAAACCAACCAAAACTTGAACAGTACCATTTCCTTTAGATGGGAAATGGCAAAGGAACTAAAAGACACATTCCAGCGTAATACTTGAGTGCTTCTTAAGTGTTTTGTGGCTTCTGTCTACTCTGTTTCTGATGCTAAGTAAGACTCTTGAAATGGTTTTCAGGTTGAGGCACAAACCTGCTTTGTGGAGGATTTCTGTTTCCGTAAAAATGGTTTAGTTGACTTAAGAGCAGATGGAAATAGTGTGAGTTAAAACTGCCTCAAAGTTCCTGCTGGTTTGGAATAACCATTTGATGATAGCAAAATTGAAGGCAAGGACTAAGGAAGGATTGTTAGAAGTGGTGATGGACACACCAAGGGATGCGTAGTTGAGATGTGGACCTGCTGCTGTGCCTGAAACTAGTTTTGGCTGCCGTTTTGGTGACCTCTTTCTGCAAGCTTTCCTGTCTCGCATGCCCTTTCTTGCTGTAGTCATTTTGAGTCCTGCTTTATGGAGTGGAAGGTAATCGGTCACTTCACTGTCAAATTTGATTTCAAGTGGGTCATTTCAGTTAGATGCAAGTTGCTATGTGATGGTTTGCAGGATGCTTTCTGCACACAGACCAAGGCTGCTGCTTAAAGTCAGAATAAAGACACCAGCACACAAAAAGAACAAGAAGGTTTTTAAATTGCACTACCAAGTTGAATTTAAAATGCACATAAAAAGGTTTACTTTTTTTCTTCAAGGAATTGTCTAGCTAGTTCTAGTGAAAGATGAACTATTACATTAAAATTGTCGATATGTGTGGCTGGCCTGAGTGTTTTGTAGAGGCAATGTGGGTAAAATGCTTAATGTTGTATGTTTAAGTTAGACAGGCCTGTCTTTTCTGAGAGGCTCACTTCCTACCTGTTTTTTGCGGTGCTGCAGTATCTGGTCATGTTTCCTGTGCAGACAGCAGCACATGGAACCCATCCAATAGTGTACTCTTTACTCTTAATGCCCGATTGTATTTGCATTGAATTAAAGCATTTGTAGCTGAACTTATTTCTGTTTATCCTTATATCTTTAATACATTTCTAAGAGTCAGCTTGTCACTATTCATAAAGGGGGGAAAAAATGCAGGTAAGGCCCTTCTGTTGAACGCATCCCACCATTCTGGGGGGGGGGGGGGGGGGGGTGTGGACCTGTGGACCTGAGTCCAGAGGAGGCAGTGAAGATATTCTGTGGGCTGGAACAGCTCTGCTCTGGAGCCAGGCTGAGAGAGCTGGGCTGGGTCAGCCTGGAGAAGAGAAGGCTCCTGAAGAGGAGACCTCAGAGCAGCTCCAGTGCCTCAAGGGGCTGCAGGAAACCTGGAGAGGGGCTTTGGACAAGAGCCTGTAGGGACAGGCCAAGGGGAATGGCTGTAACCTGCCAGAGGGGAGACTGGGATGAGCTCTTAGGCAGAAGCTCTTCCCTGTGAGGGTGCCGAGGCGCTGGCACAGGGTGCCCAGAGATGCTGTGGCTGCCCCATCCCTGGCAGTGCTCAAGGGCAGGTTGGATACAGGGGCTTGGGGCAAGCTGCTCTAGTGGAAGGTGTCCCTGCCCGTGGCAAGGGTTGGAGCTTGATGAGTTTTAAGGTCCCTTCCAATCCATCCTGTGATATTTTTTTTTTTTTTCCTCTAGTTGTTTGCTTTCTTGCAATTCTTGGCTTGCTATAGTAGCTGCAGCACTGTCTGTGTGCAGCCTGTGCAGGGTTTCCTCAGGCATGCACTTCTGTGCTCTACACTGGCTCTAAAGGCTGGCAAGTTAAAGTTTGTTAGCGTGTCTGCTACATCTTGTGTTGTTCTTCAGTTTTCTGCTTTCCCTTTGGACACGCTGCCTGTAGCTCAACAGGTGGACTCTGCTGTCTGCTCTTTCTGATCTTTATAGTTCAAAATTTTTTTGCACTTGGACATCACGTGTTTCAGCACTGTCCTTTAATCAACTCGATAGTGTTTGGCACAGGAAAAGAGTCTAAAGCTCCCTCTTTACCTATGCTCATTCACTATGCCCAGAGGGCTTTTGAGCAACAGTTGGATTGAAAGTGCATTCAGTTGGTCAGTGATAGCCATCCCTGGCAGCGTTCAAGACCAGTTTGGACGAGGCCTTGGGTGATACGGTTTAGTGTGAGGTGTCCCTGCCCATGGTAGGGGGGTTGGAACGAGATGAACCCTAACTATTCTATGATTTTATAATTTCATCAGCTTGTACCTAGAGACTGAAAGAGATCCTAATTGTGGTCGTGCATTGAAAGGATTTCCTTTTTTTGCATCCTTTATGAGAATAGTTCTAGTTTTTTCTAATGTAGGTAAGACTCTAGGTTCATGCTTGGAACCCAACTTGTCTTACTCTAAAAAAAGACTTTTAATAGGTTTCTGCTCTTTGAGGAAATAGAAGTGGTGATTTCTTCTCTGTCACTACTAGACTTCTTCCATGCCGATTATAACAGATATTCACCCAGCAGAGGCTTTTAGTTTGAGCAGTGAAAGGACTCATAGTGTCCTTGCCTATGGCAGGGGAGTTAGAACTGGAGGAGCTTTAAGGTCCCTTCCAACCCAAGCCATTTCATGATTTCTGTGTTTTGTACTGCTACAGGATCTGCAGTATTAGTTACAGCTACTTAGCTGTACAGCTTGCTCCACTTCTGCATTTGTCCTCCTCCCAGAGCTACATGGAGTGTCTTGTCACTTTACTGCAGGGCGCAGAGAGGGACTAGAGCTGATTTTCTGTGCTTTTTAAGTGCCACGTTGGAGAACTAGTGTTGTTGTGCACAGAATTAGGTGATACTGAATAGACTCTTCACTTGTGCCCCCTAATTTGTTGTTTCCTGGCTGTTCAACCAAGACAGTTGCATCCAAATTTGTAGCAGTCCCGTAATGCTCAGTGTTGTGAATGAAGGGAATTGGCACTGTTTGTTGAATGTATAAAGTGAGATGGAAATGAAAAATCCTGGGAGACATTTATGATGATGATGACTTTGATCTGTGTACCTCTTCCACTCAAAAATACCATGTGGTAGTGTGGCAAAATGAGTTTACATGTACCATTGAACATCTCTGAAGAAAATAAGTACCTTTGAACCTGTTAAAGGCTCAGATAGCATATGGTGAACCAAAAGCACTCTGAATAACTTATCAGAACTATTGAATAACTACCTGTATTGATCATTAAGTGCATGGAGGTCATATTACGTAATACTGTGAAATGAAGCTATCATACATACAAAGCCAACTAAAGTAAGGCTGCCTAAACCACTGTATGCTGAGCATGCTAGATAGAAAGCATTGTGGGTGACTGGTCAAATGTAAGTAACTTGTTCTCTCCTTTTCTTTCTCTCCCCATGCCTCCCCTGTTTCTTTTTCTGGATTGTTGCTATATCTCTGTGGACTTGTTGCTGCAATGGCTCAAATTCATTGTTTTACTGGACTACTTCTGGACCCTCAACACTGAAAATGATGGAAACGTGTTATTTACAAAGTAGCTGTAAGTATTATGTTGATACACATGTATTACAGCTGTTGTGGAAATAAAAGAAGCATTAGCTTAATAGGAGTTGGTTGAAAATCAGGAAGGGATAAAAGTTAAGGGGAAGCTATTCTAAGTTTCAGAAACATGAGATCTCACTTGGTACAGCGATCAGTGCAGTGGAAGTCAGTGCTTCCACAACAAAAGTAAGAAGTAGCTTCTTTGAAAAGCTGTTGGAGGAGTTTAAGAAACTCAATTGCAGGTGTTTTTTTTTTTTTGGTCTTTTTAGAAATAGCAAATTATGAACAAATTCAGCTGCTTAAAAATGAATATGTTGAAGGCTTCCATTTCAGTTGGTATTGGTATATTGGAAATTGGAATTTGGCATCCAACTTCAGGTTTTGAAAAGGCTTTTTCCTATGGAGTATTAATTGCTTACACTAAATATAGCATTATATCAAGTGTAACACTTCATAGGTATTTCTGGTTAGTAATATTTGTAATTTTATTATCTAAAATTGGTCATGTAAATGCTGTAGACCCACTTAACAGAGGAAAAAACTTGAAAGTTGCCATCTATTCTTGTTAAGCATTTCATGCTCTGTTCTTAAAGTTCTTAGTTGTAAAACTATCCTAAATGTGGAGATACATATGAAGGGGAAGAGACATAAAAATAATATAAAATGAGAATTACATGTCAACCTACTCTTTTAAGCAAAAGATATGTTACCTAGATTTTAGTGAGAGGGTGAGTTGTTTCTGGTAAGCATGACATAGATTAAAAGGTATGTAGGCATTAAAAGATGCAGAGTGACTGATGGTGATTAGATCTTTTACATCTGGTGGGATGGGTAGCAATTGCATGTCCTTAGTAGTTACCAAGTTATATATTATGGCTGAAACCATCACTCTGAGAGAAACAGCACCTCTGTTGCTTTAAATAGAGAGTTGTCTCCAAAAGCATTTTCAGCTTCTCTCTAAAAGAGCTAAACTGTCTTGTCTCATAAGACAATCCATGGACCTGCTGTGATATCAAACACATTTCTAGGATTCTGCTGGAAGAGCAGTTTAAAAGTAGCATGGCCAGTCTCTGCAGGATCACCAGGTTTAGCACAGTGAAGAGCAGGCATTTTAAGCACCTTGACGTTTTCATTAATGTGGTGAGAAGCAGTAATGACTAACATCCAGAATTCCCGCTGTTCATAGTAGGCAGTATTTTGAATAACTTTTTCACAGTACAAGGGAACTGAATTTTTGATTTTATGGCAGGCTTATTCAAGTGCATGCTGCATTAGTGTAGATGTGGATTTAACATGAAGGCCTTCAGTTGTGCCACCCAGAAGTAAAAATCAAGTTAATCCCCATCATATTGGGGCATTACCACCATGACCCTTGGGAGTACAAGAAAGCTACAATCGTACTAGTTGCCTGTATTTCAAATGGGCATGGAAACAAAGTTGATTTTATTCTAATCTGGTTGTTCTTGTGAATGTTTAAATAACTAATGGAAGCAAAGGAAGAAGTCACAAGCTTTTCTTTTAACTTTTGTATGTGTCTCTTGCCATAGCAACAGAAGAACCTTGAAGGATATGTGGGGTTTGCAAATCTTCCAAATCAGGTTTACCGCAAGTCTGTGAAGAGAGGATTTGAATTCACACTCATGGTAGTAGGTAAGTTTGTTTTGAGTGGAAATTGCTAAAAGTATATTAATGTAGTTCGTAATCTGTGATACTGATTGAGAGAGATATATATATATGCACACACACATATGTTTTTTGTATGGTCTTATGAGAAAATCTGGCTTCTAGGCTGGTAAATCTAGAGTGGCTAAAAAGAACGTGTTGTCCAGTATGCAAGTAGATGAGGAAAATAAAGAGAACTGTGTAGTTCATATAGTCTAAGGAAAAAGTGGTGTGGATCTACTCTAAAATGTGACTTGCAAGTATGACAGAATAGAAATAATTTGAACATGGATTTTTATTTGAAGAAAACAATAGAACTGCTTTTACAGTTGAGTGCAACAAGGCAAACTGGCATCCAAAAGTAACATCGGAATCTTTCCTTGTACATAACCAGGCAGCAGGATCCTGTATGTCCTGCACTTCCGTGGCCACAAAACTATGCTACAAAATCAAAGCTTTAATTTAAACAGACCTTCCTAGTTTGTATGGTTATAAAGAAAACCAAATGTAAACAGTATGCTCCCTGTGGACTACAGAGAATGGGAAATTCTTGTTAGGTTGAATGGATAATGCAATGCAGAGCAGTTCATTTAGGCTTCAGTGATGACCCAAAATGACCGCTCTCCTGCTAGGACATCAGACTGCCTTTTTTTTCTCCATTGTTTGAGTTCTTGTATGATAGCAGACTGTTACTAAGGTTGAGTACATATGTATGTATACTGGATATGTGACCCGGTTTTGATATACAGTGATGAATATAATAACTAATAATAATAAATGTTTTATAATAGCCATCTGTCTCTTTGGTAATGTCTACCTTTATCTTTTGTAATTTGATTAGCTTGATAATGCTTTGGTTTGTCATCGCTGCAATGGATGTCTTGTGCAGTCATTATGTATATGTAGCTTGTAACATAACAGTATCATTGACAGAGCTAGAAATCAAGGTCAAATTGGTGTAAACTCATTGCAGGTCACTTTAGTTTTCTTTAGATTACAAAGTGAATTAGAATTTTAGAATCTGAGGTTGCCTTTTTCTCTGGGGACTTGATTACAGGTCTTTTGTAATCCAGAATCCAAGTACAGAATTCATTGTTTGCTATAAATCTGTATATAACCTTAAAAAAAATTTAATTTTCTGCTACCTGCAGGAAAAAGGGAGGATGGAGGGAGGGAGCTGTCTTCAGTATTATTCCACAGTGGGGTATAAGTTGTACTTCCAAGTTTCATTCTCACAAAAACCAAGTCACTTAAAGCAGAAGCAGTAGATGTAGTGATGTATTAGAACTGGAGGAAGTGTGTGACATTACCTTGGTGTTCTTACGTCTGCCTGTAGTTCAGCCTAATGCAGTTGCATGTAGGAGAACTGTAGAAAATGGTCACTGTTGAGAGGAAAAGTTGGTCCAAAATTAGATTAAAAATGAGTTATTGATCAGAAAATGTTGTTACCAGTTTTAACACTGTTTTACTTACTACTGAGACTTAATACATTTGTATAGGAATTTCTTATCATTGTCTGGAAATTACTGGGGGTTTGGCAGCAGTTTTATAAGTACATCTAATTGTCTCCTTCCACCCCCAAGTATAGAAGTCAGATACTTGAAAGTGAGTGTTTAACCCAAATGGTGGCTGATCTTTCAGTAATCTGGAGAGGAATGAGAGGAAGAAATTGTTTTATTTACAAGTGATGTGCCTGATAATAATATGCCCTGAAAATTATGCGTATTTTAAATAAGAAGATGGAATAGTTTGTGTATTACTGGTCACTGGTTGGTAATATTGTAATGTGCAGTTAGATTCTTAGAATTATAATTGTTGCTGTGTTCCTCTTTGTAGATGGTGTGTTTTGACTTGTGTCAAGGTCTTTAGCTGACATTGTGATACAGTTCTGTAATAGTAAATTGAATTATTTATAATCTAGTTATTAAAAGTTAAAACTTCAGAATGTAATGCTAATCTGTAAATGGTGGACAGCTGGCTGAGTAAGAATACTGAATGTCTCATCACTTGGAGGTAATCTAAAGTATTCCCTTGCTCTTTCTACTACCAAGCGTCGTGCATGCATAGCTGCTTTTTACTGCACAAGTACTAGTCTGCTTTATTTATAGGCACCTGTTTGTTCTGACATGAAAAACTGGGAAAAACAATGCTTGTAGTTGCTAAACAGGTACAAGGAAGAAAATGAATCATGTTTGGGATCTGGGATCTCTCTCCAGCTGTTTTCAGGCATCTGTGAGGCTTGATATTGCAGCTATGCATTTGTATAGAAACTCTTTTCCAGTTGTTTGTTTAGTCTGGAATAATCAGTTAAACTTAACAGATGTACATAGCATGATACCTGGCTTTTTGGTCTTGAAATGCATAGTATAGAAATTCAGCAGATCCAGCCTGTTAAGGGGGGCTTGCCAGTGCAGTTGTACAGGTGTAGCGACTGCTGTAAAAACAACTCGGTTTTCAGTTTAACTATGTGTGAAAATTGAGGAAGCAGTAAGTACAGCATCCAACAGGTCTGACAGTGTTTCCAGTCAGCGTTTTTGCAGGGGGATAGGTCAGTTTTACTGAACTCAATAAAATACTTACTCCCCAGGCTGTTGAGTTACTGTCTTTGCCCTGGAGCTGATGAGGTGGCTTCCTGCCTTCTCTTGTGCCAGTGAAGCTGGAGAGAGGGCTTTTAAATTTGGGTGTGCAGAAGGCCAAGTAGTTGTCGAATAGCCTAGAGCAGGTTCAGGGTGCAGGGATTCCTTCTCTGAGCTGGCTGGGGGCATTGCTTTGGAAGTGGCTTCTTACAGCCATGTGGGGCTTGCTCTTGAAGGCAGAGCTCAGTGAGGTTGCTGTTTTTGAGGCTTAATGCTAGTGATGTCTTTCCTGTAAATATTTGCTAATTTCCAGGTGTTCTGGTATTTACATTAAATGTAACTAAGGGGTGAAGTGTTTATAAATGACACACACACACAAATACAAAAAGTTGATGTTAAAATATCCTTTTTATATTTAATGTTTTAAGAACCATTGAAAAGTTAACCTTTAGAGAGTAACTGGAGTTACTCCATAATGTTTAGCCATGATAAACAGTTTAACATTTCTATCTCCTTAACTGTATTTGTTTTCTCTAGGTTGTATGGTTCCTTTTGGTAGTATTTATAAACTTTCCTTAAGAACCTGAAGACCCAAGATAACCCTTTCTTTTCCTTATTGATCAGTTGTCACTGGACATCAATTTGTCTTTAAAAATCTTTGTTGAGACAATGAATTTTGTAGGAATCCTATTCCAGAAGGCTCATCAGTTGTTGAAACCACGCTGCTCCTGAAATGGCTTAGTTTTGTAGAGTAAAAACTAACAAGCACCTCCTCCAAGGGTAAGATATAAAGTAGGCAGAAATATGTGTTAAGCTGAGCTTCATTCTTGATGCTTTCATGAGAAGACTTTTAAATCATGGTTTAAAGTGACTGATCTGAAATACAAAAGCTCACCAGTGGAAAAAAAATGTCAAGTTGGCCTCGGTAGGCTGCTTCCTTCATAACCTTCTGTAATCTCTTAAAAGTATAAGGTAGCTGTCAAAACACTTGAGAACCTAACATAAATATTTGGTCTGTTTGAAACCCAAAGCATATTCTCTGGATATCTCTGCTGTAGAGGCTTTTTGGAGGAAATTATATCCTGAAGTCAGATGCTTAAGAAAAGGGAACTTCCAGCAGGAATACTACCACAGTTACCAGCTCACAGTTAAGGAAAAGCTTAATTGTGACACGGTAGCTGTGTCTGTTTATTAATGTAATTACACTTGCTGAAGTAGTGGGTGTGTTTTTCTCTTTGTTTCAGTGTAATGAGGTGTGGAACAGAGTTGCTTTTCAGCGTGTCTCTTTTCCAAATGCTGAATCAGGAAATCCCTCTTTTGTCCTTGTATTGGTATGACGCTGGGAACGTGGGATTTGAACCAACGCCCAAGGGGATGCAAAGCCGTCATTTCTAAAAATTCTTTTCTCCTATAGACTTTATGTACTTAAAAATAACTATTTAGGGTGGCTTTTCCTAGAGCTGTGTACTTGAAGGCATTTGGGCTTCCTGAGCCTTCTCAGAGGTTGGACTCTTAACGTTTATGTATTTATTTGTTTAAAATTCATCTGATTTGCAAAGTGTAACACACAGTCAAGTGGCTTTCTAGAGGACCTTCCTACACAGCTCCCGTTTGTGAGCAACGCATTGCTAGCTTTGATTCTGAAAAAGCTGTTTTGAAACCTCTCCTATAATCGTCTGTTTTGTTTTCTAATTGTTGCTTTAGCCTCGTAGATCACCTGTAGATTACAACTTAAAGCAAAAACTCATGTGTTAGTATTGTCATAGTGTTTCATTTGTAATTATACAGGCACTCAAATGCTTTGGCCAAACATGGTTGTTTGGCATGGATGCCAAGGAGAGGGCTGTATTTTGCAAGACTGGGAAGCTATGTTAAACAAAAAGCACATATGACTTGAAAATGCTTTTATTGTTCACTGAAGAAAACTTGAACTGGTTTGATACTGGTGTCTCCTGGTGATGGATCATGTTCTGATTTAGAATTACCCCTTTCATTTTCATCAGGTTGCTCTAGTGGAAGGTGTCCCTGCCTGTGGCAGGGGGTTGGAACTGGATGAGCTTTAAGGTCCCTTCCAACCCAAACCGTTCCATGATTCTGTGATCTCTTGCTAGATGCCTGCTGTCATACAAATCTTTGAGTTCTAACAGCTAACCTTATGTACGATGCATTATATTAAAATATTGCTTAGAAAAATTAAGGAAAGTTTTTGTAAAGCTTTGGTGATTTTTGGATTGAAACTCAACTGAACTGCATTTTGGTCAGAGCCTAATTTATCTATGAAAGTTCTTTGTTCCTGGCGATGGTTTTTGAGGGAAGAGCCTTCTCCCTCAGTGTATGGTTGCAAACCCATAATCTGGCAAAATCTGACTGTAAACTAATTGAGCTTTATTTCTTTAAACAGGTGATGATTCTGTTGAAAACATTTTTCTATTTCATGTATCATTTTCATGACAGTCTCATAACAAATAATATGAATTCTTTTACATCCCTCTGTATTTAAAACTGGTTCTCTAATAGAAGTATTCAGGGACTTTTATGAAAACCATCTCATGAGATACTGTGCTCTGCACTGTGTAGGTGTCATCTTCACTGTCTCTTTTTCAAGCTGCGTGGAGTTTTTCATCCTTGCCTACATAATTAATCATGTCATGGTATTAACTGTCTTCAGGCCAGCTGGAACTTTTGCTGTATTTCTAACTGCATAAATTTTATTGCTCTGGGTGGTTTTCCTTACCTTGCCTTACCAGGATTTTATTTGATTCCTAAATAAAAATGTACTTGCTGAATTTGCATGTAAATGTATGCACACATTGACACAAATGCATGCTTACTCTATTGGTATTTAAGCTGTTACAGTATGCTTGCTCACTATGGTGAGATCAGTGTTGGAAGCTGGTTCTTGCTCCTGTTGGTGACAGGTTTGTAGGTCGCAGTTTAACTGAAATGAATAATCTATTGTTTTTTCTTTTTGCTTTATATTAGAATAATTAGTCACTGCATGATGTTCTGGTTATCATAGAATCATGGAATGGTTTGGTTGGAAGGGGCCTTTTAAAGCTGCTTTAGTTTCAGCCCCTTCCCACTTTCCATTAGACCGTTTGTTCCAAAACTCATCCATCCTGGCCTTGAACACCGCCAGGAATGCTCAGATGTGATGGTGTTTAATGTAATGTGTGAACTTAACCACATCTTAGAGAAGGTACCTAACTAGTGGTTATGTTTTACCTCTTAAAGTGGTTATCAGGTGGCCAAAACAGGTTTTTGATTCTGCCTTCAAAAGTGAACAGTTGTCCTGAGCTGTCGTGGTGCATGGGTAGGGTGTGAGCTAGATGTTGTACATCTTGTAAGGAGTGACTTGTTAGAAGTCACTGCTGCTGTTTCTAGTTCCTTAGCCTTTGATGATCAGGTGCCAATTTACTGCAGGACTGTTTTGGGGCAGTCTTTCTACAAGCCTAGAGTAAAATTCAAAGTAGAAATCAGGTTTTTGTGTAGATAAATATACTGTAGGAGTTGAAACCTGGTTCTTTCTTTCTGTTGGCTGAAAATGTCAGGCTTGCTGCTGCATCAAGGTGCAGACAGCCTCATGAATGACTAGGTGACTATTGCAACCAAAGTGATATTCTTGGCTGGAGTATTTGTGGTCTATATCTCTAACTGTACTAAAGCCACTGTGGCCCATTAGTTGTGAATCTTCTGATTCAATGTGCGTGTTTTCCCTTTGGCTGATTTTGCAATAGTTCAGATCTTCACTGTGAATCCATTTGAAGCTGTTAGATTTGCTTCTTTTTCCCTGTGTTTTTCCGTACGTAGTATGGTTACATGGTTCTGGGTTTTGGATGTTTTCTGTTGAGCTTCTGAACAGATTCAGTGTCAAGTTAGAGTTGATACCATATTCCTGTCTGCAATTTCTTTTATGAAAGCGAATGAGCATCTTCCAAGAAGAGTTTTTCTCATTTGTTTTCTGGTGTAGTCTGATGTTTTTTCCAGTCACCATATTATGATGTTTAAGTCAGCAAATTTAAACTTCTTAGTGGTTGGAGGCAAAGCTGTTTGATCAAGCTAGTTTTTCTGTCTGAGTTTCTATCAGCCTTTACTTCCATCCCAGTTTTTCACTGTAGGTAGTTTTGTCACGCATACCAAGACCACAAATGGAAGAGCCCTTACACTCTGTCTTGGAATTATGCTAAATTTCTGTCAGTGTTGGTATAAGCTGTATTAAGTGTGTAATGATACTGTTCAATGTAGTTCCTTCCCTATATTAAGCTTGAAGTGAAAGCTTTTTGGAGGGTGCTGATCTCCCAATTTCACAAGCAGTTCTGGTTTGTATCACTGAAATACTGACCTCCATTGCCGATGAGGTTTTAAGCCAGTGAAAAACATGCTCACTCAGTAGTCTGAAAGCAGTTGCTGGATGTTTGTGGAGCACTTTGCAGCACAAGCATTGCTTGAAGATGAAGAACTGTGAAACAAACCACTGCTGAAAAATACAATTATCAGCTAAAGAGCTGGGGACACTGGATAAGCTGGAATGGCATGGAGCAGCAAAGGGGCTTCATTGCACACACACGTGGGTGATGATTGTTGTTACTGCCTTTATCCACATTGCCCAGGTCTCCTGTCCTTCAAGGTAGAAATACTGTGCTTTATATTCAGAAGCATGGTAGGGGATCACTTATTTTAGAAGCACGTGGCATCAACCTTCAGTTTGTTCCAGGGCTTTGGAACTTGCTCTCCTTGATCTAGTCTCGTTGAAGACCTGTATTTTTTGACCTTAAATGTTAACTTGCCAGTGATACAACAAAATGTTCTGTTCTGCTGTGATGGAGATGCCTGTTATTAAGACTCTGGTTGTTGCCAGTCAGACCAACAGTTCATTAAATTAAAGGATTTTAATTTAGCTGGATTTGTACTCTTATGGAATAACCTGTTTTTTGTTACAAATAAGGTAGTCTCAGGAATATTCTGCAGTTGGTTTATGAAAGATCTGAATGGTTCTGCTGTGATACAGTATTTGGTAAAGAGCTAGTTAAGCTTTCATCTGTATGTATCTCCTCAGCCCCTGTAATGCAAATCTGTAAAATACTTACTTTATATCTCTATTAAACTGTGTTTGATTTGCCTTCACATCCACCTGACTTTTCTGATGAGGAGGTACCATTGAAGTTAGTGCCCCACACTGCAGAGTTAAAAGGGAATCGTAAGGCTTCTGAAAGTTAACTTTGTTGTATTTCTTGGAAGTCGGCAGTTCTCTTTTACCATCTGTTCTCCCTTGGTTTAAGGTATGAGAAAGTTTATTGTCAGTTTCCGGTTATTTTGTGCTTCACTGTTTTCCTTACTAGCTATTGATGTCTGAAAATGCTTTCCATGACAAGTGGGCCAGTCTCAAAGAGGCCTTTGAGCAATGAATGTAATACCCTTTAGTACAAATACCATTGTCATCATGTAGGATGGCAAAAGTAAATACCAGAAGAAGCTCTTTAAAAGAGCTGAAGACAAGCTTTACTCTGAACATCAGTTTTCTTGGTTGGGCTGTGGATAGTGTGTGATGTTGTTCTGCTTACTGACCTGTGGAGAGGTCAGCAACATAAAATAGTGTTCAGGTTTAATTGTAATTCTTTTTAGGGTAGTTTCCCTTCTGAAATTATTACCTTTTGGTCACCAGAATTCTAATCTCTTATCTCTAGACCTCTGGCAAAACACTAGAGGAATGTAGAAACCTTTGAGGTGGTTGCACAGGTTTGGGGCTAACCCAAGCAGCAGAGCTGAAGACAGGAGGAGAAATTGTATCGTCTCTTTGCAGATGTTTAGTACATGATGTTCCTTGCCCTGGAAAGCCCAAAGGTAACCTTGGTAGTATGAGTCATAGAATCACAGTCTGGTTTGGGTCGGAAGGGACCTTAAAGCTCTTCCAGTTCCAACCCCTGCCACGGGCAGGGACACCTTCCACTAGAGCAGCTTGCTCCAAGCCCCTGTGTCCAACCTGGCCTTGAGCACTGCCAGGGATGGGGCAGCCACAGCTTCTCTGGGCACCCTGTGCCAGCGCCTCAGCACCCTCATACTGAAGGACTTTTTCTTTACTATGTCTTCTGATGTAGAGAGAAAGTGTTTAAACAAAATCCCAACCACCTTGTTTCCATGTACTCTGAAGCCCATGTGACGGGACTAATACCAGGGTTAGTCTGAGCAGGATGAGCAAAGCCAAGTATGTTCCACAGCATTGCCATCTGTGGTCTGTTGGTGAGCTTTACTAAAACCCTGGTAAAGTCACAGCTTGAAGAGCACTGCTTGCTGCTACACCAAATTCCCTCCTGCATGTTGATTACTGTGTCAATGAAAATAGCATTTTATATTCACTGGCTCTGTAAAGTTGTGCAGGGATTTTTCCATTTTCATTCTTTTATGGTCTGGGGTGTCTATAGTACATAAAGCCTTCATTTGAATTATTATTTCAAGGGCATATGTTGTATCCAAATTCTTCCTGAGTAGCTGAAACTAAAAAACTAAACCAGTTCCCCTTCAGGGAAATATCTTCTCTTCTTTATTTTGGAGAATCAGTCCCTGTTTCTGCTGGGATATGTGTAGAGCTTAATCCAGTCATGCACATCACTCATTAATTCACTTAATAGATGAACACAGTCTAGTGGTTGGAGAGCTAAATCCACGGGCTCTTCTTATGAGGAAATACCTACTGCTTTTCAAATGTAGCCCTATACACTTTGGTCCTTTTATCTGTTGGTCTTGAGCTCTAATACTGATGTCTTTCTATGATCAAATGTGTTTAGTGACTGAATGCAAAGTAATGAGTTGAGATGTTGATGATGGGGGCAAATTTTAACCATAACTATTCCTTGAATTGCAACAATTTAATTATTACAGTCATTTCAATTATACAGTAAGTAAAAGGGTGTGACTTTTATAAGCTCATGAACTGTGGTTTGAACTGAGGGCAGTGTCCAAACTTTTATTTGGCTGTGAAGGTATCTGCTTTGGGTTATTTATGTCAAATGGCAAGCATTCAGTTAACTGAATGAAACAAAACTGACTTGGAGGAAGTATTTATGAACTCTGCAGATACTTGGGCTGTTTGAGGTTCTACTCAAAACCTATCTTCTGCTTCAAGTAACAGTAAAAGCATTTATTCTACAACTAATTGCAAAACATTTTAATACACCTGTCTAATTAGAAAGGGGTTGACACCTACACGTTTAGAGATCCATATGGATGAGATGCTGCATAGGAGTCTTGACTATTCAGCTTTCTCATGTTACCATTTAGGTGGATTCACTTTGTCTCAAGAAAGGCTAAACTGTAACAGTGCTTTTATGCCTTTTCAACCAGAAGTAGAGCTCAGGAAGATGGAAAATGCTGATTGTTTGAAAGGACTCTGGAATTTTTATGGATCTAATACCCTTTAGAATTTGGCTGTATTTGTGTCCTAACATCTTTGCACTTGCTAATCAGGTGAAGGTAGGCCATTCACAGTATCTGGTTAATGAGAAACTGATTAAATAGGGTTACCTCAGACAGAAATTAGTGTTCAATTAAATTGCACACAATCACAGTTCTTGTTTGAATGACTCTAATTTGAATATGCAGAATGTGAAGACCTTTGTCAATGCATGTCTCTATTAATGAAGTCTAACAGAAAAGATCATACATGAGTAAACCTGTAGTTGATTATCTTATTCCTTTAGCATTGTAAAACTCATGTTATTGTGTCATTTTTTTGTGCCGTTGAGAAAGCAGGGTAAGAAAGGCTTCCCTGGTACTAGTGAGTAAGATGAGCTGATGGCAGATGCAGAGAATTTTTTCAGCTTATTCAAGTACAGTTATGTTTGCCAATATTGTGTGCTTCCCAATTCCCTCAACTGCTGCTGTCAGCTTAAAAATAGAAAAAAAAAGGGAATTTTTTTGGAAAAAACCTGGGAACGTTGATTATAGTTAATATTTAAATAAATCATTTATTACAATGAAGTAAGAATAAAAAAGCCCAACAACAGTGCTTCATAAAGATCACAGAATACCAGACTGGTTTTGGGTTGGAAGGGACCTTAAAGCTTCTCCAGCTCCAACCCCTGCCACAGGCAGGGACCCCTTCCACTAGAGCAGCTTGCTCCAAGCCCCTGTGTCCAACCTGGCCTTGAGCACTGCCAGGGATGGGGCAGCCACAGCTTCTCTGGGCACCCTGTGCCAGCGCCTCAGCACCCTTCCAGGGAAGAGCTTCTGCCTAAGAGCTCATCTCAGTCTCCCCTCTGGCAGGTTAAAGTCATTCTCCCCTTGAGCTGTCATGTTGTGTTCTGTAGTTGTTTGCCTGTTCCTAAGTGGTTTAACTTAGATGTATCTTTCTACGATGAATCTTTCCTGGCTCTGTCTTGTGGTGTTGGGGAGGTATTGCATAACTTTGTGCTGTTGGTATTTGTGCTTTATGGAATGTTCCCTCTTGAGAAGTTGCCCTCTCTCTCCAGGTAAGCAGTTAGAGGCTTAATTTACATTTTCATCCAGGTACTTGACTGTAAAACTTTGAATTCTCCAGAACCACTTTCCCATCTAATCAATAATAAACTGGTGGGATTTGCTTTTTCTTGGTGGCTGTAGGTTTTCAGTAAGGAGGAGAAAGCTGTTTTCTGTTTGCCCAGCTACTGAGACCTAGACCCTTGCAGCTCCGCTGGAAGAGTCTGTATTTCCTAGAAGTCGCATGACGTTTAGAAACTCCTAGTTTTCTTCAGGTAGGCACATTGTTCTGACAGCATTCATTGCCAGTGTAGATGAAGCTTGAGGATGGCTTTTCTTGGATAAGAATCTGAGAGCTTGTAGCACTTTTAACTCTACAGAAAACAGAGATTAGCTTTGACATAGTTAGGAATGCTGCAGATTATGGTATCTTTCAGAGCAGTAGGCGTGTGTGCCAAATTGAGGTTGGCAGAATGTTTCCACTCCTGAGTTTTCCCCCTGAAGTATCTTATGTTTTTATAATACCCCTTTTTTCACAAAAGATATTTCTGGTCATATCCTAGTACTGACAGTATGTCCAAACGACGTGAACCCCTCAATACATGTTACCTATTTATTATGAAGAGGAATCGATAAGCAGAAGCTGTTCCCTGTGAGGGTGCTGAGGCACTGGCACAGGGTGCCCAGAGAAGCTGTGGCTGCCCCATTCCTGGCGGTGTTCAAGGCCAGGTTGGATAGAGCCTTGAGCAAGCTGCTGTAGTATGAGGCATCCCTGGCCATGGCAGGGGGTTGGAACTGTATGATCTTAAGCTCCTTTCCAACCATAACCAGTCTGTGATTACATAATCAATGCATTGCTTCTTTTAGTTGTAACGAGCTGCATTCTCAGTTTGCTGTGTAAGATTCCTGTCCTTTTGTTTTTTTGTGTGAAACCTCTGTATAGCTGAAGTTATATGATAGGTATCAAATCCTTTTACGAAAGGATTAAAAAAAAGCTTTAAAAAAGACTCAGCTGGGTTTTCTTGGTACAGTGAGAAGCTTTTAAATGAGGTGGTTTCTGTAAAAGAAACCCCAGGAGAAATAAACAACTGATAGCTTTTTATTTTCCAGCTAAGAAGACTCAGATAACTAAGAAGACTGCCTTTGTTTCTTATAGATCATCATGTATGACTTGTTAGTTAAATTGTGCCTTGATTATGCTTATTCTTCTGAGAATGGAAGATCAAGGGCTGTGTCTTCCTTGCCTTTCTACCTGCTCTGTTCAAGCTGCTGTGTCATGGCAGTGCAGTTGAGTATATTTAGCACCCTTTCATGTCCAGTAAATTCTAATGCTCTTCTTTCTGATGTTTCAGGCTGCAGCTTTTTTTGTTCAAGTACTTTGGACCCTTTCCGGAAGGCTTTTTATTACTTACTGTTCAAACCCATCTTTAGCTCTTTCCACAGATTCTAACAAAGTGACTGCATATGTCAAAACATATGTACAGCTTTAGAGTTTTCTGCTTCTAGAAGGAAGCAAAAGCTGTGGTTCTTGAAGCTATTCTGGGAGAAAGTGAGGACTTGATCTGCTGAGTGTGAAGGTGGGAAAAATACTGAAGGGGAATGGGAAAATGAGAGACAAACTCCTTGTATTGCTGCTTAAGCTTGAGATGTAAATTCTGATTTGCAAAAATAATTAGTAAATGAATTTCCGTGGGTAAAAAGGTAGAAAAATACATCTAGAACAGATATTCCTGCTGCCCTCTCAGTTTAAAGCCCACAGTTCAGATTTAGCACAGGGTACTTCTGGGGAAGTGGGAGCTGTGTGGCTGGCTGCTGGTGAGGTGGTCAGGGACAGCGGGGAACTGGGCTTCATGGGGAAGTTCCCTTGGTCAGGTCTGCTAGCAGAGGTGAATTTGAGTTTGGCTTCTTTCAGTATGCCATGAGAGGTTGTCACACCCAATACCCACAAGGGTTTCTCTTACCTCAGACCCACTGAATACCACGGCTTTTTGTCATCTCTCTTTGAGGTGACTAAGTCCTTGTAAATGAGTTTGAGGACACATTGGAATCACACAGTTGAGTGAGGTAGAGGTGGTATACCGTGTTTCTCTGAAAGGTAGGGTAAATGAGATGCCGCTTAACTTATTAAAAAGCAGATCTGCTGGGGAAACTTGTCTGGCTGAGTCTGGTGGGTACCATGCCTGGGTTGTTGTGCAGACATTCTGTTCACAATTAATGCAATTGCTGATGTTCCACTGAAGCTTTGGGAATTGTTCTGAATATTGTACCATGGGGCCTTTTTGTAAGCATCAGTTCTTCATCCCTCTTTCATCAGAAACTTTCTTGCCATTTTTGTTACATGTGAGCTCATTGGGTGTTCCCTCTTGAAGGCTTACATGTGTTTTTTGTCCTGCCCTTTCTGTCCTTGAAGTATCACTAAGTGTATTCATTAATCCTCTGGGTAAATCTGTGTTTTCCTCACTTACATGATTCATGTTTAACAAAGACCACTTATAGCCTTAAAAATTAAGTGCAGAGTTGGCTCTTGCACAGATGTGGTGGTCCATTTGTTCCTGGTCTGAGCCATGCTGTGGATCCATGGATACTCCCCTTCTCGCTTTTTGCCTTGTAGCTTGTTGAGAGCCTGGGTCAGTTTACTGGCTTCAGAGAGGGTGTTTGGCACAACGCTTTAATCTGAAGCCTCCATCTAAAACTGTAGATCATCATAAGTCAGCTGCATCCAGAACAGCAGGTCACTGTTGTTTTACTTTCAGAGTCTAGCATGGCTGAGGATAATGCAGAGGAATACACGGAAGCCATTCTGAAGCTCTGGTGATAGAGACCATCAGTATAGGAATATGGACTTTTTAGCTTTTTCCTAAAGAAAACCTCAATATGGACATTATGGGTTTGTGTTTTGGCTTTTTTCTTCTTTTGAAGAGTCTTGCAAAGCAGCAAAGAAAACTTTGTTTCCCAATGGAGAAGAAGTTTTACCCTGTCTGTATTCCCTGCTGGCCATAGAGTTTATGCATAGTGCTTATGACTTGTACTGTGTTGATAATTTAACTGCTCAAGCTTGTCGAAACCACTCTAGCTTGCTTTTCAGAGCAAGCTTCTTGGTATCTCTGTTCTAAGCCTGCTAATTAGCAGTTAGCAGTGGTCATAAATCAAAACCAAGCACTGTTTGTGTATGCTGTGAACAGGATGAATTAATGGAGCTTTCTGTGTTGATACATGCGTGTTTTCCTTGGCACATCTTGTTTGAGGGTGTATGAACTGTAGTAGCTCTTTAATGTCAGTCCTTCTCAGTTCAATGCACTGAAGTTCTAAAATAGCATTTTATCTATGTTTTGAGTCCAGTTTTTGGAAAGAAGTGAATGAAAGATAAGAACAACTTTAAAGCTGTAGTGTTGTGTGGAGGGGTCTTGGTTGGTTGGGTTTTGGGATTTTCAGTAATACTGATTTATTTAGCTTATATAAAGCTTGTACAAAAAGGGTTCTTGAATATGCTGGTTTCTGTGAAGTTTTATGGGATGTGATCCATAATTTATAATACATTCCAGGTAGGAGGATGTTTGCTATGTCCTGTGCCATCCTTTGTCTTCAGAAGTGAGAGGACAGACACTGAATTCAGTTTTCTCCCCTATGATCCAGAGGTGCTAAGTTCACATTTTTATGTACTTATCAAAATACTACTAAAACCAGCCTAACCATATTCTGCAGCTTGTTGCTGCCTGGGTCAGCAGGCTAGCGCTAGAGCTGTAAATAAAATATATTTGGTGGGTTATTCTTCAAGTACTTTCAAATGAATGAAGCCACGTGTTCAAGTGTTCAAGGCAGGTTAGACTGGGCTTGGAGCAGCCTGCTCTAGTGGAAGGTGTCCTTGCCCATGGCAGGGGGTTGGAACTGGATGAACTTTAAGATCCCTTCCAACTCTAACCATTCTATGATATTGATGAATTATATTCCCCCTCCTTCCCCCATTTGTTTCCATGTGTGACATTTGAGGGTGATCAGTTAAGCACAAAGAAGCACACAGAAACATAGTTATGTCTGTAGTAGGCTTGAGGGGCTTCCAAATTTTGCTAAGTAAAGGCCAATAATTGTAATGATTTTTAAGATTAAGAAGTTGACCAATAGCAAAAAGAAACCAGTGAAAATTTGTTTAGAACCTAATCATTAGTAAAGATGTGACCAAGTATTTTGTGCTTCTGTGCAAATGCTGTGAAATTATTGTAGCTTTGAAGAAAAAAATGCAATGCTAGAGTATCTTGTGTCTGCTGTTAGGGGCACTGTGGCTGAAAATAGCCTTTAGATTTCTCCCTGGGCTGTGGACGTTACTGTTGTCCGATCACTTTAAAGATCTTAATGTAGCTCTGTGTGGGCTACGTGTATTTAAATAAAGAATAATTAAAAAACAGTCTATACCTTGGGACTGGGAGAAGCTGTCCAGGTCCCTTGGTGGTCTCCCTCACTCCTGGTAATTCGCTCTTTTAAGCATGGCAGTGAGAAGCCTTTCAAATTGCAAAACACTGTCCTGATACAGATTGTAGTGCTGCATCTCCAGTGGAGGTGCAGGAGGATGTTGTGAAACATAACTCTGGTGTAAAGGGAGCAAGTTATGGCCAGTTATGAATAAATCTGCTGGTCATTGCAGTACCTGAGTTATCCCTGGAGCGATTTTGGCCCATAATTCAGATAAAGCATTAGTAGAGATGGGTTGGGGGGGGTGGTGGAATTTTTCATGGAAATTTGGATGTAAAGATGATGTTTTGCCCTGGTGATAGTGACAACCTTGATCATTATTTTTACAGTATAGATGGGTTTAGATCAAACTGTAAGAAGTGGTTGACCTGAAACACATAATGTAAAGAGGAAGTTTGTTGTTGTTCAGGGTGAGTTTATTTTGGGAAGGAATATTCTTGGGAGCGCATATTGATGCTTCACTGTAGCACAGCTCACTCCAGCAGAGAAATTTGCTGAAGTCTAACTCTTGCCTAAAACCATTTTCCACAGCTTTCTGATTGATTTTTCTGTAGGACTATTTCATTCCAGTGTAATTGGATGCTGGGATGACTAGTACTGCCCTCCCACTATGATACTCTATTTAGGACTCTGTCCTTCCTTTCTCTCTGATTAGTCTGTGTGGCTTAAGTGCTTCACTGTCAAGAAGTTTTGTGCAGGAGCAGCATAGATTTGGGCTGCTATGTATAGCTGTCATTTTCAGATATACCTAGCAGTTTAGTTTTCAGTTTTATTCACATTTCCTTGTACTTTCTGAAGACTTGACAACTTTCTTTTCTTCTATTTCCCTTCATCCTAACCCCAGGTTTTCCATCAATTCTGGTTTTTGCTTCTGTGCTGGTTTACTTTCTGTTCGAGACACCCTAGTGCAACACAAAAGAAGCTCCATGAACATGCACTGAGGGCTGGAGCAGCTCTGCTATGGAGAGCTGGTCTGGTCCAGCCTGGAGAAGAGAAGGCCCCTTAAGGGGGGACCTTAGAGCAGCTCCAGTGCTTAAAGGGGCTACAAGAAACCTGGAGAGGGGCTTTGGATAAGGGCCTGTAGGGACAGGCCAAGGGGAATGGCTTTAACCTGCCCGAGGGGAGACTGAGATGAGCTCTTAGGCAGAAGCTCTTCCCTGTGAGGGTGCTGAGGCGCTGGCACAGGGTGCCCAGAGAAGCTGTGGCTGCCCCATCCCTGGCAGTGTTCAAGGCCAGATTGGACACAGGGGCTTGGAGCAAGCTGCTCTAGTGGAAGGTGCCCCTGCCTGTGGTAGGGGTTGGAGCTGGAGGAGCTTTAAGGTCCCTTCCAACCCAAACTATTCTATGATTTTGTAACTACTGAATCTGCTGGCTTCATCCTTTCAATTCACAGTCTTTTAGACCTTCATTTTTGTGTTCTTGACTTGGCTGTCATCTTGCCTTTACTTTTGAAAACAGAGCTCCCAATAACACTGGATATAAAAGTGCAAAAAATTGCCATGGTAGGTTGTTGTTTTGTTGGTTTTTTTTTTTTCACCATAATAAGGTTGAACAATAAGGGATGTTACTGAAACTGCAGAAATTGTCCATCCCCATTCCCTGCTTCTACAAGGATGTGCTACACAGTGACCTATTTTAGCCGTAGCATTTGGAAACATCTAGAAAGGAGCCAGGCTTGCATCTTCCTTTTCAAAGTGACTAGAATCAGTGTCAGTCCCTTGGTGGTCACTCCCTCAGCCATGACTCTGTTTTGCCGTTCCTTACCTCATCTGGCTGCCTTTTTCTCCCCTATCGATACTAGTGGATTTCCTTGATGTGGCTCTTTTTCCACTGACCGACCTGATGTGGTGAACTGTCTATTTCTAGTCCTCCTTCCATCATTTTAATGTTGGTACATCTGTAACACGTCCAGCATGAAGTTACCGCTGGAAAATAACTAGAGCTGCTGTCTCCAAGGTTGCTGGTTCCTTTGAGAGGTTTCCCATCCGAATATGGCAAGGATGATGAGTGTCATGGATGTTAATGGATAAAACACACATAGAACCTTGTTTTTAATGTGGCACCAGAGTCACTATTAAACTTGCTTATTTCAAGGTTTGTGTGTAATTTAGCTTTTGTTTCCCTAGCTTTTCAGTCATTGCACACCTTTAAATACTGTGAAATTGAAATTACTGTTTCACTTCAGGATTGAGTGCTTGTCAGCTGCTTTTCCTAAACCAGGTTGAGGGTACTTGTGTAAAAATAAGACTTGAGTACTTTTCATTGGGAAGCAAAAAAACCCCAACACCTCGAACCCAGACCGACCCCCAAAACTTGAAGGGTTTTCTTGCTTAATGAAAACCAGAACAAAGTGAAGGGAAAAAACGACACTGCATTCCATACGTGGTCAGCCCCTTTGTGGCTAGTTTTTCTGTAAGGCTTGCTTATTTTTACTGAGCCTTTTTTGACAGATGCTGGAATTCCCTTTTCATAGTGTTTCTTAATATAGTGGACAATTCTTTGAAGGTGCTTGAGTGGGAAAATTTGGGTGATATATAGGGTGGCAGTTGCATCAGTAAGAGTATGGAAATGATTCTCCATCACTTTTAACTACTTGAAGAGACACATTGGACTCAGTGTCATGTATGAAGTGTCGTTCTGGTTTAATTAGGAAAAAGTTGTGATCCAGCAATAGCAGCTGTTCCTTTAGGCTGAAGTTCAGATTCTAACCTGATCTAAGTCTGTGCTGCTCCTGAAAGAACTAATAGCACTGGGCCCAAGCTGGGTTAGTGTGAGAATCCAGCTGGAAAGTTTTCTGGGAGCTGCAAGGAACGTCAGTCTTCAGTCTGCTCACAGCACGCAAAAGAGAAATCTTGTGTCAGCACAAAGAAGGGGTGGCATGGAGGCTGGGGGTTAATTTCTTGTGGTGAAAGTGCTGGTTGATATGACCTGGAGCACAAGTGTGATAGGAGCAGCTGAGGGACCTGGGAAGGTTTAGTCTGGAGAAGAGAAGGCTCAGGGGGACCTGATAGCTGCCTACAAGTGGCTGACAGGAGGATGGAGCCAGGAGGGGCTGGGCTCTGCTCCCAAGGAACAAGGGATGGGACAAGAGGAAATGGCCTCAAGCTGCACCAGGGCAGGTTTAGATGGAGCTGAGGAACAATTCCTGCCCCAGAGGGTGCTCAGGCATTGGAACAGGCTGCCCAGGGCAGGGCTGCAGTCACCGTCCCTGCAAGTGTTCACACAGCATGGAGACGAGGCCTCAGTGGCATGGGTTAGTGGTGGCCTTGGCAGCACTGGGAACAGTTGGACTGGATGAGCTTAAAGGGCTTTTCCAACCTAAATGATTCTCTGGTTCGGCATTTCTTTCAGAAACTTGTCAAAATGAGCCTTGGTTGCATTGAAATGAAGCTGGCTTTTGGCTAGGAATCTTCAGCATTATAATTACTGACTATACTCTGGTGGTTGGAATGAAGGGTCTGTGTCTATATCTCAGATAACTTTTCTTTGAAGAATTTAAGACTTGTATAGTTGGAAGAGCAACTTACTCTGTGGGTATCTTCAGACTACAAATACTAAATGTAGCTATGTACAAATCATCTTGTAGGATGCTGTTGAAACATATTCTTAGGTAAATGTTTAAAGATTGTGGTTTATGGATTCTGCATGTGTCTGAAGTTCTGGGGAGCTCAGGGGAAGAGCACAACTGGGTGCACTGCTCGGCTGAAGTCATGCATCACATCAGCTGATGGCCGTGGGTGCAGAACTCTGCTTTGGCCACATGCTTTCAAGTAGACACTTGTTTGAAGGCCTGGTTGTTGCAACTACCCAGTGTGGTTTAGAATGAAGGCATGTCTTTGTCCCTTCTCTAAAAGAACAACTTAAGGTGTGTAAATGACACGTACATACAGTCTTGGCTTTAAATTGGTTGTTTAGGATGCATCTTTCAAACTAAACATTTGTGGGGTATGGAAAATCTTCTTTGTGTGTATTTTCAAGTGACTCCCCAAGTTTTTATTAAATGGGGAGCTTCCACATGTGTTAAACTGTAAATAACTCCATGGTAATCAGATGGATCCTTCCTTGGACTTCCGTGCATCACTGAAGCTTTTCCTTTATGTTTTGTAAAGCCTGATGACTAGAATTATGATTTCAGGATGAACAACAGCAACGTGGAATCTGACAACTGCTCAAGCAAATTCTTCATGATGGCACATGAGGGGTGGGAGAGCAACATGAGGCTTCCTGAATTCAGATGTTGGAGTTCAGCTAAAATGAAAATCCATAGTACTGCAGTGGTGCTGTCCTTCTGCTCTCACCCCTGGAATGTGGGAATTACTGAAATATTTTATGTGCTGCTACAAAAGCAGGGAACTTTAAAATCCAGAGTGAAACTCCTGTGTCTTAGGGTAGCATAAATCTTGAAGCAGGAGATGAGGTGAAATTTTGTGGTACATTGCATTAAAAAGGCTAATTTAGGGGGATAGCATTGCCCTGGAGTGGAGGAGATATTGCATGATTTCTTTATTTTTCCTTAGTTCTCAGAGTCGTGCACTGCTGACACAACTGTGGAGTAAATACACAGTTGCTAATTTTGAGGAAACTGATTATTGGCAAGTATTTATTCACCACTTTTCGGCTACATCAGAGCCAGGCACAGCAGAAACCAATAGCTGACAGCTCAGCAGATGTTGAGAGAGAAAAGAGCATGTCAGATTTTCCCTAATTTACCAAGCCAGGATTTTTTTTTTTCTTTTACATTGCATTTGACTGAATGATTTAAGAGGTTATGGGAGAAAATATTTATGTCACCCCCTCCTTCGAAAAGGACTGTGACGTACCTGATTGTGCATCCTTGGGTCTGGGCTTTGTCCTCCCTAGCTGGAAAGAATTCCAGAAGGATTACTTGTCCACCTCCGATGTCTGTCCTTCATGGTTGTCTGCTCCAAAACATAGCAAGCGCACCAGACAGGTCTTAGGATATCACCTTATCGTCAGCCCTGTCTGTTTTCCTTTCAGCTTTAAGTGTATGCTTCTGTTGTTGGTTCCAAAAGCAGCTCAGTTTTCCTCTAAGTAGTTATTAGAAAACTGAATGGTGGTGACAGCAATTTGGAAGCAGTGGCTTAGCCCTTCTGCACAACTGTTCTCCTCACCATATTAAGAAGAGTGTAGTCTTGACAACACAAGCTTATTCCAAACTATCTCAGCTTTTGTTAGAGATAAAATGTAGTTTGACAACTACAGTGGAAACTCTCTTATGGAAACAAAAGAATGTAACCACCCACAAGTAACTGAAGTATCAAATGTGTGTATTTTACCAAGGCCGCTTACAAGCGGGAGCAGCGTACCCAGGAGAGCACATCTCCGCCATCCTCTTGGTCCTCCTTTGACTAGCACTGACTGTAAATATCATTGCCCTAACTTTTCATTCCTTATTTGCCCCCAAAAGAATACCACTGGGGTAAATCTGCAGAATTCTACCCAGCTATATGTATCTTTCTTTTGACACTTGTGCCAGTTAAGTGTTTTGTCCTAATATAGTTTCCCTTGTGCTCCCTGCAATTGCAAGTGATTGTAAAGACGCTGAGGAGAGAAGGCATCAAGAGACAAGGTATAAGGTATCGAATGAAATTTGGACTAGAAATCTTCAAAGGTCAGTCCTCTGACATATTTTTGTGGATAGTAGAATATCCCACCTGAGGTATTTTGAGAGCACTCAACACTTACTTCCAGTAGTTTTTACTGTGTTCATGCATATATTTTCAAGGGAAGAGCTGATGCAGTGTTGGGTTCAAGTCAATCTAGGTGTTCTTTGTAGAGTTCTGTAGAGACTCGTTAGTTTCCCTGAAAATAAAAGTAATTCTTTCTTACCCTTTTGGAATTTTCTGTGATGTTTGTACCTTAGATGTGCTAGTTGGACGGATTTTTTCAGTAGCCTCCTGCTTCATCTTTCTGTCCCAATCACTGTCTTGTTATTTTCTCATCAGCATGTGTGGATTTTATTTCTGCCCAAGTAATGAAAGGTCCTACTGTGAGTAATCAGTCTGTGAGCTGTTGATTAATAGACCTTTCATTCTTGAGTCAGCAAACGCTAGAAATGGGGTACTAGAAATGCTTTGCAATTAATTGTCAGTAGTAATGCACAGATGGCAAATGTTGTGTTCCTATATTTGTTTTTTTTTTTAATTCGCATAACTGGGGAAGTTTTTAGTTCATAGAATTGGGGAATGTGATCAATTGTATTTGTCACTCTATATGTCTCCAGAGAGTAAGTCCAGCTCTGCAGCTTTCTCTAGACACATGCTTTTTCCAGAGCGAGCAGTAGTGGTCTCAGATGTATGTTTGTTTCCTCAGCCTTCAAGAGAGCATCCTCCTTTAGCATCTTTTCATGGCTCTTCTGGTTCCTCTTACTCTCACTTTGAAGTAGTGTGGGTTTTTTCCTTTCTTACAAAGGCTCTTTATTTTGGCTTTGTCAAAGCCTGTGAAAATGGAAGGTGTGTTGTCCTGGAGCTCTGCAGGTTTTGTAATTTCCGATTGACTCCGTTAACCCAGTTATTTCACAGGTAGCTTGTGCATTCACATTTTCCATGTAGGTCAGTTTTGACAACTCCCTGATGCTTGTAATGTCTCTGAAGCTGCATTGCAGTGTAGCTACAGCTTGAGCAGACAGTTTTCTTTTAACCAATACAAAAAAGAAACGAAGTGAGGTGAGCTTTGGCAAGCATGGGCTGCTGACTGTGGGCTCATAATTCCATGCAACCTTGGATGCTGAAGCGCCAGGCTGTCATGTTTCAGCTGTTGTTGGTACTCTGTATGGGTGAACCAATGCCCTGAGGTGGTTCCTTTTCATCTGCAGTCATGTTGAAGAACCTGACATGAAGGGAAACTTGATTTTGGTTCCTTGATTTTACTAGAGCAGAACTTTCTTTTAATATGCTGAAAACTGGCTTCCTTTGCCTCATGTTTAATTAAGTAATATCCTGTTTGAAACAGCTACCTTGCAGACATGCTATTTATCAGCAGCAAAGCCTAGATACATAAGCAGAGCAAACGTGACTTTATGGTGTGCCACAAATTCTTTGACTTGTGAACTGTTGATGGTTGTTTTGTTGCAGAAAAGAGGTCTGGTTTTAAAAGCAGATTTTTGTATTTGTCCTCCCCTCTTTTTGGGCGCCTGTAGATTTGACTTTCCTTGTCTCCCTGGTGTCTTCTTTGCCACATTTTCCCATCGTTGAGCCCTGGTTTGCGGGGTTGCTTCTTGCCTCACCATGCTGCATTATGAATTCTAGTGCAAGTGGTGGGTTGGAAGAAGGGAGCCATTTCTATTGGCAGCAGCTAAAATCTCACCTGTGAAGCTCAGCCATTGTTTCTTTGCCATTTATAACTGTCAGTTGTAGAAAGCTAAAACTGCTTCTGCTTTGAGGGGAAATAATAGTACTTGAAAAAGGCTTTCTAGAATCTGTTGCAGTATTCTTCTGAAGTACTTCCCTGCTTTTAATGGCTTTTCTAAATTATTTAAATGGCATCTGTGACAGGAACAATATACCAAGATTCTGTCCCCAGCCACTTAACATTCAAGATTTGCTCTGAGAAAGTTGATTGAATTGTCTTACTGTACCTGGATTGCTGAAATCTTGTTGCTGTCGATGCAGTTGCTGGTGGGCAAAAGCAGGTTCATTGCTGGTAGACTTCCTTGTTCCTCTGTTTTGTGAGGATCAGCTCTGTGACTCTAACAGATGTTACTGCCATAATTTATGCTCCAAATGCAAGTTGTGAAATGGTGGAGCTTTGGCTTTCTTTCCTTTATAAACGTCTGTAAAACACAAAGTTGGACTTCTAGCAGGGTTTCACATGACACCGTCTTGTGTGGAGCTGGAGCTGTGTGGGAGCAGCTGTGTAGTAATAGCATGGTGCTGCTCCCAACCCTTCTCCTGATGGGTTTCGTTTGGATGTTCTTGTGTGTTCATGGAAATGTTGGTTCATGTTTTATAGTGTGCTGAAGGCAGGAGCTAGCCTGCATGAAAGCTTCTAAAATCAGACTTCAGATTAAAAGCATCTTGTAGTCTCCATTTTTGTGGTCGTCTGTAATGACATGGCAGAGCATCGTTACCCATTGGCAAGAGCGTGGTTGCATCATGCCATTTGGAGTACTTCAGGCTCTTTAGTTTCCTTTCCGTATCAAAGCAAAACCTGTGTATTAGAGGGAATCAAAGCCATTGCACGTTTGCATAAAGCTTGCAGGTGCTGTCTTGAGCATAACTGGTCATTGTGGAAGGATGAAAGAAGATGAAATACATTATTTATTTCTTCTGACAAGCTGTTTACCCCTCTTTGAGTCACAGGCATTGAACTGATGGGATTGTGTTTTTAAGCAAATCACAATCATTAGAATTCATAAAATGGAAAAGATTCAATGAAAAAAAATTGTTCACCTGCTAAAAATAGAATATGCTCTGGGGCCTCGAACACCAGAAGGACGTAGAGCCGTTGGAGTGAGGCCAGAGGAGGCCATGGAGATCCTGTGAGGGCTGGAGCCAGGCTGAGAGAGCTGGGCTGGGTCAGCCTGGAGAAGAGAAGGCTCCTGAAGGGGAGACCTTAGAGCAGCTCCAGTGCCTGAAGGGGTTGCAGGAAACCTGGAGGGGGGCTTTGGACAAGAGCCTGTAGGGACAGGCCAAGGGGAATGGCTTTAACCTGCCCGAGGGGAGACTGAGATGAGCTCTTAGGCAGACGCTCTTCCCTGTGAGGGTGCTGAGGCACTGGCACAGGGTGCCCAGAGAAGCTGTGGCTGCCCCATCCCTGGCAGTGTTCAAGGGCAGGTTGGACACAGGGGCTTGGAGCAAGCTGCTCTAGTGGAAGGTGCCCCTGCCTGTGGTAGGGGTTGGAGCTGGAGGAGCTTTAAGGTCCCTTCAACCCAAACCAGGCTGGGATTCTGGGATTCTGCATGTAAGTTTTGAAGAACAGCATTTTTCTGTTGAATTTCATTGGAATAACTTTTTGGGGTTACCAAATGCGCTAAATGCTCCTTTACATCAGAGAAGAAACATAATGTTAGCTATCTTTATTCTGATAAAGCAGTAAAGCAACTGCAGCTTGTGTTGGACTGTTTGTATCAAGTAACTCTAAACGTGGTCACATTCTCAGCAATGCAGTTGACTGTCACAGGGCATGAGCATGAAATACTGTTTGTCTGGTAGAAAGCCAAGTAATTGTTAGTAAAGAATAGAAAAACCTCTGGTTATTTCTGCAAGAAAATCTTATTAAATGAAAAAGTAGGAAATAAAACATGCAGACAGCACAGTGAGAACACTCAGTACTGGTTAATGATCTTGGTCACTTCATGTATTTAATTAACTCTCTGACATGGGGTCATACACCTAAGAAAGTAAGTCATGGTTTTCAGTTCAGGGCTCGGATTTTAGAAAACAAAATCCTATGAACAGTAGAAAACTGATCTTGGATTTTCAGAGTGATATGGAAGATGCAGCGTGGTTCTTTATCAGGAGATGTAATATGTGAATGAGGAAAGAGCTCAGTAAAAAACTCTCCAGTAAGAGTTACATATAAAGCTGGAAGCTGGGTTGTGTTGGACTGCTTGTAGGTATTTGAGTAAGAATGGCAGAGGCTGAAAAGTTGGAGGAGGTCGGAAATATGCCACGTGCTCAATGTGCCACAAGAATGAACAGTGAGAAATGCAACACCAGTAGGACTTAAGGAGAGCAACTCACTTCTGTTGTCGGAGGTAAGAGATGCTCGAGTTTAAGTTGCTTAGTAAAAAACAAGTCAGAACAAGAGCCGATGGATAGAAATTGAACTGAAAAAAAAACCCAACCCAGCATGTATTGAACACTCGCTACTTTGCTGTTAACAGATTTTCTAACTGGTTATTGTAGTGATTTGGAAATAAAGATGAAAGATTTATGTAGCTCAGGTGAGACCAACCTGAGTTAGTTATTTTTCTTCTCCAGAGCACTGCTTTCCCCCTGTTTCTGTGATTGTGCTTCATTGTTCCAGTTTTTTAATTGTTAATTCTGCATACTTAAATAGTCTCCAGAATAACATTAAAGCAAGTGAGGATAGTTACCGTGGTTTGCAGGCAATTCCAGTGGTTGCTGGTGGTCTCTTTTGAGCCCCCTAGAAATATGTTTGAAATATAAAAGAAGCTGTGTTGGCTTAGTTGGTTTGTTCATAGAAGAAGAAATTTTGTTATCCAAGGTTAATATCAAATGATGTGCCATGGGCCATCTGTATGAAGATGCTGACTGTTGACAGGTAACTGTTAACCCAGGTGGACAAGTAATTTGCAATAGAAAGAAGCTTCTGAAAACTTAGTAGGGAAGCCTCTCAGCTGCGGCTCACCCTGCCCTAAAGATCTTGCAAACACAGGAGTGCAGAAGACATGAGCCTTACAACCAGACATATTTAGGCACTGTATTCATCATGCCCTTCTGAAATACTGACTGCATCTGACCACAGAAAAGGTAAAATCTGTGATGGCAGTGACAAAATGCTTGTCAGCAAGCCTGTCCCTTCTGCTTCAGGTGTCACCTCTGCTATCTTGAGCTTAGAACTTGAGTATCTCTTTGGTCTTTGGCTGCTGCAGCCTGCCTTCCTCGCTGTCTCCAGGCTGTGCTTGCAGCCTGGGCTGGCTCATGTGTTGGACAGGGTGAGCTTTGGAGAGCAAGCCCTGCTGCTATTGGAGCCAGCCTGCAGGAGCTCTGGTTGCAGTGTTTCCTCAGCTGCTAATCTGTTTGCAGTCTCTCTAATCAGATTTCTCTGGTTGGTGCTGCAGAGACTTTGTGCTATGCCACTGTAATTGAGATGGCTGATGTGTTTCAGCTAGCTGGTGGATGAAATCAAGCCAGCTATTACAGTGGAGACAAGGGCTTGTCTGCTGAAGTTGGGAACTGCTTTTTGTTTCATGACTCTCAATGACTTGCATTAACCCAGGACATTGATTTCAAGGCAAGTTTTGAAGCTTTCAGAGCTTAGTCTCTAAATGAGCAATAATTTGTTGGGGATGAAGGGATTAGTGAGTTAGATTTTTCTTTTCAAAGTGTGAGGCAGTGCAGCCCATTCTCCTCCCTCAGTGACAATATGTAGTTTGCACCCAAATTTAAGAGCAAATCTCTGTGTGACTCTTTTTTTTATTTAGCTAACAGCACTGCATCTGAAAACTTGAACAGAAAACATCATTTTAATACACTTTTCCCCTTAGTTCTCATGCCAGTGTGAATTGTCACAGGATCACGGAATAGTTTGGTTGGAAGGGGCGTTAAAGCTCATCCAGTTCCAACCCCTGCCATGGGCAGGGACACCTTCCACTAGACCAAGTTACTCAAAGCCCTGTCATGTTGAAATGTCTTCTTTACAATAGAAAACTGAGCAAAAGGCTTGTCTTTAAAATCCTGTCATAAGTAGATCTGAAATTCCTGTTTCTATGGAGCTGTAAATGGGGGAGAGTGGGGTGTGTGTAGTCTTTACTGTGGGAATTGTGACTGTATTGGCTTGGATTGTCATGGCAGTGGTGTCTCCAGGTTCTTTAGTTCTTTAACGAGGCTGACTTACTGTTCCTTGTGAACAAATTACCAAAACTCAAAATCCAGTCCCCCTTTGCTGCCCCAGCAACAACGTTTGCAGGCAAACCGCATGGTTCTGAAACTCCATTTTAGCTCCTGTGGCTTTAGTAGTTAGACCAAACTAATCTCAAACTCTCTTCACCCCTGCCCTTCTTTTTCCCCTTCTCTGATAATAAGACTCTCAAATAATACTTGAAATAGCTCAGTCTGCTTTGGCATCATGCTAGGAAGGCATACCAGGAAGATAGCTTCTTTATGGCATTGAATGTGGGGTAATACCATCTTTGTGTATTGTAATGGGAGCAATGGAGAAGTGCTAAATGCATTCAGTACCTAATGTGATCAGAACAGTGAATGTCTTTAGAATCTGCCAGTGACAGTTGGATTTGCAGGGTCTTCTTGAAACTGGAACAGACAATAGATTCTCAAAGCCTTAGAACACAGTGAATGTTTTGAGGTATTACATTTCAAGAGTATTTGAAATTTAGTTCCAGCTGTTTTGGCGTTCAGTGTGATGCTCCTGGTTTAACTGAACCTCTTCTGTTTTCTTCCAGGTGAATCTGGACTGGGAAAATCAACATTAATCAACTCATTATTCTTAACAGAACTGTATTCCCCAGAGTATCCAGGTCCTTCACACAGAATTAAAAAGACTGTCCAGGTATGTCGGGGGGAACTGCAGCTTGAACAATGTAACTTGCAGTATAGTAATCTAAGGTGATACAGTTGTCACATAAGCACCTATATTTCAAATAAGTTACGCCACAGTGTGAATCACTAAGAAAGACTCGGGGTGTCTTTCAGTGACCTTAGCTATGCAAAGCTTCCAGGTTCTGAAAGTTGTAGCGTATTGATGTGGGGGAGCCCTGAAGTACTTTGTGCACTGCCTGTACTTTACAAACCTCATACGGGTGCAGTCCTGTTTGGAAATTGAATGTTTTATTATTAAATAAGGTATTGAGTGTATCTGTAGAAATACGTAGATGTGCGCTAAAACCCCTGACTATTTAAGACAGGCTTCTAGAAACCAGGTATTAAAGGATACAGCTAATGTCTAAAGGGTCCAACAAGAAATCTGGAGGGAGACATTTTACAAGGGCCTGTAGGGGCAGGCCAAGGGGAATGGCTTTAACCTGCCAGAGGGGAGACTGAGATGAGCTCTTAGGCAGAAGCTCTTCCCTGTGAGGGTGCTGAGGCTCTGGCACAGGGTGCCCAGAGAAGCTGTGGCTGCCCCATCCCTGGCAGTGTTCAAGGCCAGGTTGGACAGAGGGGCTTGGAGCAAGCTGCTCTAGTGGAAGGTGTCTCTGCCCGTGGCAGGGGTTGGGACTGAGTGAGCTTTAAGGTCCTTCCCAACCCAAACAAGTCTGGGATACTGTGATTATGCAATTCAGGTTATGTTCATTGAATTCTGGTTTAAATAACTGAGGATTAGATTCCCTGTCTCTGGAAGATTGTATTTTATATTAATATAAAATATTTTATTTATATAAAAACCATATTTTTTAGATTTTATATATATTTTATTTATAATATAAAATATTTAATATAAAGTATTTTATATTAATATAAAATATTAATAGAAATAGAAGTTACATAAAATCTAACACAAAACCCGCTGAGACATCCTTCACAGATAACTTGGTCCCACCCTGGCTAAAGATGGATCAGGGTAAGAAAAATTAAACCAAAACTGTGTGTGCAGAGTTTCCCAGTCTGAGTTAAGTGCTTTCATCTGTTAGGTGGCGAGATGAGATGATAGTCTGTTCATCCTGACTTTTTGAGTTCTTCAGAGGTGGTTTGGTTCTTTTTTCCTACTTCCACTGTGTGGGCTAAAGCCTGAGGGTGGCCAAGAGCTGCCAAACCTATTTTCAGTAGAGAATTGGGATTTATTATGACTTAGCAAATAATGTGATAGGAATAAAACGTATTTAAGGACTACTTTCCCCCTTAGAAACTACTGCTTGCTTTACCTAACGAGTATTCTTCTTTTGGAGTATATTTGTAGCGCAGCATTGCTTTTCCTTCAGCTCCTTGTTGTGATGAATGAAAAATCAAGGGTACCGTTTTAAGAAGGAAACTGAAACTGTCTCATTTCAGTGTCGCTGTCTTAAGTGAGGATAAAATTGTTTCCCCCTACACCCCTGAAAACTGTGTGTGCTGGCAGCGTTGTATATGATGTGGAGATGATGCCAGTCAAATTTGAAATCCGAGAATTACCAGTGGGAGCTGCTGTTTGGCAAAGAGCACAAATCCCATGGATCCAATTTAAACCTTTCTAAGGATGTCAAGGGTTTTGTGGGGTAGAGATGAGACAGACCACCAGAGCATCCTAAAATCTCCGTGGTAATAATTGCCTGTTCCTGTATGCTGGGAATAACTTACTGTTCAGGAATTGTACAAGAGACTCTTGCATAGATAAACACCAGCTGTGGTTTGGGCTGGAAAACGGTCACAGTTTGCAGCTTGGTGGGGCAGGTCCTGTGTATTAATTCCATGGAAAAGACAGAAAAGCAGTTAACCGATCAATGTCAGATGAATTCAAACGGAACTTCTTCAGAAATGATGGGTATGAAATAGGTTTTCTCTGACGGTTATTTGAGTGTCTGTAGTGGGTATGATCAAGGCTTGTTTAATCCATTAAAAGCAGCCAAGCTGTAACAAGCCTCATGTCCTGAGCACTGTGCAGGAGCTGCCAAGGAGACCCGCGTGACCCAGCTGGCTGGAGTGCATGGGAAAATGGCTGTTTGGAGGAGACTTTGATTAAAAAGCTTTAAATTCCAAGACTTGAACTAATGTTTTCCGTGAATCCCTCTGGAATACTTGCACATCAGATGATAGGATGCAGTTGGATGCTTAACTATGAATGACAT
This sequence comes from Pezoporus wallicus, assembly GCF_028554395.1. Classification (NCBI taxonomy): domain Eukaryota; kingdom Metazoa; phylum Chordata; class Aves; order Psittaciformes; family Psittacidae; genus Pezoporus; species Pezoporus wallicus. The sequence goes on from NW_026642649.1 coordinate 113,675, forward strand.
TAGTTTACAGTGATATTCTGGATCTTTGCCAGATGCTGCTTTCTGTGCCTTTGACCATGTATGGACACATCAGTTTGGGTTAGAAAAATGCTACTTTACAGAGGCACCTTCTTCACCTACTGTCTCTTACTAGGGCTTTCTACTGCTTACAGTGTATGTTGCATGTGGTCTGATTGTCCTTAACACAAGCGTCTGACATTTAATTTGATAACTAATGTTTCTTTGGTAGCAAGATACCTCCATGAATGCATGAAATGAATTGAAACCCTTCCCATGCAGTAAGGTCTGCATTGTCTGCAGGGATTCAGTTGAGCAGGCCATTTGTCAGAAGAGTCCTTCACCAATTCAGCCATACTTAAAGCTTCCAAGCATACAGAATCAGGAAAAATGTTTGGCGTGGCATTTCTGAGGCTCTCCTGACCTTCCTTTTCCTTTGCTATAAACACACATTCAAGATAATGTTTTATTAATTGCTTCTTTTGTAAAAGCATTCCACTGTGAGTGCTTAATCATTTAATGGCTCTTGCTGGGCATTTTTGTGCTGGAGAATAAAGCTGATACCTTGTAGTGCTTGGCAAGAGTACAGCTCTTAACATTATCATCTCTAATATTCTGAAAGTGCTAGGAGTTTCTTATACTTGCAGGGAGTTTGGTTATAGGAGGGGCTGTGTGGTTACTGTATGCAAGATAGCAAAAGGAATGTGAGGAATCAGAAGTTAATCTCCTGTGTGCTGAAGCTTGTGAATAGTAAACTCTTGGCTGAGTTGACTGTGTGGCTGGGGATTGCTGTCTTGAGTTCTGGCATTGATTATGTACAATAACATTTCTCTGTGGAACACTTGGGGTGGGAAGGAATTTACCACAATTAAAACATCAGTTTTTAAAGCACTGCATGTGTTCCTGGGTTCTCATGGCTTTGGACTGGACATTTTTGAAAGGTAGGAGTTGTGCAGTTAGTAAAAGGGTAACTTGGTGGTGTCTTAGGCAGGTATGGGTGCATCATTATGTTTTTACTTATTTGTTACTATTTTTTCTTCTTTAAAACCTTCCTAACATCACAGTAACTCCTGCTGAAGTAGCAGGTTGAGTCGGGTGGCCTTCAAGTCCACCCCAACTTGGATTCTTCTGTGACTAACATCTCTGTAGCCAAATGTTGGGGACTCTTGTTTTATGAAGCTGCCTTACTGGGACCCCCAACACAAGAGGGGTGTGAACCTGATCGGAGGGCTGGAGCAGCTCTGCTCTGGAGCCAGGCTGAGAGAGCTGGGCTGGGTCAGCCTGGAGAAGAGAAGGCTCCTGAAGGGGAGACCTGAGAGCAGCTCCAGTGCCTGAAGGGGCTGCAGGAAACCTGGAGAGGGGCTTAGGACAAGGGCCTGTAGGGACAGGCCAAGGGGAATGGCTTTAACCTGCCCGAGGGGAGACTGAGATGAGCTCTTAGGCAGAAGCTCTTCCCTGTGAGGGTGCTGAGGCGCTGGCACAGGGTGCCTAGAGAAGCTGTGGCTGCCCCATCCCTGGCAGTGCTCAAGGGCAGGTTGGACACAGGGGCTTGGAGCAAGCTGCTCTAGTGGAAGGGGTCCCTGCCTGTGGCAGGGGTTGGAGCTGGAGGAGCTTTAAGGTCCCTTCAACCCAAACAAGTCTGGGATCCTGTGATTCTTTTTTTTCTGTTTTTGTTAGGTGAGGATGCAGGTCAGGACAACTGCATGCTGTGAACAGCCATATTGCAGTTGAATTATTTTTTGAGACCCAGCAGTGAAAGGGATTGATTTGGCTCAGGTAAGATCCCTACTGATGAGTAGATAAAATTAGCATCCAGCATACTTGGAAGCTGAATACAGAGCTTTCTTTGCAGTCAGGTTACTGTTTTCTGTGGTTTTGTGTATTCTTTTCTGAATTAGAAGCAGTGTTCTGCTTGTGCAAGAGGTATTTATTTGGACTTTCTGGTAGAGTGTTCATTTATCTTGTAGATCTACATTGCATCACATACCAGTGATTGCAAAGTGGTTACAGCGGTGTTCAGGTGTGGCTGTGAGAGAGTGTTTCATCTATAGAATTAGGGATGTGCAAGTGCTTAAGCAGCATTGATATGATCTCTCAAATCTTGAGCTGGTCAAGAGACCATCCAGGTAGGATATATTATCCAAGTTTCTCCTCTCTCTGAAAGTTCATTACTGAATTTTCTTGCAGATGTTCACTTAATTGTATTTAACTTTCTTTTCTCTCCCCAGTTGAGGTTCAGGAGGCTTAACAAATGTTAAGCAGTGAGCAACAAGTAGGTATCAATGTCTGCCAACACCTGTGTGGCTCTGAATAAATGGCTTGTGTGGTTGATTTCTTATATCAATATTCAGAACACTGCATCAGTAGTGATTCAAGAAGAATTGCCTTAATATCGGGGGGGGGGGGGGGGAAGCTATGATTAACTATGTGAGCAGTTGGCAAGCGCCAGCACACTAACTTGAGTTTGTCATTTCTTACTGCTGTGGAGCAGACTGATTCAATGATGGTGGTGTAAAGTGCTTTTGCAGGCAGATACACCTGACCTTGGCATTGTCAATTACTGAGGTGTTAGAAGACAGAAGTGGGTAGCAGTCCATTTGCTGTTTAGCCTGTATTTTCTGTGTCATGACATGCTTCATCCGTTTGATGTGCTGGCTCCCAGCTGACTGAGCCGTGCTGCACATGGGTGGTCACAGCGTGAGATGCGAGTTCCCACACCCAGGTCTTGCATCATGCTTTGTGCTGATGCAGTTACCTTCTGAGCCAGGTTTCCATTGGTGATCTGAAGTAACAGGACCCGATCCATTACAGATCACTTGAGGTCTAGCTCAGCAGATTGCAGCTAGATTGTATTACTTTCCAATATCAATCTGTTTGTAACAGGAAGCCGTTGCTTTCTGTGATTCTTTTCCCAAGCATTATACTAGCTGAAGAATAAATGTGTTCTTAATAAAGCATTATCAGGGACTAGAAATGTAGTGTCTAAGATGCTTGGGGGAAGGATTAGTTTTGAAAAGTGTTGTTTTCTTTGAGGTGACCAACGTTGACAATTCCATCAAGGATAGCACGTGGTTAGGGTTGTTCCTGCTTTGATAGGAGTTAAAATATAAAGCTATACTATATGCCTTACCTGGGTTCTTTTATCACTGACTATATAAATGATTGCCCATTTGTTCTTTAAAAAATAATTATTATCAAATTACTGGGATTTTATAAGCCAAACATGGAGCCAGTATCCCTCTGAAGCAGAAAAGTTAGCAATTCAATGTCAGACTTCTTACTCCTTGAATGCTTTTCAGTGTTTATGATGGGTGACTAAATTGCTCAAAGTTTGATCTTTTCTCATTAATTTTACAGGTTGAGCAGTCAAAAGTTTTAATCAAAGAGGGTGGTGTTCAGTTACTACTTACAATAGTTGACACACCAGGATTTGGAGATGCTGTGGATAATAGTAATTGGTAAGATGTTTGTCTGTTCTCCCACAATAATTGACTTGTGTTTTGTGTGTGCGAGATACGCCTTCTGACATGTTCTTAAATGCAGCTTTGATCTTCATTTAGAATATTAATGCTTTTAAACTTCTCTGTTAGCTAAAAACTTTTAACAACTGTAGTTCCAAGCACCTCTAGATCTTGACTGAAATGCTGTCAGCTTGTCCCATTAAAGTGAATGGGGCGTTTGGCTCTCTATCCACTCATGCAGTGTGCAGAGCAGAGTTCTGTGCTGTCACAAGATGTGACCAGTATAGCGTGTTCCTTTGGCTACTGTTCTTAAGTGTTCTATTTAATGCTATTACAGTGAAGGTAATTGTGTTTGAGAGGGTTTTTCAGTGAACTCAAGGATTGTATCTTCAGAGCTGTGTAACTCAGGTGTGTGTAGAGGAGCTGGTCACTTAAAATAAACTGTGTTGAAGACCTTTAATTTAAAAAAACAACCAAACCAAATCCCCCAAATGCACACAAGCCATGGGGAAGCAGGGTACATCTCTTTCTTAGCAAAGACAGACTTTTTTACATAAATGATATAACTTACAGGTTTTTATTCATGTAACCTCTGCAGTTGGCAGCCAGTTATCGACTACATTGATAGTAAATTTGAGGACTACCTGAATGCAGAATCTCGAGTGAACAGACGTCAGATGCCAGATAATAGAGTGCAGTGTTGTTTATACTTCATTGCTCCTTCAGGACATGGGTTTGTATTACTGTATTTTGTCTTTTCTCTGTCTTTTATCTCTGGTAATCATCCAAATTTGGCATTCTTAGTTATGTAGAGTTCCAGATAGGATTTTCGTAATGGCCTGCAGAGCATGCTGTATTTCGAAGATGAGCTTACTTTGGCTAGTCAAACATCAGCAAGCCAGACAAGCAGTAAGTTGGAACACCAGGAAACAGGATTGCACATTAATTGCTTAACATGAAAAATAGTATTAGAAAAATTAAAACCATCCAGGTGTTCACAAGTGCTCTGCCTATTTGTAACATATGTCTGGTTTTGTTCCCATTAGAAGGAGAAACTGGTTTGCACTTCGAGCCAGCAGGATTTTTCCTTTCCATTCTTCCTCCCTCCCTTTGACTAATGATAAATTGAAGTTTCATGCATCTTTGTAAGCATGCTTTAATTCACCTGGGGTGTAATGGTTTGTAAGTGACAATTCCAGTGTAGGCATTCTGGATGTTTATTTAATCATGCAGTCTTCCACCCCTGCTTAGCTTTTAACTTGATCAGACTTCTATCTAGTGGCAGAGAGAGAGAACTGCACTTCCAGGCTGTATTAGACTCAGACTGACTAGGTCTGAAGTTCGTTGGTTAGCATTTTATCACTGTGTTACAACTCATTAAATTTGTCAGATACTCGTAAGCTGCACCTTTCAACTTTGGAAAGAAATCTTGGGGGGTGGAGAAGAGTTTTTCTTATGTAGCCTTGCTTAATGAAACAGTTTCTGTTGTTACAGTTTAGCATGCATGTTTGTACTGTCATTTGTGCTCAAAATGCTTTTCAGTTTTAAATTCAGACACTTGAATCCTTTGCATACACTGTTTTACGAGTGTGCAAAGTCAAAACCCTATTTAAGTGAAGGGAAGATGATTCATTGCTTGCTTTAGTCAATCTCTTTTTGAGGTAGCTTTGAGATTCTTCAAAATAACATTTGTCTTCCCCCCACACACCCTCCTTTTATCTGTTAACTTGTAAACCAGTGGGAAGTACAAATTGTTTAGGTAAGTTTTGGTCACTAGATTTGTAAGGTTAAAAGCTGGAAAAGTATGTTCCTTGTGCAGGTATTCAGTGTTACTTTGGGGCAGAGGAGGCATGTAAAGGTGAGCTAGGTTTCCTTAGTGTTTTTCAATTACCTGAGTAAATGCTTGGAGTTGGTCATCTATTTCAAGAAACAAATGGAGCACGGAGAAAATTGGTGCTGCTCTTGGCATTCCTCTCATCTTTGAGATACTCTTATCTGAAAGGACATTGCTAACTTCCTACCTGGTTTTTGTGGTGGTGCAGTCTTTGGTCATGTTTCCTGTGCAGACGGTAGCACATGGGAGCTGTCAAGTGTGAATTAAAACATTTGTAAGGGAACTTACTTTCTGTGTGTTCTATGACTTTCATGCATTTATAAAAGTCAGAGGGAAAGTACATGAAGGTGAATGGGTAGCCAAACCAGTGCTCTTAATCTAGATGTGCATTAATGTTTGTTATTTAATGGAAACATGCTGAGAAACTCGGTGGCTGGTAGAAAATGTTGAAGTGAAGTATGCGTTCTTTAGCTTGTTTTTATTCTTTTATGTATGGTTTGGAGGAGAAGCTAAATTTGAGTAATAAATGAATGTGGGTTTAATGTTTCTAATCCTAATTTCTTTTATATGAGAAATAATCCTGTTAAATCCTTTAAATTAATCCTTTAAGCCTGACTGAACTTACTATAATTCTGAAGCATTAACGCAACAAAACCTCTGTGGCTTTGCTTTAGCAGCCAGGAAGTACTGACCACTTTGATGTACATTGATGGTTTTATGTCCCCATAGGGTGGGTGTTGTAGTTGTCATCCGCTTTAACAGTAGGCTTTTTGTTCTGTGGTGTGATTTAGAGATGAGGTATTTCTACTTCATTTGTACACAGGCCAGTTTGCTGTCTTCTGCAACCTAATGTATAAAAATCTGAGCAAACTTTCAGGAAGAAGCATACAAAGAAACATGACTTTCAGAAACTGAAACAGTGTCTGTGTACAGAGTGATGCACAGCTGTAAACTCTTACCAGCCAGGCTTCAAATGGGACTGTCTTCCACCTAATGACATGAGCTTTACTACCTTTGCAGGAAGTTCTTATCACTTACTTAAATGAGTGTAGTTTCAGCTAGCAAAAGTCTTGTGACTATTATTAATACTAACAGTGCATTCCTCTGGGATTATACAGTGCTAGGGGATTTCCTATAGCAGTTGTAGGTAGCCTTTTGAATTTCATTCAAGCATCTACCATTCATAAATCAGTGTCTTAAGAGTAGTTGTCAGGACAAATCTCAACTCATTTGTACATTCTTGTTTCATGAACATAAATTGCAAAGTTCTAATGCTGTCTTTCAGACTTAAACCTTTGGATATAGAGTTTATGAAGCGCCTGCATGAAAAAGTGAATATCATTCCACTCATTGCCAAAGCAGACACACTTACACCCGAGGAATGCCAACAGTTTAAAAAACAGGTGAGTTGAAAGATTGATATTTACAGCATGGGATAATTTAGCAAGTTGATCCCTGTGGAAATGGTGAGATTTAACTTCTTGCATGCAAAGTTTAAACCCTGCAGCAATGACTTGAGACAGCAAAGCAAAGTAATTTATATCTCTAGATTTAATTATATTTCTTGGTGAAATAATCTTGCTTCTATCCTCAGGGGAAGAGGTTTGAAGTGTAGTATGATTCTTGGCAAGTGAAATAATTCACTGTTGAGATAAAAATCAGGAAGGGAGGAAGGGAGCTGTCAAGATTTAGGAGCCTAACAGAAGTTGTGTGTTAAAGGAGCAAAAAAAGGGTGATTTTAGCAGTATCATGGTATTACTGATTGTATTGTGGTGTTCACTTTCATGTTGATGTGCTGTATTTATTAAAGCTTCAGGTGATTAGATGAGACTCAGTATATCTGTTGTTGAGTCTCGGGCAGTGGTAATGCATTTTAAAGATGGTGAGATAGTCTAACATTGATAAACTGACAGATGTCTTTATAGAATAAATTTGGTGTTAATATCTCCAAGTGGTTTATGTTTTATTGCAACTACATGATCAGAGTAGAACATTTAGGTATTGTTGTTTATAGTCTTGATTTAAGACTAAAAATTAAAGGATGTTTCCTGCCTTGGAGGAACATAAGCAAGGTGCTGTAGCTCTGAAGTCTGTTTTGGTTGCATTTCATAGGGTTTTTTGATGTAAAGGGGGGGAAAAATGGTAGAATACAGAATATCTCTGAGTTTATAAGCAGCTTTATCAATGAGTTGATGTTAAACAGGGGAGACTTTCCCAAATCAAACTCTGAAAACAAGCCCTTGCTTGAACTGGAAGCTTATACTTTTGTAAGGTTGCAAATTCATGAAGCAGAAATACTCCCCAGGGCTCTGCAGTGCAGCTCTCAGCTGAATGGTCTGATTGTTTTCCATTCTCAGACTCTGGAGAACTCATCAGCTTGGCTTTAAAAAAACCCCTCAGACAAATGGAGCCCCAAATCAGTACAGTCTCATTCTTGAGGATCCTGTCAGTTATTCTCACATACTTATGGGTGCTTGCAAATATTTTTCAACACAGCTAACTGCTCAAGTCAGTCCATCAGTCACCAGCTCTATTACAATAGGCAGGAGATCCGGCTTCGAGCAACTGATGCTCAGGTGAGCTGGAAACAGAACAGAATAGGTGCGAGAGCAGTCACTAATGTGGGAACTCAAAGGGCTGAAGTATGCCTGCAGTTATCTATTCAAATTGGGGGGGTTTGAGGGACTCAATTGCCAGACTAGTCTGAGCATTTAGGCTGTACGGGATTTAGGCTGTACAGGATTAGTTTTTGCATGGGCAGGTTGAGTTCTCAATAATGAAAATCTATTTGTCCTGCTCTAGAAAACTGACATTCATTTTTGCTGCCTTGTCTTATGGATGGTATTCTGTTAGCTCTGAGGCTCTGGCTCTGATCCTGTCTTCTGCCTAAGGAGAAATGGTCACAACTATGAATCCTTTGGGGTCTGCTGATGGTGCTACATATCTTACTTACAATCTTGCATATCAAGCAAAAGGAGGGAGAATCTGGCTGCATCAAGAAATGGAGTTATTACAAAGTATGAATTTCTCAAATAACGTTTTTGGTTTTAGATAATGAAAGAAATCCAAGAACACAAAATTAAAATATATGAATTCCCCGAAACGGATGATGAAGAAGAAAATAAGATTGTTAAAAAGATAAAGGTAAATCTGGGGGGGTAAAAAGCTGGGGGGGGGCGGGGGGGAAGTGAGTGAAAAGCTTCTTGTCCTTAATGAGGAGCCCACCAAAATGTTTAGAAGATACAAATCAGATGTAAAGCTGTTCTAAGAGTCAGTGTTCCTTTGCAGAGGCAGTAAATGACAGTCCTTTAAGGGGTAAAGTTCACTATGAGAGGGCTGGATCACACGTTCATTAATAAACTCTTAAAAGGTCACTTTCTTTTTATTCCATCCCTATTTGACTTCTAGCCACCTACTACAGTTTGTTTGATTCTGAGCTTTGAAGGAGGCAAGGGTTGTCTTTCAGAGGTGTGCATGGCACAGAGTATGTGCATTACAATTAATAGCTGACTAATTGATATACTGAAACCTTAATGGAGATGAATGACTAAAGAAAATCAAAAGGCTCTTGAAAGGGTTTTACTTTGTTTACTCGTGGTTTTGGGCTGTTCCTCTATGTTGGGGTCCATCTTGTATATGTTTCTTGAGCCTTGCTTCTGTTTGTTCAGTAGCTTTAACAGCTTGCAAGAGTTTTTAATTCTTTGTTACTGTGGGAATCGCCGAGGATAGATAAACACAACAGCACAAATGGAAGCGCTTCTGGGACTAAGCCCCGAAAGAAGAGCAGAATAAGAGCAAGGACAGAAGTCCAAAATACATAGCATTGTACACAGTTCCTTTCAGCTGCTTGAAGCTGCCCTTGGCTCCTTTGTTGCTTCTTGCACTGGAGGCATTTTTGGTTCAGCTGACAAGAAGAATTTGTAATTGTTTGCCCAACCTTTGAAAACTGGGAACAAGAGCTGCTCCAAGTCCTTATAGCCAGTGGGAATATGAACTGCTAAATAATTACTGTGCAGTTGAGTAAATAGGAAATGGTTTGCCTGTTGCTTAGCTTACTAATTAACAGTAATGTCTGTTTCTTAACTAGATTTACAGAATGCAACTGTATCAGGAATTTCAAGTAGGGGTGTATGTATGTCATTAAACTAGGCAGAGGTCAGTAAACAGAACTGTTCTCGCACGTTGGGTAAGCTCCACTGCAGTGTTCTAGCACCAAACTGTATGTGTCAAGTTTATCCATGGGCATGCTTTCAGTACTGGCAGTAGAAATGTTGATTTTTAAAGTAATGCTTTATCTTGTAGGACCGTTTACCTCTTGCTGTGGTGGGTAGTAATACGATCATTGAAGTCAATGGCAAGAGAGTCAGAGGAAGGCAGTACCCATGGGGTGTTGCAGAAGGTAAGGCTTCTCATGATGCTTTTTCTTTATCCCTTTAAAACTTATAAGAATTCGGTCTGTATTTGAAATGTTCAAAATGCTTAATTTGAATGTACTTTGCTCTGGAAAGTTGCTGAATATATGATTTTGTTATTCTGACAATCTGGGAACAAGGTAAAGCTTCAGTAATGCATAACTTTGCAAGCAGATTCCTTTTGAAGCCTCAGTGAGGAATTGTAAAGCCTGTAGTAACTTACTGCAGTTGATGAAGTTTATATTACACTATTTGCTAGCTTTCTTTTAATTGTCTTCATATAAAAACTATGTTTCTTAAATTCTTCTTTCTAGAATATTCACATTATACATGTTAACTTGATTGGCTTAAATAGCATAAATTCAGTTTAAAGTTTCTGGAAGAATTTTTTTTTTTCTCCAAACTTCTGAATCTTAATTCCTAGGATGTAACAACAGGAAGATACCTAGGAATGAATTGAATACTTATCTTAAATTAAAACTTACTTAAAACTCAACTCCTACTCTTACTAGAGGCCTGACAGTAACTGCCTGTTCTTCTGGCAGCCATAGCTTGTGCTTTAATGCTGCTTGTTGATTTCAGTTGGCACATAGCATTAAACCTTTTTACCATCCTACCAAAGGATACAGCATGCTGTATAGTGAAACAATCACTATTAAACTATTTTGTTTTTTTTTCATGATTGTTAAACTACTTCTTTGCAGTAGGCATCTATTTAAAGGAGATTTTTTTGTTTTCTGACTATCTCTGCCTTCCAAGGGCACTGGAGTATGCATTTGATGCAGTGTAAAATAGACAAAAAGAAGCCCAGCTCAACCAACAAGCAGTGTATGGACCAAAGCTTTAAAGAGAAATGCTGTAGCACTTTGAAGTGCGTGTCTGGCAGGAAATGAGGTTTGGCAGGAAGTAAGAACCAGCTGTGCCAGAAAGGATCAAGCTTTATTTAAGGCTCTTGTGTTGGCATTTTGGAGAGGTACAAAATGCTGCTGCTTCTCTTTATTTTAAGACAAACTTCACAAATGTTTCATGTTCATGTGATTGTACAACTTTTGGAAGTAGCCTAACTAAAAGGAGCCTCTTTAGGTGCCTTTGAGTCTGTCAGCTAAGGACAGAATACTCAGAGATGATGCTGCTTTGGCACTGTGACTTCGTGTACTGTCTGAGCAGAGCTTACCAGCTTATGTAAAACCATGGGGTAAAATATTGCAGGAGTGCAGATGCAAGATGGGCGCATGAAGAGGCTGCATGCTTTATTTTTCTGTAGGAGTCACTGAACTTACTTGGTTATTTTAATTTCTTCATCCTGTTTTAATTCCTCCTTCCCACGAAAATGTCCATCTCTACTTCAGGGGCACATTGGAACCTGCCTCATGCCTTTCTTCTGTGTTTGCCAAGAGCTTTCTATGTTGTCCTCTCTGCATGCCAGAGGGGTGGGCATTTTTCTTCAGGGTTGTCTCATTGTCTATCAGGGAAATCCCACTCAGCCTCAGTCTCTTCTACAGCAATGAATGATAGGCACAGTGGAGTAAGTGGCATCTAATGACAGCTGCATCAAATGAAATATACATCCTTCCTGTACTTAAAATGAAGACTTTTGAAACCCATTTGGCAGGGCAGGGTAAACAGACTGTGTTAAGCCTGTTGTCTGGAGGTTTGGATGTAGCCGAATCTAGACTGGCATCTTCAGTTAGTGTCTGATCCTTATACAGCTGCACTGGCAGGGCCTCCAGAGGTCCTCCAAAGTTAGTTAAACAGGTGAAACTATGTCTGTTGCAGTAGCTTATTCTGCTGTAGCTCGGTTTGCCAGTACAGCTTAGGGAAGCATAGGAACTTCGCTGGTAGGATTCATTGATCTAGTTACATTGTCATTGCCTCCCTAAGGTTAACATGCATTCTGTTTTAGTAAGGAAAGGCTAGAAGTACTCTGTTGTAGTGAATACAGGCAGTGGGTGGCATCTAAAAGCCTTAGCTCTGTCTAAGGCTCGGTTGGCATCTCAACAAAACTTTACCTCTCTTTGCAGTTGAAAATGGTGAGCACTGCGACTTCACAATTCTGAGGAACATGTTGATAAGGTAAGTAACATAACAGGTAACATATTTTCTAGTGTCTGAGAGATTGGGAAGTCATATATTGGAGGAAAAAAGGGTTTGAGCTGGTGAGTTGGTATTAATCCCCGTATCTTATACTTTTATCTTGTTTAACCACACATTTAGCATGTGGTGGTGGTGGTGATGATTTTTTTTAAACAGCTGTCTTTACATTCTGAGTACTTGTTCTTGTTGAAAATTGTGATGAACCCTAGGAACCCAAGTTGATAGAAACTAGCAAGTTTTGGCTTGTTCGTTATTGCTGACATGCTTTGATGCACCTACTACAGTAGTAATAAGCAGTTTCCATATCTGGTCTACAAATCCTTGCAAGTTTATCCACAGAACTCAATTTTTCCAAAGGTTGGATCTGTAAGTGAATGTTTGGAATATTGCAAACTGGAGATAGTTCAGTGCAAAACTAATTTGGTATTTCTGTGACTGTGTTGTCCTGACAGCTCCAAATGGCAGAATGACAACACTGTAGGAAATGGGACATTAATGGGGAGATATAATTGAATTAAGTCAATCTGCACATTGAGCACAGACTGATGTTTTTCTGTGTATTTGTGCACTAAGCTGATAAGTGACTCTTATTGACAGAACTCATATGCAGGACCTGAAGGATGTCACTAACAATGTACATTATGAGAACTACAGAAGCAGAAAACTGGCAGCTGTTACATACAATGGTGTTGACAACAACAAAAACAAAGGGCAGCTAACAAAGTAAGTTCTTGTGAAGGCTGTAGTGCACTTGAATCTTTTTGCTCTGGTTTTTGGTCGCTTGGTTGATTTTGTGTATGTGTGGTGGGATTTTTCTACTATATTTTAGGGGGAAGGGGAGTGTTGTTTGTATTTCTCTTCCAGTCAGTCGCCTCTTCACTGTGTTCAGGTCTGTTTTCAGACAGTATACTCCTGTTCAGACAGTATATTCCTATTTCCTTATGACTTATTTTTTTTCTGTTCACTAGCATTCACACTACTTTAACTGAACACGTTAAATAACTGGGGTTTAGTTAGATTCAGTTCTAAAGAGAGTTCATTAGTGTTTTTGTTTTGGTTTCTATACTGCTTTTGGGATTATTGCTTTTTTTGGCACGAATGCTCAATAGTAAGTGTCAGGGATGATTTTGGCAAGAATGGGTTAATATCTGTTTAGAAACTTGGAAAGTCCAGACCTGCTACTGTCATCTTTGAAGTGCTGCCCCGGCTACTTCTATGGTTGCTTATCATGGCAGGGAAATGATTACAACATCTTTATCTTTTGTGAGAGGAGAGTTGCAACGCAGAGGGTTTTTGGTTTGTTGCTTCTTTATTTTAACCCTAATATGTCATTTTAATTGCCTTTGACAGCAAGTTGTTTGCCAACCTCATGAAGTTATTGGAAGATTTAAAAGTAGGCTCTACTGTGTTCTGCATTATATGCCGCTGCTTGAGAATAGCTACAGTTTTAAATTTAAGTACTTTTCCTGCTCTGCATGGATCAACTGTATCAACAATAATTAGTGATGAAATAATAATTAGTAATACTCTTTTCTGAATACAAATTTCCCAACCAAAATATTCTGTTCAGCTAACAATATGCCAAATTACAGCTGTTCTTCCTGAAAGAGATCCTTGAAATTACATGGGAGCATCTGCTATTCCCATCCATATGACATCCACAAAGCCATTTTCTGTACAGGAGTGTCTATTCTACATTTTCTTAATGCTTTGAAAGTGACTGTGAAGGAATGATTGAAGTGGACACAATTTAGTTTCATCCAGTGTGAGCCTACACAAGACTTCCCTGCTGAGCACTGACAAGAAATACAATAGTACATGTCAGTTACATCAAGTCCTCAGAAGTGTACTTAAACTTACATAAAGTTTGTAGTGAAGGCAGGTGTTAAAGATAATAGTTTTTATATATGCATATCCGTAACATAGAGGTTACTTCTCACTGTCATGTTTCTTGCCATCTTATTTTTAGTGGTAACACTTTGGCCATTTCTTCTTTTGTGCATGCTTAGTTTAGTGTTAGCCTGAAGCTACAAACTTAGTCCACATAAGGATTAATTATTCTGTGTTCAGCTTAAAAAGAGCAATGCAGTGATTTATTTTTTTAATGACCTTTTATTCCCATATTGCAAACATAGCAAGATGTATTTCTGTATAAATTGATACCAGAAGGTTTCAAAACTACTTTCATGTCCTTCATTCTCTTTCCTTCCCCCCAAAGCTTCCATCAGTTGCTGAGAGCTTTGCTGAGATTTCTTTTTTTAGCTAGAATTTACACTAAACCGGCCTGAAATTCCTCTTCCTGAAGCATTTTCTGCCATCTCAGGTCACTGTGCTATCCCACCTGAATATTTCCAGGTAACTGTGCCTTTTGGAACACTCTTCTCTGTAAGAAACATGTTGCTCAGAACACTGCAGTGCTGAAGCTCAGAGGTGAATAAATGCAACTGGAGCTTTCAGCTGCCAGCTCTTCTTTTTTTTTTTTTCCAGAGAAGAAATAAATGATCACAGCTTGTTTGATTCAGCCACTTGAAAGGTGACCCAGTCTATTTAAAACTTGGAAGAAATACTTTGAACCTTTTCCTTAAAGCTTGTTCCTCCAAATATGCGGTCCTTGATAAGTAAATACATATGATTGAGCACATATACCGGCTATGAAGCAACTCAAGCTATTCTTATCTTGTTACCTTATCCATATGTGGAGTTGCAGCAATTTTCTTGGCTTCAGTGCATTTTTGCAGTTCTGAATCTAGCATGGTTGAAGCAGCACAGCAGGAATTTTCCTAACCACCATGTATCTTCCTGGAAAATAACTGAAAGAGGGAAGAACAAATACTAACAGTTTATCTGTACATCCCCATAGGAATTTTATGCTTGCCTGCTTTCCTTTTGCATGAAGTGTGTGTCTCAAAATGGGGCAGTATTTGACTTGGCCTCTGGAAATTTGATTCTTTGAAAGGGGACAGATCCTGTATGAGAACAGAGACGTGCTCTGATGCTATCTGGTGGTATTACAGGCATTCTGCTAAACACAGATACAGCCCCTGGCTCTGGAACCTCCTGAGCTGCCTTTCTTTTGTAAGCTGGAAGGGTAGTTGTAAGAGGAGATGTACATGCAGTGGTTCTTGTGCTTTTCCAGAAGCATCTCTTACTGGCAGCTGTTGGAGACTTAACCTTTTGTACCTTTAAACCAGCTGTATTTTTACGATCTTAGCAAATCTTTGTTTTCATGCAACTATTCACGTATTTCTCTGCACAAAAATGCAAGCATGAAAACCAACAGAAGGATGTGCTATGAGGTTTGCTAATACCATGGAGATGAATTGAAGCAGTTCTTTCTGTCCAGTTGCTAATTTTCTCTCTGATTTGTCTCCTTTGATTTGGTGAAACTTGCAGTTGTCTCTTCTACGAGTAGCTTGTTAAACTAAGAGCAATCCAAAGCAGGTATTTCCCATGATTATGTTACTTCTTTTGTATTTTAGGTTTAGTATCTGGTTTCTTCAAATTTTCAACATCCAAACTATTAAGACAATAAAATGTCAAGGCTAACCTTCACCTATATGGGTAACTTGTCTCTTCAAGCTAGGTGGTAACTGTAATTTCATGCATGTGTTACATGACGTGGGCAAATTGGCATTTATTCTGAAATGTAAATGTTTTAATTGTAGAAATCTTTTCCGTTTGCTGTATGAAGCTGCTGTCTTCAGTGAGCTTAACAGGAAAACCTTATTTATTGAAAGTCATATTTTACAATGTAAAGATGAGCTTATATCCATCTACTAAACTATTCAATAACCTGTCACACAGGGTGACAAAATACACAGTGCATAGGGCCTTCTTGTGTTGTTTAAGTTAAGCAGTTAGAAGGGTGTTCAGCCTAGAGAAGGCTACAGGGAGGCCTTAGAGCAGCTCCCGGTGCCTGAAGGGGCTACAAGAAACCTGGAGAGGGGCTTTGGACAAGGGCCTGTAGGGACAGGCCAAGGGGAATGGCTTGAACCTGCCAGAGGGGAGACCGGGATGAGCTCTTAGGCAGAAGCTCTTCCCTGTGAGGGTGCTGAGGCACTGGCACAGGGTGCCCAGAGAAGCTGTGGCTGCCCCATCCCTGGCAGTGTTCAAGGGCAGGTTGGACACAGGGGCTTGGAGCAAGCTGCTCTAGTGGAAGGGGTCCCTGCCTGTGGAAGGAGCTGGATGAGCTTTAAGGTCCCCTCCAACCAAGCCAGTCTGGGATTCTATATCCTTTTGCCAATATTCTTAGCAAATTCTCTGAAATGGCTCTGTTGTTAAGCCTGTCTTACTGTAGGGTGAGACTTGTGATCAGAATCTTCAGGCTTCCCTTCTCTCGCTTTCCCTCCTCTCCCTTAGTGTTAAATGAAGTGCTAACACAAGGCATGCTGAGGTTAAGCATCATGGTCTAGGGAGGTGCCACTGCAGCCAAGCCTTCTGCAGACCTCTGCTGGCCCTTGGAGCCGACTGCTCTTTTTGTAGCACCAGAACATGCAGGGGGTTTAACACAATGTCCTATAGTAGATGATAATATTTTAATATTATTATATTTAATATTATCATAATATTATATTTTGATGATATCTTAAATGAACAGGTAAACTCAATACAACATTGGTTTCCAAAAACTTGTTTGGAGCACGTGGTTGTTCATGTCACTAAAAGATTTAATATCACTTTAAAAGCATGTGTATTCTAGGGAAACTCTTCCTGGAAGTACCTGCCCATCAAACCTGCATTAATATTTACATGAGGTAGTGATTTACTAACTGAATTTGAAATAAATATAACAAGCTTTAACTAACAATCTTTCTGTTTACTATGGACAAATTGACTTTTGGGGGAGCACATAATAAGCTTTAGGAATCTATTACTAATGAGCTTAGTTTGTAAAGTACTGCTTTTTGGTTTGTGGTTTGATTTAAGCCTGCTAAGCTAAGCTTCTGTATTTTTTGTTTTTTAGATTTGACACAGTTGAAGGCATGTAAGTGGTTATTTAAATTTTTCCAAAAACCTTAAAGAACGGATTTGTAAACACAACGAAGGTTTCACTGTTTAATGCCTCAAATTTCAAACAGTTTCCTGTTATCCCGCTCTTGGAATTGGTTTCCCCACCCCTTCACACCCCCATAGCATTAAAGCTGTGCTAATGTAATCTTTAGTAGTTTGTAAATGCCTTCAGTGACAAATCTGTCTGTAAAAACCCATCCTATAGAAACTTTTTGGTTGAGCTTAATTTGGTCTACAATAAGTAGAAGTACATATATGAAGAAATACCCCCAGTTTCTCCATAGCTCCATCACCTTTATGTAGATACTTATAAAGAATTAGTGGAATTTTCCTCCTTGCCTGTAAATGTACAACTCCTTGTTGTATTGTGGAATTAGTTATTTTAATCTTTTCTGGCCGTGCTTTTATCCTGTTGCTGGTTTGCTGAGGTTCCGCTTTGCGCGTATCTAGAATAACGTTTAATTTCTGCAGGTTAACTCGGCTGTTTTAACATGCATCCTGTTGAATCAGGTAGAAGGTTTACATCTTTGGGTTTTTTCCTTCAGCTCTTTTTGTCCAAATCCCGTCTGTAAGTTCATCATCAAGTACAGGATGATGTGCTTTTACCCACGTCACATATGTAAGACCTAGCAAAACCCAGTTGTGACCTACGTTGTGAAACTCTCAGCTGTAAATGCTCACTTTTTACTCGGGTTTTCTGTGCAGACTGAATTTTACCCTTGGTCAAAAACAGCTCACAAGGCTGAGAGAGTTGGGGTTGTTCAGCCTGGGGAAGAGGAGACTTCAGGGAGACCATATTGTGGCCTTTCAGTACTTAAAAGGGGCCTATAAGAAAGATGGGGAGAGACTTTCCAGGAAGGCTTGTTGCGACAGGGTAATGGTTTTAAACTAAAAGAGGGGAGATTCAGGCTGTATGTAAGGAAGAACAATGAGGGTGATAGAACACTGACACAGGTTGCCCAGAGAGGTTGTGGGTGCCCCGTTGCTGGAGACATTGAAGGCCAGGCTGGATGTGGTTCTAGGCAACCTGAGCTAGATGAAGATGTCCCTGCTCACTGCAGGGGAGTTGGACAAGGTGACCTTCGAAGCTCCCTTCCAACCCAAACTGTTCTGTGATTCTGCGACATCCCTGTTAGATTGTTGGGTTGCCAGTAGAAGGACATTCATGGTCTTTCAAGTCTGTAGGACCTGCAGCAACGATTCCTCAGTATTCAGGTCTACTTCCTAGGTTAATTTCTGAAGAGCAGATACGTTTGAGAACTTTACACTTCTGAAAGGTAACAGTAGCCTTGTTTTGACAGCAGGTCAGCTTCCACAGACTGCTACTCACCACTTCTTTCATTTGCTCCTTAATTTCATGTAGTATTGTACTTCACTGTTTAACCGTTTGTTTTGGTTCCTTCTTCCCCCCACCAGTTGTCACCTTAAAAGAGCTAGTACTGGAGGAAAAAGTTCATATGGCCTTGAGTTTATATGGTGTTAGTTACTTTTACGTGTGGATAGTTACTGAAAATGGGCAAGCAGGAAGGATAAAATGAGACATTAATAGTGAACCAGGTGTTGACCATGCATTTGATACATAACCTGCTTTCCTTTAAGGATGAATGGCAAAGTCTGAATCAAAGTAGATGTTGTTAATCACGTTCAGTCACCACTGAAAGTTAAGTCAGTTCCTTTCTCTTTTTAGAATACTTTCTCTGCATGATTTGAATCAGAACAGTTTGAGGTTTGGTTGTGGTGGAGTTTTGTTTGCTTTTTTTGTTTGTTTTGATTGGGTATTTTAAAGAAATTAAAATGAAAATACTATTTTTTGATAGGGTTTAGGTTTTAGATTTTTCTGGTCTGAGTGACTTTTGCATACATTCCAGTAGATATCCTCTGCTGATTGATTGCAATGCTTCCAAA
This sequence comes from Pezoporus wallicus, assembly GCF_028554395.1. Taxonomy (NCBI): domain Eukaryota; kingdom Metazoa; phylum Chordata; class Aves; order Psittaciformes; family Psittacidae; genus Pezoporus; species Pezoporus wallicus. Next base: position 132,388 of record NW_026642649.1, read on the forward strand.
CACATTCAGTTCTTTTTCTGTTTCATTTTAAGCCACACATATTCAAAACTGCAACAAGAAGCCAGTGATTTGTTTTGATCTTTGTCAAACAGCAAAAAAATTCTTACAAGGCTGTGTAGCAATCATCACTGGATTAAAATCATCCTATTCTATTGGACATTTAATATGAAACTTGCTATTTAAAACCTGTAGCACCATCATGTGGATTAGAGGGCTTATACAGCTTTAAGAATCCAGTGAAATCCAGGAAAGCATTTACTATGATGTATATAGAGAAAATAATAAATCATTAACATTATTTTTATAGGTTAAGTTTATTAATAGCTTTCTAGAGGGAAATTTCCACCTAACGCTCTCATGAATTACTGATGTTCAGTTGCCCAAAGTTGCTGTCGCTTCAAAAGTATGACCGCAGCCTTCAACACAGGTGTAATGTGTAACTTACTCTTGGGCTCACTTTGAACAGTGAAGATTTAGGGAGGAAATGGATCTTTTGTCTGCAGTGCTCTTTAAATTTTGATTATGTCCATTAATTTTTGTATTTATTTGAACTGGAAGGAAAAAGATGCCTTAAGATCACTTGGAACATGTTAATTCGGGGGGGGGGGGGTTGTAACTTTGATTTCCTCTCTTCCCATGACCAGGTTCTACTAAAGACAGAAACTCAGGAGTTTATTAGCCTAAATATAATGTAAAAGTATTGTGGGGGAGGAAAAGATACTTTATGAAATGTCTTTTTGAGGAAAGCTTAACTGAACAGTTAATATAATAATGCAAGTTGAGTCGAAGTTAGCAGTGCATACAGTGGTGTTAATTCCCTTAATGCGTCAGCATCTTGATCGTGTTTTTTACAGATGCCCTAACGTAACAGACACAGAAAAAGGTGGTTCTTATCTAACTTGTTCTTCTGGATTCATGGCAGGAGCCCGTTGGCACAGATGGAGGAGGAAAGGAGGGAGCATGTAGCCAAGATGAAAAAAATGGAAATGGAGATGGAGCAGGTGTTTGATATGAAAGTCAAAGAAAAAGTTCAGAAACTGAAGGACTCTGAGGCTGAGGTAATGAAAACATCTTAAACCCCCATATGCAGAGACTGAACAAGTGTAGGGATGACTCTCTTTGCCAAGACTTTACAACATAGCATCTCTCTAGGAACTGATTCCACGCTTAGGTTCTGGGACTAAAGACAGCTCAGTTACTCTTTGTCAGCTTGCTGTCATTGCTGAAATGGTACAAACCCAAACTTAAAATGTAATTTTCATGTTAGCATGCATTGTCTTTTTATTTTCACAGTCGCAGTATGACAAAATACTCCTTAATTTTCTTTTTATGCCCGTTTCCTTCCATGTGCTTTAAAATGTCCTTGGGAGTTTCATGATTTACATAAGTCAATGCAGTAATGAGAATTTGCTTTGCATGTTAAGAAAGCATGTCAGGAATTTGCTAAGATGTTGATAAGAGATCATCGACATGAGAGTTTCTAGGCTAAGAAAGAGGGATATGTTATTGTCAGTGAACATACATTTATATTAAATTATTAAAATATTTCCTATTTTAATTCCTGTCATCTCCAGGAGAAGCCCTCACGGTGAAACTGTTTTTTCTGTGCTTCAAGCAGCTCTTGTTAAGATACTATAAAATTACATTTCAGTAGAAAATGAATTCTGAGTTTTAGGAGGGCAGCTTCTCATAAGAAGCCAAAGAGAGAAGTTCCTAAAGAAAGTTTGGCTCCAAATCTGGGGGGAAGTGAGGAAACTTGGAGAGGTAGTTGAAACACTTGGCAGCCTAAGCACTGGAAGGAGCCAAGGCATACTGGATCAGAGGAAAAAAATCAATCTAGATGATTTAGTTGGGTTTTTTTCCTTTTGGAGAAACGAATAGATAAGGACACTCTGAGCAACTTGAGGATTTTAAATCTTGATGCTTTATCTGGATCACAGTGTTTAATTAGTCACTTGATATATCCTTCCTCAATTTCTGTCTTGAACCTTTATGAACCCATTTATACTTCTGCCCTCCACACTCCTCATTACATGAAAACCAAACATGCATAAATCTGTCCCTTTGGTTTTCATGTTACTACCTCATCTGTAAAAGGAAATATGTTTAGAAGGGTTTGTGTAAGACAGGGACTTTCAAGAGAGTAAGGAAAGAGGGAGTTTGATTTTGTTAGAACCATGTTAGACCACACAGAAAGTATCACTTTTCCTGACTGAGCATCCGTTCTCACATACAACACGTTTGGTTGTCAGTCTGTCCTGTCAGCTTGCAGGAGAGACTTACACTCTTCTAGCAGTGCAGGCAGTTCACTGCAATAATACTACTAATAATTCATTTAATTAATGAATAAATTAACCCACTTCATAATAATGGCTTCCCAAGCAGCTCTGTAACTCTATAGGATGAATTCAGTGTCTGTTGTTTTTTTTCCCAGGTCAAGTCAGAGATGCTGCTGACTTACGCATTACTGATACTTGTATGCTCTGCAACTTGCTTCTTACCAGTTGCATCAAATATCAAAGTATTCTTAAATGTCCTTTTGCTTGCCACATGTAGCTGCTTACAACTCGTGTCTGTAACTCGGGCAGCATTTGGGGTGTTTTCTGTTAACTGTAAAGAGAGGCTATGGGATTAACATCCCTTTTGTTTCTGTTGTTGGCAGTATCTATAACCTCAGAGGTTTTGGTCTAAGAGTTACTTTCTCTGAAGAGAAGATACAGTACTATGTTTTCATGCATTCATATAGCTGTTTATTACTTCAGCTCCAGAAGTTGCTGTGTTTTCTGCACTTACTGATGCTGTTCATAACTTCCTGTATAGCTGCAACGACGCCATGAGCAAATGAAAAAGAGTTTGGAGGCACAACACAAAGAGTTAGAGGAGAAGCGTCGCCAGTTTGAGGATGAGAAAGCCAACTGGGAAGCTCAGCAACGTATTTTGGAACAACAGAATTCTTCCAGGTAATTCTTCCTTTCTCTGACATTGGAGTCTTGTCCTGCTGTTGTCAGTAAATGTTCTGTCTGAAAGGCAGTTTCTTTGGCAGTCATGGTCAAAGGCGGTTAAAAGTGTCACTGAAGAGCCTAGAAAAATCTTGAGCTGCTTCTAGTTACAGATGAGCACATATCATGAGTTGGGATAATGATTAGCTTTGCAGATTTGAATCTGCAGAATCACTGTATCCATAGAGCTAGATCTCTAAAAAAATGAAGTTTGTATTTGAAAGCTAGATTGAATCAGGCTTCTGAGGGATAAAGAGCTAAAGCTTTGAGCAGGAAAGCGTTTAATCCTCCTAGTCCTTGGAAGGGGAAATCTCGAGAGAAATGCATTGCTTGACTGCATGTTACATGCACATCTACTGTGTACATAATAAGCTTCATGTATTGTATTGCAACCCCAGTAAAGCTTTAGAAAATGCCTGTTTTAAATGGTGTCAATTAGTATTTAAAAAAATAAATGAGTGCCTGCATGCATTATTTAACCAACTTTTGTTTTTATCTATCCTTTTAGAACCTTGGAAAAGAATAAGAAGAAAGGGAAGATATTTTAAATGCATCATTTTGACCACCAGTTATGTATTAGTTGCCAATATACCAGCCTGGACATCAGTGTTTGTTGGATCTGTTTGACCAATTTTGCACCAGTTGTATCCATCGTAATGGATTTAACAGCATGACAAATTCTTGTTAATTTTGATGGAGAATGAGATGCCTTGAATTGTCTGGGGTCTTTGTTGTGTACTTGGAAACATAACAGCTCTAAGTACCCTTTTTTGTCTTTCCTTTTTTTTTTCCTTTTTTTTTTGAGAAACATGTCATTTTAATGCAAAATTGTACATTTTACTGTTGTACAATCATGTTCTGGTGGTTTGACAGTTTACAGGTTATTAAAAACTGCAAGGACTCGAGACGGTTTTTAGTGAGGATAAATTGCCATAATATGATGCAAGCGATGCTTCTGTACTATTATAATACAAGAATTCCATTCAGTGCAGCATATACCATAATGTAATTTAGTCTAACACAGTTGACCCTATTTTTTGACACTTCCATTGTTTAAAAGTACACATGGAAAAAAAAACAAAAGTTGTAGGCTTACAGTGCACCTAAGCTTTTTATAACAACCCTTTTATGTTTTGGATTCTTTAAATATATGCTATTCTCATTTAGTAACTTCTTTAGCCAGAAGGATCTCATTACTGCTTCATTTTTTGTAATAACATTTAATTTAGCTATTTTTCCATATATTGGCCCTCCTAAATAGAATATAGCTTCTTTCATATGGTAGGAACCAGTGAGTAAAACTTTTCCTTTAACTCCCTTTTTACATTTTATGGTAAGTAGCAGAAAAATGCATTTATAGGTCATTTCTAGGCAAAATTGTGGAGTTAACTACCAACCTGTTTCTACCTGTGTGCAGTTTTTCTTTCTTTTACTAGAAATGGGAATATGGCCTCAAGAGAAACATCACCATTTCGCATTTAGCTGTATTCATATACTGCATTTCTGTATTTTTGTTTGTATTGTAAAAAGTCACATAATAAACAATGTTGTGATGTACAACATGCTGCTGTGTCAGGAATTGTAAAGGAATTACAGCCATGTACTTCTCTGTTTGAACTTTCTCTCTTCTCTCTGGACTGGGTTGACCTGTGTCTGGGATTTGGAATTGATTTAAGGCAAAGAAAAGGTCTGTGCGTTGTGGAAGTGTTGGGAGACGCAGTTCCTGGGTACTTGGATGTGGCAAAACAAGACTCTGTCTTGCCCAGCAGAGGGCATCAAGCCTCGCTGTTCACACCCTCTCACTCCATCTGTGTGTAGCTAGCGAGGCTGCTTGTAACACCGCATAGAATCGCTCTCTGGGGCAATGGGCAGCAGAGCATCTGAGCAGTACTGGACCAGTGGAGGACAAACAAGTCCCTAAGCACCTGGAGGTGAGCAGCACTGAGCTATTTAAACCCCAAAACGAATCTTGGAAGCGCAGACTGGTTTGGTTGGAAAAAAAAACAAAACAAACCAACAGAAGTACCTGAAGGAGACTGCAAATGCTGTGGCTGCCCCATCCCTGGCAGTGCTCAAGGCCGGGTTGGACACAGGGGCTTGGAGCAAGCTGCTCTAGTGGAAGGTGTCCCTGCCCGTGGCAGGGGGTTGGAGCTGGAGGAGCTTTAAGGTCCCTTCCCACACAAACCAGTCTGTGATAATTCCCAGAGTAAGCAGAAGAGAAAATTTTTAATTGTAGGAGGATTGTTTTTGTCTTCATCAATGCAAGAAAACCCTCAGGATGGTTTAGGTGATTTAGATGTAAATGGCTTAAAATTGTTTAAAAATCATGCTTTAAAGGTTCAATACAAATAAATCAATATGAAAATGAAGAATTGGGCTGGATTACCAGTTCATTCTTTGGAAAGAAACGGAAAGTGCAGCTGAACTTGTGGAGCGAAGCAGTTTATTAAGGGTTCCTCTTCCTCTTTGTGCAGCACTGTCAAACTTCATTTGTCTTTGGGCACTGAGGGCAGGATGTGGTAGGCACCCAAGGTAAGGATATGCTTTCCCTGCAGGCTGGTGCTGAGCCTGCTCTTGCTTCCAGTTTTTGGGTTTCTTGCCAGCTTCACTTCAGTGTTCAAAGCTTCTCTTCGTGCAGTTTACATGTATTCACTGCCAACATCTCTGTGTCCCGACCTTACCCTGTTTAAGGCTCAGCAAAGGCAATTATTCCCTTCGCAACCTGCTTCATCCCATGTTGCATATCCTGTTCTGCTGGGTGGCTGGTGGGCTTGGTGACCGACCGCCACAACAGCCCACCCCTGGCACCAGGATCTGTGGTGTTGCTCTCCCCAAAATGCCTTCTTGCCTGTCCCAACACTGTCAGGAATGGAGCACTTCTTAAGCTTTGTCCCGAGGTGTGGTTTTGCCTTCCTATTACACATGGTTACTTCCCCCAGGAGGCACTCAGCCATTGCTCTTGGCAGCTTCTTTTGCTTCTAATCACAAATTTCATCTATAGAAATGTGCTGTATCCTGGTGAAAATGGTAGAAGCCTTCAAAGGGATATAACCACCTGCTGATACTGGAACAAAGCCCCCTGCCCATCACCTTGTCTTGTTAATGCAGATTATTGTCCATCTCTGGCTATGGACAGCAGTGAGGAAGCTCAGTAAGCAGAAGGTGGTTCCCTCCCTTTGCTCCCCAGGATGTACAGGTGTGAGAACAGTTTGGTCCATTCAGCAGGTATCCACAGCTGCCTGGAGCATTCCTGTGTGAGCAGGAGGGGATGCAGGAGGGCACCTATGTGACAGAGGGGAGAACCTGCAAGTGTGCTGGGATTCCTGGTGCAAATAACGCCTGCGTGCTGCACCCTGTTCTCTTCTAGTGAGCCTTGTAAAGTGGCCTGACTGAGGGAGCACATTCTAGAGCAACGGCAGGAGAAGACACTGGTGACCGACACAGGAAAAGGCAGCGCTGGTTCTCTCTCTGTAAAGCATCACCCCCGTGCTGTCACCCAGAGAGGTCTCTGAGGCAGCCAAGAGGCAGGTTTTGAGGAAGGTGACTGTCTTTCAGCTTGCCCTTGGCACAGCTACACCTTGTCAGTCACTCAAGATAAAACTTGTGGTTTGCTTTAATAAGGGAATGTTATTCCTCTGGCTTCCCCCCTCAGTCTGCTGGCAAGAGTTCTCACGGAAGCCAGTGAAAGCAAATGGAAGATGCAGCCACGTCACAGTGACCAGGGCAGGTTTCTGTACCTTGCCAAGATGACTGAGAGGCAAAAGGAATCCTTCTTCTGCTCTCAAGAACTTCTCCTTTAGATATCTTGAGAATAATTCACTCCCCTACTTTTTGGGAGCTGCTAAATCTCTTCTCCCCAGACGTGTCTCATCCACATGGTTCTCCCAGGCAAGTGCCATGGGGAAGCCTGAAGTCTGCTGATTCGGAATTCCCTAGTTCCTGAGGAGAGGGTGGTAAAATTCAGGCGTAAATGGATTTCGCCCTCTTCTTCCCAGCCAGACCCTGCCCTGTGGCTTTAGCAGCGCAAGAACACCAGCACAGCGCTGGCTGCTCCCGAAGAGCAGGGCTTTACTTCGAAAGTGCCGAACCTGAGAACTGTGCTGACACCATTCAGGCTTCCACCTGGCTGGAAAAGGCCTCTGGGAGCTTGGGAAACTCACCTCAATTGTAGTTTTCTTTAGTTTTCCAGCTGGAAAAGAGATTCTGGTCTCCCTGCAGAGGTAAAATTCCCTGTGCACTTCTTAAGAGTTCTTTATCCACCATTTCAGGAGTCCTTTCTGTCTTCTGGGTGCCCAGGATTTGGCCAGGCACAGTCCTCATCATCCCCCAACGTTTGGCTCCTTGTACTGAGAGGCACCAGGCAAAAAGTGGCAGCTGGGAGCATTCCTGTGCTCCTCCGAAGGCTCTGCGGGTGGTGGGTGGTTGTTGCTGCACCTGATTTGCAAACCTGATTACAGTGAAAAAACACAGAGAAAGGACCCAAACCCCAGGGAAATAATGTGTGCTCCTATGGGGCACCATCCTCTGCCCGATGAGACCCAATTTGCTGGCTCAGGAATGGTTTTGCTCTTCCTTCTTTTGGAGCAGGACAAACCTCAGGCTCTGTTTGCAGCCTCTGCCTTTCTCAGGAGCAAGGCTTCTGAAGCACAGTGGGGAAGCATCTTGTATTTAGTGCTCTGATTCCTGTTCAAAGGTGGGTTCTATCTCCTTGGTTAAATTGCTCTGACTGAGCATCCCCTGAGGTGAGTTGGTGATGCGTGAAGGAATCCAAGTGTACTGACAGGCACTTTCTCTGTGCCGTCTCTTTTAGTGGGTTTGGAGAAGATGCAGGGAAAAAACGTTTCCCTGGCTACAAGGATGTGGCCGGGGGCACTCTGGGTTTTGTTGCTCTGGCAAGCAAGGGGGTAATGAGGCAAAGCCCCATTTGGGATGCATCAGATGGCAAGCTGGGCATTCATCCCGGATGAATGTTTAAAGCATGATTCCATGTGTCTTGCCCACACTGCCTTCAACGGTTGAGTTTCTTGTGTTAAGGGTGTCGCTGCTGCTGTTCTTTCTGCCTCCCACTGCTACATCTCAGCATCCTCCCTAGGCCTCGTGTGAGCCTTAGCTGGCACAAGCTAATCACTTTTGGGGTTGGAAGTCGGTGATGTTTAAGGTCGTCTCCAACCGAAACCGGTGTGTGATTCTGTGACATCTGAACTGAAGCCCTAACTTGAAATGGCACCTTCTTGTCACAGTGGTCAGAGCAGAGATGTGCTGGCTCCAGGCATGGCCCTCTGGCCTTACCACCATCCTGGGGACCACAAGCTGACTGGTCCACACCTGATGGTTTTTAACCTCGTTGGCTCTACTGAGCCACTTGGTTGACTGCTTCTGTGTGCTTCATCCACCACATTGCTCAGCCTCAGACTGGTGGGATGAGGAAGGACATTTGGGTCTTATCCCAAAAGGGAGGAAGCTAAAGCTAATTTCTAAATAGGAGCTGCTTGAACAAGCCTAAAACGAAGTCACTTCTGGCATAGGAGGATAGAGGGTCCAGACAGAGTGGCTTAATGGTGTAATTTCTAATTAGTCAAAGGGAACACCAGCTGAATTCCTCTATGTGCTGCCTTCAGCTTACATCTATTGTTCTTCTGACACATATTCAGCCTCTACTGTCCAGCTCTTCTGTGCCTCTGGCTAGGAAAAGTGAAATGGTTGTGGGTATGGAGAGTGGGGCAGCTGGTGATGGCCAAAAATAGAATCATAGAATCATAGTTAGGGTTGGAAGGGACCTTAAGATCATCCAGTTCCAACCCCCCTGCCACGGGCAGGGGCACCTTACGCTAAATCATATCACCCAAGGCCTCGTGCAACCTGGCCTTGAACACTGCCAGGGATGGAGCATTCACAACTTCCCTGGGCCACCCATTCCAGTGCCTCACCACCCTCGCAGGAAAGAATTTCCTTCTCATATCCAACCTAAGCTTCCCCTGTTTAAGTTTGAACCCATTACCCCTTGTCCTGTCACTGCAGTCTCTAATGAAGAGTCCCTTCCCAGCATCCCTATAGCCCCCCTTCAGATACTGGAAGGCTGCTATGAGGTCTCCACGCAGCCTTCTCTTCTCCAGGCCGAACAGCCCCAACTTTCTCAGCCTGTCTCCATACAGGAGGTGCTCCAGTCCCCTGATCATCCTCGTGGCCTCCTCTGGACTTGCTCCAACAGTTCCATGTCCTTTTTATGTTGAGGACACCAGAACTGCACACAATGCTCCAGGTGAGGTCTCACAAGAGCAGAGCAGAGGGGCAGGATCACCTCCTTTGACCTGCTGGTCACACTCCTTTTGATGCAGCCCAGGATACGGTTGCTTTCTGGGCTGTGAGCACGCACTGAAGCCGGCTCATGTTCATTTTCTCATCAACCAACACCCCCAAGTCCTTCTCCTTGGGCTGCTCTGAATCTCTTCTCTGCCCAACCTGTAGCTGTGCCTGGGATTGCTCCCACCCAGGTGTAGGGCCTTGCACTTGGCTTGGTTAAACCTCATGAGGTTGGCATCAGCCCACCTCACAAGCGTGTCAAGGTCCCTCTGGATGGCATTCCTTCCCTCCAGGGTATCAACCGAACCACACAGCTCGGTGTCATCGGCAAACTTGCTGAGGGCGCGCTCAATTCCACTGTCCATGTCAGCGACAAAGACGTTGAACAAGACCGGTCCCAACACCGATCCCTGAGGGACACCACTCGTTACAGGTCTCCAGCCGGACATTGAGCCATTGACCACAACTCTTTGTGTGCGGCCATCCAGCCAGTTCTTTATCCACCGAGTGGTCCATCCATCAAATTGATGTCGCTCCAATTTAGAGACAAGGATGTCGTGTGGGACAGTGTCAAATGCTTTGCACAAGTCCAGGTAGATGACATCAACTGCTCTACCCAAAAATGCAGTGATTTTGAACAAACAGAACCCCCTAAAGCCCCAGATCCCCTTCTGACTGCAGTGCAATTCTGTCTGGCACTTCCAGGTTACAGTCTGTGAGTAGCTGCGAGTGGTGAGGAGGATGAACTACACAGTGAGGTTGAGCCCTGAAAAAGCTACAAGAGGAACAAGAAAATGCTCCATTGAAAATGTGATGGCACATCATCTCGTTGGGAGCACCAGAATATTCCTGTCCATAAAGGCAGATAGTCAGCCGTAGGTGCTTGAAAGCCTGGGGGGTTTAATTTGGTACAGGTGAGGAGGCCAGTGCACCAAGGCACAAAGTGATGGGGTCAGGGACCACTTGGCAGTGCTGCTGGGCACTTGGAATCAGTAAAAAACACACAGAAAATGTAATTGGTGGCTGAGGGACCTGGGGGGTTCAGTCTGGAGAAGAGAAGGCTCAGGTGGGACCTGATAGCTGCCTACAAGTGGCTGACAGGAGGGTGGAGCCAGGAGGGGCTGGGCTCTGCTCCCAAGGAACAAGGGATGGGACAAGAGGAAACGGCCTCAAGCTGCACCAGGGCAGGTTTAGATGGAGCTGAGGAGCAATTCCTGCCCCAGAGGGTGCTCAGGCATTGGAACAGGCTGCCCAGGGCAGGGCTGCAGTCACCGTCCCTGCAAGTGTTCACACACTGTGGAGATAAAGCCGCAGTGCCATGGGTTAGTGGTGGCCTTGGCAGTGCTGGGGACAGTTGGACTGGATGAGCTCAAAGGGCTTTTCCAACCTGGTTGATTCCGTGATGCTGTGACTTACAACAGTATCTCGTGACTGAGAAACAAGGATTTCCATTGCTGCTTGAAGCGCTCAGGAAGACCAATGTCCTGTGTTTATTTACGTGAGCTTTTGAGGAGCCGCTGCGTGTTTATAGACAGGATGTAAACCCTGTCCTCAGCTTTGCTCAGCAGACGGGGATGCCCTCGGCAGCTGGCGGTGCCCTGGCCGTGGCCTCACTGTCACAAAGCCGGGTTTCCAGAGCTCCCGGGCAGCTTGCAGCCCTCATAGGGCATTGCCTCACTCCTGGCAGTGTCCCCCAGCTCCCTGGGGAAGGTTGGCTCCTGTTGGCTGCCGCGGTTCCTGCCGTCCCCAGCACCTCGTGGGGGCTGACCCAGCAGCCTGGTGGAACCTGAGCTACCGGCTGGGCCCACAGCACCACACAGGGGAGCAGGGGATGGGTGAGCACAGCCCCTCGGCTGCAGGGAGAGCACAACACGCTCAGACCCTCCAGCACCCGGAGCCACATCCCAGGGTACCTGCATCACAGCGGGTCCTGTGCCTAGCTCCAGAGGAAGGGCAGATGTTACAGCACCACCGACCCCATCCTGGGGACCGGGGCCTGCTGTCCCTGCTGCACATCCTGCTGTTCTGGAGCAGCCAAGAGGCAGGAGCCATCACCCTGGCTTCAGGCCTCTGCAGAGCACCTCGTCCATTGCCTTTGTATGGGGCAGTGGTGCCCAAACTTGCAGCCAGCAGCACCCCTGGTGGTGTCCTCTGTGCTTCAGCCTCGCTGAGTGCCAGGCGCTGGGCACACGGTCTGGATTTGCCCGTGCTGACATGGCAGGATGTGTGCTGGGTTCTCATTGAGGGCTGCTTTCCCACAGGGTGGGTTCCGCCAGGGGTGTTACCTCCCTGCTGGTTCAAGCTGAGCGCTTCGAGCGGCTCTCACTGATGCCTTGGAAATAAAGATACCCCCATGTATGTGTCACAAAGACTGAAGCGGTCCTTGTTTTCCAGCCCATCCTTTTTCAAGCACCATCCTTCCTACCACTGCCTCCTGCCGTTTGGCTTTGTCCGGAGGGAAGTCAGGAGGGTGAATCCTCCCTAGGGCTGTCACTTGTCACAGCAGACGTTGGTCTCATTGGACCCCAGAGACCTTGCATGCCTTGGGTTTATTCTGATGCCTGTCAAGAAAGCTGATGTGCATTACAGCCCCCTGCTCCCTGGCACACGTGTCTGGTGGACTTCCATACCGGGGCAAGCTCCCATCTGAGGTGGCTGAGATACCCATCATGGGATGGGGAGCAGAGGGCACCTCAGCCCTGCTCTGTGCTTAGACACCAGGTCTCTCAGCTCTGCTTGCCCTTGTTCTCTTAACCAGCACACAGGCATGGGGGGAGCCAAATCCCTGTCAATATCTCTATCTACAAGCCGTGCAGTGTCAGCAGCTCTCTGGGAACAGCTGTTGTGGGAAGGCATCCATTCCAGGGAGCCCGGTGGATGGGAAATCACAGGAAGGAATGGTAAGTTGGGAGCCAGCACCCTTCCTGTCTAATTATAGCAGCAGCCAGAGGTGTTTACAGGAATTTCTTCTTCCTGTGTGTTCCTGTTGACTTCCTGCTCGGTGATGTTACGGCTGTGGTCAGCGTGACCTGCTTGTCCAAGAGCCATGAACAAGCTCCTGCCCTGCTGCAGGGAGGTGTGGCATGAGGGGCTCTGCTGCGGTCACTGACGTGGGATGCTTTGGGTGCCCACGCGTAGCCTGAAGGACTCAGTCCCCAGTGAGGCGCATCACAGCCTTCCTCAAGGCAGACCGTGCTCAGAGCTGGGGCTGTCTCCTGGCATTGTGCACGTCCCCACATCTCCATCCCCACCTGCCTGCAAGAGGCAGTGACACAAAGCTGTTGGCAGGAGCTGCTGGCCTCAGTCACCAGTGGCAGGCAGCAGCAGCAGATGCTCCATGAGGATGCTCTACCTGGGCACTAGTGGAAAAGCAGCCACAGTTTGTGCTGGGAGGCTTCCACGCTGCCTCAGGCCATTTAAAGGCACAACCTGCTTAGTGAGCTCGGTGCTCAGCACTGGGAAAGGGGTGGCATTCCCAAGTCTTGTACACCACCCTTCCCAACCGGAGTGGGGCAGGGGCTCTGCAAAGCCTTCAGGCATGAGAGCTGGCAGGGAGCAAGCCAAGCACAGCCCCACTTTGCCCTGTGACAGGATGATGCAACGAGAAACCCCATCCCATCCCATCCCATCCCATCCTATCCCACTCCATCCCTTTGGGGCCAGGGCTTCCCCAGGTGCTTTCTGGCTCCACACATCCCGTCTTGGCACAGAGACCCCCCCCCCCACCTTTCAGGTGTGGTAATTGTGAATCACTGCTGACCTCTGTCAGCTGGGACTTAATCCCCAGCAGCTGGCAGTTCTGGGGTCAGGTTGAAAAGGGCTTTAAAGCCCTCTCCCAGTTAAGGGGCAGAGTTAAAGGTTGTTCCTGTGCTGTGGGCAGTTTCCAGTTTGCTCTGTGTGCTGCTGTACTGGGGACCTCAGAAGAGGTATTTCAGCACCTTAGCTCAGGCATGGCAGGTAAGTCACACTGCAGGAAGTGCAGGTGGGTGAGAAAGGGAAGGGTTTAGAACAAAAATGTTGTTTCTCATGTTTATTCTCTATGGATTCAACCCAAAAATGTGAGATGCTGATGTTCTTGTTTTAAATGCTTCTTTGTGAAAGGTCTGGGATCTAAGCTGTTGTCTTAAAGCTCCTTGTGCAGCATGCGTTACCCCCTAAAGTGCATGGGGACACTTGGGATTTATCTGGGACCCAAAGTGAGAGACTGGGCAAAGCATCTTAATCCATGGGATGAAAACATCACCCTCCAGAACAGGGGTGTTTGCTATTTATAGGCACAAAAACTATTGCTGATGCTGTTGAGCACTATTGCTACTTCCAAAATACCCTTGAGGGTTGTTTGCCCTGCAATGGTAACCAAAACCCAAGCAGGTTATGGGGCTCGGTGCTGGAATGAAGAGGTGAGGTCTAAGGTTTCAAATTCCCCCCCCCCTGCTGTGGGGCAGCTGCCATGCAGCTCCGTGCCTGGCTCCTGGGGAGCTGAGGGGGTTGCTGGGCAGCTGCTGGTGTGGAGGGAAGGTGTGATGAGATGCTCCGGGGCTCGGCAGGGAACCGTTTCAGACCGATGTGGGGTAATGATGCCCTGCCTGCGAGAGGGGCTGCAAGCGGCTGCTCCGAAAACAGCCCTTGGGGACGGACGCGAGGTTTCTTCCAGTGCCAGACCGCTTGTAGCAGCACAGTGGGGCTGGAGGGGGGTTTGGAGAGGGCTTGGCAGCGCTCCTGAGCAGGGGGTGTGCGAGAACGTGTGTGCATAGCTCTGTGCTGCTGACCTCGGGAGGCCCCTGGTTCATCTGCTCTGATGGCCTGGCCCGTCTGGTTCATGTGGTTCTGTGACCTCCCAGTGGCCTTCTGTCCTCTTCCCCTTCCCTTCCTCCCCCATAAACCAGTAAAACGCCAGTTCTCAGCACAGCGGCTTGGACGGTGAAAGGTGGGGGGGTCCTAGGTGGGATTTTGGGTTGAAAATCATCTGTGCTCCTTGTCTCTTATCTCTGGACAGTTTGTACGGGGAAGGCATGGTCATGTCTGTGCCGTGAACGAGGTGACTCATGCAAATCACAGGGTATGCCTGCAGTGCTCAGCACAAAATAGCCTCTTACTGCTTTGAGCCTTTGGCCACGTGTTGGTGGCTGTTTAATTAGGTCTTTGGTTACTAAGGGTTTCATCACAAAGCTTGTACAGCTCCTAGACATTGGGTTTGGGTGGTGGCTTTAAGCTGCTTTGGGAGTAGCAACCACTGCTTACCTGCTCCTGGTGTTGTGCGCAGTGAAAAGCAGCCCTTGTGTCCAGTTTCCAAGGGGGAAAGAGGGAGCAGGAGCTTGTCTTTGATTCAAACATTGCAATGGCAAAGCTCGCTGCTGCGGTGGGCGATGCTCATGTGCCTGCCCCACACATGGTGGGGACAAGGCCACATAATAGCTGGGAGATGCTGGCCAGGTCATTTGCCTTCCTTAAAGTGGTTTGGGATCACGATGTGGGAAGTTGCTACTGATTGGAGCACAAGGGACTTGGAAAGCTCCTGTGCTGGGGGGAGCGTCACCTCCTGACCGAGCGGGTGATGGAATGAGCTGCCCTGCAGCCAGACCAAACATTGCTTCACCCGCTGTACCCAGGGGACCTCTGCTGCCCTCCTCTCCCTGTGGGGCTCCAGGTGACCTCATGTCTTAGCAGCACCAAGAGCAAACTGAGCCCCAAAGCCCTGTCTGGGTAGGAACCGGAGCCTTCCCCATCTCCCCACTCGCCGTTCTTGGCACCTCGTCCTCTTTCTCACAAGCCAGTGTTTCAGGCTCGCTCCGCAGAAAGCGCTGGAGTTTTGTAACCTCTCTCTGCACGTTCCTTGCGCTTGTCTGACCTCTGAAGCAATTTACAGCCATGTCCCTCGGCGGGGTCATTTGCCTAGACCTGAATAGCTGCGGCATTGGAGGAGGGCCGTTGGCCTCTCTGCTCTTGCCTCCATAGGGGTGGGTGATGCGAGATGAGCTCGGCTTCACCCTGTTTGCTTAAGGAGTCAATGAACCCTTTATCTCCTCTGACTCCTGGGGCGACCTTTAGAATGAAGGCTGGTGCCCACGGCCTGTGCACCCGCAGCAGTGGGGCAGGCAGAGAGCCTGGCCCTGGGGTCCCACGGAGGAACGGGGCTGGGTGGTGACCAGGGCTTTGCCTACATAAAGCTGCTTTGGAGATGGCAACAAGCAGCACCGTCAGGCGCTGGCAGGCAGGAGCCTGTCCTGCCACACCAGAGCACCCTGTTCTCGTCACAGCCCTTGTGACCCTCCTTGTCTTACCCAGCAGCCTTTAAAATGTGCAGGGAATCTCTTATCCCATCCTCCAGGCCAGAAATCCAACATCTGCCAAGGGCATGGAGTTAGCTGGGGTGGAGCTTCACCTGAGACTGAAGTGAGGGACTGGGCAAAGCATCTTTATGCATGAGATGGAAATACTGTCAGCTGGAACAGAGCTGTTCACTATTTATAGACACACAAATGATTGCTAATGTTGTTGGGCTCTATTACTACTTCCTACTTGTCAGACAGCTTTAGGAGTGAAGTGTCCTGCTGTTTCACCCCAGAAAGAGCTGCCTCAGCTCAACAGCATCTCTCAGAGCATTCAGGCAAGACTCCTGTTTGCTTGCAGTTTATAACTAACAGATCCCTGATGATGATGGCTTCTGGGCTTAAACAAGAGGGACCCACCTGAAGCATGGCAGGGCTATGTCAGCAGTGAGCTCCACAGCTTTGATGGGGCAGCACACCTGCTCTAGTGGAAGGTGTCCCTGCCCATGGCAGGGGTTGGAGCTGGATGAGCTTTAAGGTCCCTTCCAACTGAAACCCACGTGTGGCTGCCTGGCTGCTCGGCTGCTTTGCATGCCAAGGGGACACTGAGTTTTCCCAGAATAGCTTCAGTGCCTCTCTCAGCAGCCAATGCAGGGAAACGAAACCTTCCTCAGACGCCTCTGCTTCCACATGTGTACGTTCTGTGTGCACAGAGCATCTCCTGGCCACTGCATCAGCGAGCACCCCAGCGGGTCTGGACTGTGCAAAGCCTGGAGCCGGGCATCCTGCTTCCTGCCAGGGCAACCCCAGACTTCTGCTGTGCACCGTCAGGTAGCTCTGCTCCCCTGTTCTGCGTGGGAGCCCCAGCCCTGTGGTGGAGACACCAGCCCAAAGCCCATAAACCCTCAGCTGGCCGACACTCTGCTCCTTTGGGGGTTCATGGTTGCAGCATCCCTGCAGATGCCTCTTTGCCAGGTTTGGGTGCTCTCCGCAGTGTCATGCCCTGTGTGGTTTCAGGGTTTCCACAGGAACAAAAGGGTTTTCTCCACACAAGAGTGGATGCACAACTTCCTCATGGATGTCTTAAACCACAGCAGAAGCTGCACGCACCCTTTTCCTCCCTGCGAGTGCTTGTGAGATGCCTGTGATGGGCAAAGAGGAACTGGGGAAGTGTTGCTGGCTCTCGTGGACAGCCACGACAGTGCTGGGGAGTGCACAGGGCTCCCAGGCTACCGATGCCAAAGTCGGAGCACCCGGTGTGACGCAGGGCTGTGGAGGCAGCCCGAGCCCCTGGCTGGGTGAGAGCTCGGTGCTGTGCCTTGCGGGGCAAGAAGGAAACAACCTGAAAACTCCTTAAAGCCCCCAGAAAAAGTCCTTTCTAGCAAGCCTCAGACCCCAGCCTGCAGAGCACGGCCCCAGCCTGCACCTTGTCCCGTGGGACCTGTGAGCTCTGAGCTGGCAGGAGAGCCCTGCTCCCCCAGCGCATCCCTCCGTGCGGGTGCGTGGTCCTTCCTGCCACGGACACGTACCTGCAGCGCCTCCCTCTGCCCCTCCAGGCTCCCACATCCCACAGGCAGGAGCCCTTCGCTTTGCCAAACCCGCGATGCTCTGCTCTTGCCCGTGGTGAGCTGGGGGCTTCTGTTCCAGCCCTGACGGGGCTGGTGGTTCACAGTCCTGCTTTGGAAACTGTGGCTGGAGTAGCGGCAACAGGGTCATTGCTCTTCACTCCTTTGTGCCTCATTTACCATTTTACTGTCTGATTTGAGGCTTTGTCTTTGTTCCCTCCTCTTTCCCAGAGTCCCACAGAGCCCTTTGTCCCTGTCTGTCTGCCACAGCTTTGCCTTTACAGAGCTTTTGCTCTCATCTGCGGCCTCTTTCGCATCATGCCCTGGATCATTCCAGTCAAAACCTGTTCTGGGGCTTCTAGAAACCTTACTAGGAAAAGAGGCTCCTTCCTGCCCTGCTCACCACCTGCTCTGCAGCAGTGGTAGTGAAAGGAGCTGCTTCTCTCCTACAGCTTCTCCTACGTGTATCCATGCAGTGAAAACAAGCTATGATGCAACTCGGGAAGAGGAATCACACGTTTCTCAAAGCAAATACTGCAGTCCCCCTCCACGAGCAGAGCTTCTGGTGCCTGACCAGCACCACGCTGTGTGCTCTGTACTGCAGCAGAGCAGGAAAGGGAGTGGGATCCCAAAGTGCTGCTTCAGAAAAGAGAAAAACTTGCATGATGTAGAGAGAAGGCAAATGCAAGGATGCACCTGGGGGCCTGGTGCCCATAGAGGCAGCAGCAAGAGGCAGCTGGTGATGTCCCCTCTCTCCAGGACCAAAGCCTCCAGGCATCGGGGCATGTTCTCCATCAACAGCTGAGGCAGGGATCATGGAGGTGGGTGCTCAGATCATCACTGGGACTCTGGGACTTGCAGGGAATAAGCTTCCAGCCTCATACATTCCCATGCTGGAAGTCCCCTATAGCGAACGGAGAACTGATACTCGATAACCTGTGAGGTTGTTGCCCTTGGTCTGAAGCAGAATCAGTGGTCAGCCACAGATGATGTTGAGGAAATAAAGGATTCAGGTTGGATGGGAGGAAGAAATCCTTTACAATGAGGGTGAGAGAACTGTGGCACAGGTTGCCCAGAGAGGTGGTGGGTGCCCCATCCCTGGAGACATTGAACGCCAGGCTGGATATGGTCCTGAGAAACCTGATTTAGGTGAAGATGTCCCTGCTCATTGCAGGGGGTTGGACCTGATGACTGTTGAAGGTCTCTTCCAACACATTCTATGATAAATGCGCCTCGTGGTGACTGCCCAGTGTTATTCAGTATTTATGGTGGGGAAGCTCAGCCCTGCAGGAGGTGGCACATGACTGGTGTAGCCAAAAGCATGAGGACAGTGAGCCCCAAGGAGCATCGCTGCTGGCTCTGCCTGCAGGAGGGTTTCCTCTGGGTGCAGCTGGCAGAACACGGACAGCTCACGCTTCCTGAAGGACTGGATCAGCAGTGGGGAGATTCTGGACCTGCAAACACGGTACAGGGGAGCAAAGGCCCTTCTGAGCCAGATGCTCCTGTTACTACAGGGGTCAGTGAGCTTACGTTTCACAAACCACATCCTACCCTGCTGAGCAGTAAGTAAGGAACACACCAGAGCATTGCAAGGAAGACCCACCTGTATTATCGCTGTTACTATGATTATCCTCCATAGTCACTAGTCACGTGTGGCTTTGCAGCAGCACAGCCTGGACATGCTGCAGAAGAGGAGAGGAGTGTTCCACAGCAGGGGAAGCCAAAGCAAGCAGGAATGCTGGTACTCAAGGGTCATTAAGCTCATCTCTCCCATGTCTCCATCCTTTGCTGGGCCCCTCTTTGCTGCTGCTCTAAAGCAAGAGTAGCTGCTGTCTGTCATGGGGGCAGGAGAGCGGGGCAGGGTACCGATGCTCCTTAGTTAACAGAGATGTCTGAGTTTCTTTGCTGGCATTGAGATGCGCTCTTCACATCGCTGTGCTCTCTGCATCACAAAATGGCTGCTGCAGCTATTTTTGACTGTGTTTTCTGAACAGCTTTTCACTTTTCTGTGCGTCTGCTCCTTGCCTGGTCTGGCTGGGGAGCCACGAGCAAGGGTGAAGGAAAACTGCAGCAGTTTTCCACTTGGGCAGCTGTCTGGAGGCTTCCTCAAGATGTTGAGCACCCCCTGAAGTGCTGATCTTTTTTCAGTGTTTCTATGCTGGGTACCCCCCAGATGGCATCATCTGCAACCACTGCTCTCTTTGGAAAGTGAAGGCCAAGCTGTGGTGGCTGACAGCAGGCACAATAACCAGTGCCAACCTCCCTGCAGCCCTTCTGCTGCTCCCACTTCATCCTCACTCTTCTCCACCAGCTGCTGCATGGAGGACTGTGGAGGTGAGGGGAATCGGATGTAACCAGCTTAATCTTGCTTGCTTGCTTGGGGTGACTCTCCAGAGCAATAACTTGCTCTTGGCAAAAGGAAGAGCTGAGCAATGAAGGACCTCTCCTCCCATGTAAAGTGGGAATCGGGCCTGTGTCAACCTTGCAAAGCCCTTTTAGCTGCTGCTCATGGGGAAAAGCAGCAGTCTGCCTTTCAGAGCAGAATGGCAAAACCCAGGTGGGCCTTTTCCCTCCTTTTCTTCGTTTCCTCATGAAGGATTCTGATTTCTCGGGAGCAAACAGTGTGATTCTTCAGTGCGATGGCCCTGATGCACGCTGTGGCTGGCAGACCTTGATGCCATATCCATGTGAGCGAATCCAGCTGTCCCTCATCCCCTGCAAACACTTCCTAGGCAATGTGTTTGTTGCAGGCTGCCTTCAGGCATGGGGGATGCCTGGTGCCCTGTGTAGCTGATGGAGAGACGTTCCTCCTGAGCATGATTCCTGCTCAAAGTCGCGCTCTGATCTTACTCTCTTTCCACAAATTATAATCCTTAACAACAATAGTGTGAGGTGTCCCTGCCCATGGCAGGGGGGTTGGAGCTTGATGATCTTAAGGTCCTTTCCAACCCTGACTATTCTATGATTAAAAATAATCTCTAACAAAGATGATGGAATCTTGGTGTCCTGGGCTAAATTCAGCTTCTGTGTATTAAGAAAGTGCCTGTCAGTCCTGATGGGAATCCATTGCAGCAGAAGCTGTGGCACAGATTGGAGCCGCTTGGCTCCTGCTGGTACAGCCTGGCAGAGATGCTGATGCGCAAGTAAAGCTCCGTTGAGGAACACTGAAGGAGCTGGAGGCAGAGATTGGTTGGGTGGCAGGAGATAACTCTGAAAGTTCTGCGGAGTGAGGCAGAGCTTTGGTGTCAGGCAGCAGAGGTGATACCTGGAGAGAAAGCACTGGGCTCTTCGGTACAATTCTGTTCCCTGTATTGCCATCCAGGCGTGGACTTCACACGCACTCAGAGCAAGTAGTAACCCAGCCAAAATGCTGAGGCTCCTTAGGATAACCCCTACCTTGGGTGATCTCAGAGATGGACTCTTTCTCTCCCTGCTCTGCCTTTTAGGGCTTTTATACACTCCCTGTGGGCACAGCACAGCGAGCTTGGGTTCAATTCTTCCTTTGTCTCTTTGGAGCTGTGCATAGAGTCTGGTTTGTTCCCTTACGACAAAAGGACAAAGAAACTAAAGTTCCTCAGCCACAGACCATACAGTGTGTCTGTCAAACTCTGCTTCTCCCTTGCTGGTGTTTCCAGTCCTGGGTTTGGGCTGATGCACAAGCCAAAGCTTCAATCTAGGTGCTGGAGGACTTCAATCCCGGATGACAAGTAGTGTAACTTATCTTCTCACTGCCTCAGAAGTAGGGAATAAATCCCCATCCTCTGAGTGCCCTGTTGTGCAGAGCCCCCGTATTTGGGTTGTAAAGACAGGAAGGTAGCACAGAATCATAGAATGGTTTGGGTTAAAAGGGACCTTAAAGTTCCAACTTTAAGTTGGGTTTCCAGTTCCAACCCCCGCCACGGGCAGGGACACCTTCCACTAGAGTAGGTTGCTCCAAGCCCCTGTGTCCAACCTGGCCTTGAACACTGTTGGGAACATTTCTAAACTCAAGGAAGGAGTTTGGAAAACAGAAGAGGCTGGCTTGGCCCTGGCCCCACCAGTGAGGTGTAAAACTCCAGCTCACCATTCCTGGGAATGGGGTGAGGCCGTTCGGGAAAATCCTCCCCTTTCAGAACCATCTTCGCTGCAGGAGCCTCTGGTCATCGCAGTCATTCCGGTCTGTCCAGCCCTGGCGTGGTGAGCAACATGTGGTCCCCACGGTCACGGGAAAGCTCGGGGCTGGTGGGTTGTGTGCCTGCCTCCACGCAGCACGGAAAGAGCCCAGCCCTGGTTGCTCCATGGCTGAGGGGGCTCAACAGGCCCTGCACAGAGACTCTGTGTCGAGAAGAGCATGGAGAGCTTGCTGCATGGCTAAAACCTTCCCAATGAACACCAGGCTCTCATCACAGTGTGCTGCCCTGTGCTGTGTTGAACAGGCCCGTTTCACGTGGGGTGGGGATGGTCTGAAGGTGTCCTTCAGTGCGGCATTTCTATTGGTAGCAAACTAATCCAACAGCCCAACATGGACAGCAGGGAGAAAAGGGAAACCCTGCCTATTTGAAAGGAATACAGAGTTCTACTAGGCTTTATTTGATGGGAAATGATTCATATTCCCCTGCTGCTATGGCTCCTCTGGGGCTATTTGTCCCTGCCTTGACTTTCATTTAGCATGTTTTTAATGTACTCTTTGTATATCTGCTATCCCCACCAGAAAGACACCTCTGCAATGTATGACGGGTGAGGGGAGAGGAGGAGGATGGAGGGGTGAGAGCACAGATGCCTTTTCAGCACAGACTGGGTGGCTGGCAGGTAGTGCTGGGAAGCTGGTGACAGGCCTGCACGCAGCGTGCAGTGCCAAGAGCCAGCAGGCAGGGAGCTGGGATGGTGGCAGGCATTTTGGTGTGTCCCAGTTGACATCTGGTTCAGGGAAAGAGTGGGAGGGAAGAGGGGGGAAAAGGCAGCCGGATTTCTCACTGTTAGCTGCCAGCTGCTGCTTTGCCAGCTCCTGGTGTTCTAAGTTGTGAGGCAGCCCATCCTTTGCTTGAAACCAGGGGATGTTTTTGCACTTTAAAGCTATCCTCAGCCAAAAAGCAATAGCAAATGCCTGGGTCTGTCTGGGTCTTCCTGGGGTGGAAGTAAGTGCTGCTCTGCAAGCAGGAGGGTCAGAAAGGTGGAGTGATGAGAGAGAGATGATGCTCTCCCAGAGCGGTCCTGGGGACCAAGCCCCCACTGCTGGGATGCTGCCTGTGAGCTGGGAGGGAGCACAGATGTCAGGCAGTATGTGCAGCATCAGCGCCCAGATCCTCCATGTTTTGTCTAGATTCCCTGAGTTTGGATGGCCCCAGCCCAGAATGCATGGCATGTACGGATGTGTAAAGAGGGAGCAATACGGACTTGTGTCGGCACTGGTGGCACCAAAGCAAGTTCTGACTTCTGGGTTTTGGGTACTTTCTGTGTTGATTTGTCTGCTCTCTATGAAAACTGAAGAGAAGATGACTGGGGTTTTCATGTGTTTGGGTCTGCCTCTCCTGATGTATTTTGTTTCTTAGCAGTAAACACTGTGCTTGGTCAAGTGTTCCTGCCCACTGCTGCCTCCTCGTCTTAGGTTTCTAGCAGCTGCCAGCTCAGCCAAAATCTGTCAGCAGAAGTCCAAGTGCATTTCCTGACCTGCCAGCCCACATGAAACTTCCTAGCTATTCCAGCTGGCTTTCTTTGACCTTCATCTAGGGCTTAAAAAAGCATCTATATCCATTGATGATGCTGCATCTCTGTGTATGTGTACACATGTACACACCTGAAAATTATCAGGGAAAACAATTAGCATTGGCTACTGGGGGAAGAGGGGTTTCTTGGTAATTCCAGGAACAGTCCGACATTGCAGCACTCTCCATTTGGAAAAGGCATCAATGGTCAAATATGTGCCACCCCTGCACAGAATTGTTAACAGTGTGTTGTTCTTCCCCTCTCCCTGCTAGCAGGGACAGGGCAAGAGGGCTACCAACCCTCATGTTCAATCTGGGTTCCACCTGCACCTGAAAATCTGTTCATTTTATAGCTGTTTCTCTATGGTTTTGGCTCCTCTTTGCATTCTTCAACATGCTGTGTTTTAGCAGATGCACATGTATGTTATGGACCACCTTTTATATGGAAGTGAGCCGCAGATCTGTTACGTGGATACTTGTACCATGGAGTATAAGGCAGCTTTTGAGAGGAGAGACACTAGTAATATCTCCATGGTAGACTATTTCGTAAAGGATCTGCGGGTACCTGTAAGAAAATCAGCGGTAGCCCTATGTTCCTCGTTTCTGGACTGAAATATGGAGAGCAAAGATTTGGGTGAAGGGCCCATGATGTTTATAGCTGTTGGCTACATACCGAAAAGCAAGCCTATTTGGTCATTCATTAACCAAAGGGAAGCAAACAGAATGGAAGATTGTTCATTCAAGAGGCAGTTTATGTTCACTGAGTTCACTGAGTTAAAGCAAATGTACGTATTTCATTTTGTGAGGTAGTTTTCTAAGCAATTAGTTTCCTCCTTAGCCCTCATAGTCATTATATGCTGATATGTGTTTTCCCACAACCCAGGTAATCGCGTATGGCTTTTCCATAAAACCCAGCTGGTCTTTTGGGAATCTTGTTTTGTAAAGAGATGGTAGTTGAGTGAAATGTTCTTCCCTGAACCCTGGTTCCTATTTTAGCTTGGTTGGACGCCATTGCTGGAGACAAGTTTGTTTTAAGAATCCCTAAAGACACATGAGCTTGTGGGATAATAAGGAATGCAATTTAATGTGGTTGCACCTACCAGAGCTCTACCTATTGCTGTTCTTATCAGAGCTTTGGGATATGGGAAAAGACTTGGGGTTTCTTAATCTGAGTGCAACTTGTGCACTGAATAAGGTCTTGGAGTGCTGAAGCACTTGAGCACATTGATTCCCCTAAGTCATCATAATCAAACTATGTAAGGCTGTGTTTAATGTCAAGGTGGGCTCCAAGAAACGCTTACTTCTGATAGATCTGATTAGGAACCTCTGGAAACCCAGAGTTCCTGTCTGCAGGGAGGCCACTGCAGTCCTCTTGGTTCTGGTGGGATCACAGGCATCCTTAAAGGTAACCTTATGCTCAAGTGCTGTGTTGGATCAGGGCTCGGGAAAATGCAGAAGAAAGAGCCCTTTTAGGGAAGTGCTCACACTGTGCAACGTGTGCTGTACAGAGCTCGTGGGGATGGTAAGGAAAACATTCTTACAGGCCAGACATCAGTGACACCTAAGGGATGGTGGCCTTGTCGCAAGCCATCAGTTGAATATTGGTTCTGTACTAGAAGAGGCTTCTTGTAGATCACAAGAAGTTATCTGTCTTTTAAGAAGACTCAGTGGGGGCAACTTCTGGTGGAGAAAAGCAGAAAGGTTTGGATCCAGCACTAGCACATTTCACTGTGAATTAACATTTAATTTACCTGATTCTGGGGAGCCTCCAGTGTGTTAACTGTTGCCCAGGGGCTGGCAAAGACAGTGCTTGTGCCTGAGGGGTTTGCAGGATTCCTGTCTCTTTAACGGCTGTGCATCCCCCAGGCTCATCCTCCCAGTTTTGCTTTCAGTCCCACTGCACCTGACCATAGGGTCTCCCATCTCCATGTTCCCCAGGCGTGGCAAACTGAAATCAGATGACAGTGACTCCGAAAGTGTAGCAGAGCTCTGTCTGGCAGAAGCAGGTCAGATCTGAGCGTTGGCTCCCTGTGTGTCGGCACGGATGGGCTGACATCGCAGTGCATCCTGTTTACGCTGCAGCCCAGACAGTGGGAGATGTATTTTTAAACAAAAAGGCAGTTGCAAAGGCCCTGTGTTACGGAAACGAACGTTTCTGACACAGTGCAAAACCAAACATTTTCTCAAGATTCAGGATTCCTTTCTCTTAAGCCATCCGCAAAACAAACTCTGACTTTTCCCCTCCTCTTCTACTGGTTTCCTCACCACGGTGCTGTCATGCATCTGATGGAGAAATGTTTGCTATGGGTAACAGCTTCACATTTGTGCATTTTATACCCTGTCAGGAATGAGATCGCTGAGCATTTCTGGGTTTGAAATGTCAGGCGCGTCTGTCCAAATCGACTGGCTGCTGCTCGCACCATGAGCAATGCCTGTGTTCTGACATCCTTACGCTGAAAGAGAGGGAAAAAATACAGGGCTAAAAATGACTCCAGTTACTAAAAATACTGTGGGCAGGAATAGAGAATTCATCACGCTGTTTCGCAGACTCACGTGTGCTTTGGGTTTATTATAGGATTAGAGCTGCCGAACTGCGCCAAAGGCTGTGGCTGAGTTGCCATTATAAGTCTGCTTTTTGGCTTCACCCCAAAACTGCAAAAGACTTTGTAGAGGCTGTAAAATCCATAGGGAGGCTGTCTTTGGGATGGAGGGGGGTGTGTGTAGGGGAGCTGCTTTGCTTTCTTTAGCTGAATTTTGAAGCGGGGTGTCTGGAGCTGCCCAGCTATGGGGAGCATCATGTTCTGATGTGTGCCTTCCTGGTGGCTGCTGGGCCAGGCACCAACTGTTGCTGGCCCCCTTGGCTGGGAAGAGCATGTTGTCACTGGAATGAGGAATGGGTTTTGCCCATCCCACGTTACACCGCTTGCTGCGCAGAACCATCCTACCTTCATCTTCCCAACGGTGATGAAGAGGACTAAGAGGAAGGTGGGACAAAAGACCATTTTGTAGAAGACACTTAATTTGGAATAGAAGTAAATGACAGCATTAGCATCTAATCAAAAGCTTCACCTACCTGTCCTCATGCCCCAGTTTCTTTCATCCTCTCTGTTATTGTCTAGGTTCCCTGTTATTTATTGCCTTTGCATACAGCCCTCTGTGATGATGTACCCCAAAGCATCTCCTCACACCTGTGAGAGAGGTGGCAGCCACCAAAGGCAAAGTAAAGATAATGCCTCCTGCAAGCTTGCTGCAGCAGCCAGGCCGTTTCTCACCCATCATATAGCAAAACCCATTTCTCTCCCATGCATACAGCAAAACCCCAACCCACTGCTTTTTTCCTGCCACAGAAAGTTGAAGGATTATATGTTTCAGGATGGCTTCCAAGAAGGGATCCCCTGAGGGCACAGTATTGGGCTGCACTGCGTCATCGTCCTTCTTGCTTTCCTTTTTTAATGTGGTTTTATTCTTCAGCACACAGAATGCATTTTGCAAGAGATTAATCTATAGGAAGCAACAAATACACCGGAGTCTTGCCTCTGCTAGGAGCAGCTCTGCCACTCTGAGTGATCCAACTCCAATTGTGGAGCGTGTGCTGGGGAGGAAGCAGCAATACCGGAGGGGACCAACCCAACCCAGATAATCTGAACAACATTGTCTCTTCTGCTACTAGCAGTGAAAAAATAGCTGCTGCAAGTCATTACTGTAAAGAGACAAGCAGGCAGAGAGGTGCCATCAGCTTTCCAAGTGCTTAACTTGCCCAGGTAGGCCAGCCCATCGCCCTCGCTTGCACCATCGTGTTTTTGGGGCAGGCTATGTCTGCAATGCACGAGGTATTCACAACACCTTGTAGCTGGTGGGAATGACAGCAGGGCTAATGCATAGACAGGTTGCTTGTGAAATGATCATTTGTTCCAAAATAGGTCTTATTAATAGCACAGGGACGGTGGTGGCCATCTGGGGCCCCAGCTATGCAAGCTGCTGCTGGAATGTGCTCAGGCTTTGCTGTGCTCTGTGGCTGATGGGGAGCTGCAGCTGGGTTTGTCCTAGGCCAGATGGGGGTTGCTAAAACTGGGGGATGTTTCCTTGGTGAAATCTATTTCCAGTCAAAACATCAAATTGTTGCCCTGCATGTTTCGTAACATGACCACAAAAAGCATGGAGGAGGATGCTGACCCCTTGAGTAACGCAGTGCCTCCAGGAGACTCAGCCCCCAGTGAACTTGGCCTGCTTTATTTCTTAATGGCATTTCAGGGCTAATTAAAACCCTCCCATGCAGATAAGCAAGAAGAACTTTAAAATAAAGAAGAAAAATCTCCCGACCCTTCCCCAAGTGATGCCACAGGCTGTGATAAACGTGTCCATTTGTCACCTTGGGCACAAGACCATCCAAACAGTCAATAGAAAGTCCTAGGTTTGTAATGCAACATGCAATTTGCCTGCCTTTTCTTTTCCCTGCTCCTGTCTCCGGTTTAAGGATGTGATGGCTTGTAGCAATCCCCATCTCTGTATCAATGAGGTCAGCTTGTCTCATGGGGTGCAGAGAGCCACAGGATCGCCCCAATGCGACCTGCTCTGCCAGGGAGATGGGGAGACCAAGGGAACCTGCTGCTGGGAGAGGGCAGATCTGTGCCTGCAATTTAATTGTGGATGCAGGCACCATCATCTGCCTGTGTTGTGGATTAGCAACAGGATGGAGCCAGGGCTGCTGTCTTTGTGCTCAGCTCGTTTTCCTCTCGTGCAGAGACGCAAGACTGCGAGCCTGAGGCTGTGCCTCCCTGCCTTCCGCTCACCCTGTGGTTCAGAGCAGTTGTATGTTGGGATATGTGTATATGTGCAGTGTATGTACTGGCAGGATGCTTTGGTATATGTGACCCAGGTGCCTGGGGAGGAAGCCAAACCAGACGCTGCCTCCACGTACACATCGTAACTGGTCCAGCCCTATCTGGGGTGGCCCAGACCAGTTCTTGGTGCCTGTGGTGGTGACACCCAGTCTGGGAGACTGGACCAGACCTCATTTAAAATAAAACCTCGGAACTGCTTATAGCGTGGGGGCACCAGCTGCTTTAGTCCATTCACTCACTCCCATCATGCTGAATTACTTGCTAATTATAGCCGGGAGGCAGACTTTTCCCCCTCCCACTGCTGAGCTATGCCAGTCCTCCAGGGTTTACTGGTATCTGTTACCATCAAGTGCCAGGACTTAGCACACAGCTGGCTCTGGCTGCACTGTGCCAGCAAGGGCCTATTGCATTTAAAGCTTGCCAAGTTTTAATGTTAGAAGCCAAGTCTGAAGCTGTGTCGCTGTCTTACCCACCTTGCTGCTCCCTGGGATGTGGCTTGTGGGATACCTGGAGAGAGTCACAGGGACGTGATAGTGGAAGGGGACACCACACATCCCCACTGTGCCTGGTGCACAAGGAGGGGGACATTCAACAGCAAGCAAATCCTGTGTGAGCAAATCCAGAGCTGCTCCTCTTCTCCCCACTCTTAACATCTTGGAGATGTTAAGATGAGCCACAAGCTCTTCTACAGTTGAAGTTAAAGCCGCCTGCCAATAATAGACATGTTCTTTCTCTTTGGTTCACCCACGCAGGTTGATCTGTGCTCTTTATTGAAGATGATGGAAGGCTTTTTAATGTTACAATGATTGAAAAAGAAACCCAGCCCGGACTAAACCTAATATAAATATTCCTTATGTTGTTGTTGTGCTCGGGGGTGATTTGGCTCAGTGGTATTTTTGGCTTGGTTTAGAAAGTCTGTCTGCTTTTGTTGGCCTTTCTGAGATTATGTGCTTGGTACATGGGGGGGGATGGGACACGAATAGGAAAATGTAGCTTTCCCTAGGGTTTCTAATTGGGTGGGAGAGCCTGTGCTTCCAGTGAGAAATGGGTTTGACAGCCCCTTTCCTTAGCTTTTCTTCTGTGGCTGGCACCTCTGCCACAGGTGTAGGGAGCTGCTTTTGGGCACACACCATGACTAAAGGTTGTATGCAGAGGGTAGGGGTAATTGAATAGCCAGGAGCCAAGGCAGGGATGGAGGGGATGAAAGAAACTGAGGGATGAGGACAGAGAGGTAAAGTGGAAAGGAAGGAGATGGGGGTGGGAGGATGAAGAATTGTGGACCTTGGAGCTGCATACCATGTTTTAAGGAAAGGATAATGGAGATGCCAGGTAGATAGATGCAGAGAGCTATATATAGACACACCTACAGGCACACACAGGTAAATGTCTCTTAAGAGTTTATAGGTGATGTGAGCAAACTGTGTTTACATGCACATCTACCTACAGATGACTTCTGAAATCGGTACTTGGCAGTGCTCCTCTCTGTACTGATCTGTAAATCCAGCACAACGGATCCAGTGCTCTCTAAATAGCCTCTTATTCTGACCTGTATAATGCTTGCAATAATCAGGAGACAAAATGTAAGATAGGCAAGTGGAAGAGAGATAAATGGTGCCCTACAGGGCATGTGCTGGAGGAAAGGCACTTGCAGCTCTCTACCTCTGCACATTCTGAAGATGATGTCTCTAACAGCATTAAACACTTTGTGAGGGAAGGACCTGTTTGGGACATCAGCTGGGCACTTCAGTCTTCCTCACCCTGGCAGCACACCTCGTTCCCCTGAGCATCCCCAGGGGTCAGAGAAGTGGGGACAGGATGGGGACATGCCGCATGGGAGCAGACACCCATTTGTAACCAAGTTGAGGGGGATTTGAGTCCTTTTCACAGGATCTGAGGAAGCTCCCAAGCCAGTGCTAAATTGCTACTTAAAACTTCAAAGGTTTATTGCTTATTGCATGTGTGTCTGTAGGATGTCAGAACTGTGTCAGGGCCTTCGGCAAGCAGAAGAAAAGGTGACTTATACGTCCAAGAGCTTATCTGGGGCTAAGGACACAACACGCATACACAATGTCACCCGCAGAGGGGCATGAACCCCCAGAGAAGCTTAATCCCAGTGTGCACAGAGTAAAATGTTATAGGTTTTGATTCAGATCCTACACTTGCTTCTGCAGAGAAGGATCCCAGCGCCTGGTTGTTGCCTTTATCTCTTCGCCAGCTGAAGGCAGCAGTAAAACATTAAAATTTGGCTGGAAATCTCAAGCTAATCCTGTCGCAACGTAGACTCATAGTATGGTTGGGCCTGTTTGTCACTGAGATAATATGGAAGTGCTTCAGTCAGCCCCCTGGTCTCTTTGATCCAGTAGCTAAAGACTCCTTCAATGTATTATTACCATTTTCACTTCTCTAATGCAGCAATCTGCCCCCCTGGTTTTGCTCTTTGGCCAAGGGTCAGCATTTCCTTTCCAGCTTCAGAAAAGCTGATAAGATGTCAAAAGCTGGGCTGCAGCCCAGGTAATCAGGTTACCGAGGCAAAATTCAATCAAATGTCTTTTTGGTCGGTGTCACTCTGGGCCAAACAGCCCCTAGAGCCGCAGCTCTTATCCTCTGAGGGCTGATCTGCACGCAGTTTTGGCATCCATTTAACCATTCATGTCTTGTTCTGTGTGTTTTGGTGGTGGGTTTGCCTCGATCTCCATGTGCCCACATCAGAGGCTGGCTGCTGGTGTGGTACCCATTTGTGCTGCCCCATCACTGGCGTGAAGAGACCCTCGGTGACCTGGGTTAGCGGTGGACTTGGCAGTGCTGGGGAATGGTTGGACATGGTGACCTTGAAGGTCTTTTCCAACCTGGCTGATTCTGTGATTGTCCATCAACAAAGTGTAAAGCCAGGGTACATACAGGCATTTTCTGTGTAGTTCACGGCTCTTAACTGGTGTGTCTCACAGGCCATCCCTTCAGTCATTGTGAACTGGTGGGGTCCATACCGTTAGGCTCCAGGAGGCAATGTAGCTTGCTGAGGCTTTGCATGAAGGGCTACTTCTTTTTCTTCAGTTTAAACCTGCCACCTTCACTTAACATCCAGAAGGATGCAGCGAAGCGGCTGCATGGCTCACGCGGTTCAACACGAATTCCAAAGCGGTCCTTTCTTCTGCTGCCAACAGCCAATGACTTTTACTCTCCAGACTGGCCCTGTCAAGAAAATTGACTTCTCCTGCTAGCACCTAATCCAGACCCAAAGCCGAAAGATGAGACAAGTCAATTTTCTGCTGGGTGCATCTTAATATTTCGTTGCCAGCATTACACAAGCTGCTCTACCCTGCATTATAAAATGACATAAGAAAGATGCAGGTCCTAGGGACAGGCGTTGCGAATTTACATCTCACAAGTACAGTTTGTCAGATACAGCTGTGGCAACTGCTTTCCACTTCTACAATGTGCTAGCAATAAACTGAAAATACAATGGGATACACATGTTGGGCAAACTCTTTGCAAGGGTTTGAATCCTTCCCACTGCTGGATTCAGTTCAGACAGTCTGAGTTTTCACATAACATCTTGCTGCTTAAAAATGTCTCCTTTCAAAATCACTTCCCCCAAAATAATTTATGAAAACACTCAAGGTGTTTTAAGATTTCTTCTGGAATTTTTCATGGAGTGTGAATTTGGATTTTTTTTTTTTTGCAAGTGGAAAAAGTTGTTCCTCCCGAGCTAAAACATCTCCAGCATTTTTAGTTAAATGGGTATGTAGGGGCCCAGAGGAAAATTGAATTCCATTTCTTAACATTGCTCTCCTCTGGTGCATTGGAATAAAAGAGCCAGTTGGTATCCAAGCTGCTCTGTCCATCACAGCTCGAGCACTGTCCAGGCAGGCACTTTCCCAAATTAATTCTCATAGCACCCAGTGATGATGAGAACAAAACGGGAGCCTCTGATTACAGAACAGCTTTTCTACAGCGTGAGGACCTTTCACTTGCACAGAAGTGGCTGCTGGGATTCCCCAAAGCAGTATAACGTCTACTGAAATAGACAATACCTCTGGGAATCGTGCACTGGGCCACATGGCTGTTTGCCAAGGTTCCCCGAGTGTGGCTTGGAGGACATCAGAAGCACTATAGTCTCCTTATCCTTCTGGTTTTCCTCTTTACTCAGGCTTTCAGTTAGGTTTCCTTCCTAAAAATGATGTTTCAGATGAATGAAGCAGTTGCTGCTCATCCTAATTGATCCTGGTGAATGCTAACAGTGCCAATTATATCTCCTGCACCTCCTTCCTATTTTTATCCACTGCCGTTGAGCTCAGCGGAGAAGACATCAGATGAAAGTCCCACGAAACAGTGGGTTTCTTTGCTAAAATCTCTCCTGTGCAGCAAAGGGATTAATAGTAGGTGACGTGATTAGCTGTAAATCCAGGTCCCCAGGCTGGCTCCGCTTCACTACGCGATTGAACATTCCATCTTCCCACTCTGGGATTTCTGAGCAATGCCACACCCCACGGCTGACCCTCTTTTACACCGAGCTGTCAACCAAGGCAGATCTGACCAGTGACCTACCTGAGCGGGAAGGCAGGGAGGGAGTCACGGCTGAGTCTCTGCCAGGGTGTCTCCAGCTGTGTGATGTGGCACAGCTGTTCTACCACTTGTCTTGGTGGTCCATGCCTGCTCGCCCCACCCTGTCCCATGAAGGCTGTGCTGCTGTGAGGACCTGTGCTTTGAGCTGAACACGTTTCTCCTTGATGTTTTTCCCATCACTGTCGGGTTGTGTTTTTAAAGGTCATGCAGGCACAAAGTGAAATATGAGCATATTGCCTGTTGTGGCTCCGGGCTCCTGCTGGAGACGTGGAATTTCTCTATGGAAAAGGAAAGGGCTGGGGGAGGGCTGCAGACTTCCCCACTGGAAGCATAACTGCTTGGGAGAGAAAACGCAGGAGGAAGGGGAGAAAATAACATAGCAGTACTTCAAAACACAGGAGTCCTGCAGGGAGAGCCACTTTTCAGCCTTTATTTGCTGGCTGGTCTCAGTAGTGCCTCCCTGATGTGAGTTTCCAGTGGCACTCCGTGTTCACATGCCATGCACTTCTTTACCATTTGTCTTTGCAGATGTGGGCACAGAGGCAGTAAAAGGTGAAATGCCTTTGCTAAGGTCACAGAGCAGATGTAGGAAGTGGGAAGAGGTTTCCCTGATACTTTCCCCTTTGAAGCAGGACAAGGCAATGAATTTTGATCAAGGCCCTCCATACGGTTTTAGTGGGGTCAGCACAGCAGCTGCAGCTCTGTTAGATGGTTCCCACTTCCATTGTGCAGCTTTCTGAGACTCTGAAAGAAAAGTAAGACTAAGGGCAGCCCCGCAGGTATAAAAGGGGTTATCCATGGGCATCTGGAAAGTGTAATGCTGGGACAAACTTTGCAGGGCTTACCTGTTCCATCTGAGCCTTGTGCCAGGCAGGACATGGAATCTCACAGAGTCTGTGGGGGCTTTGGGCATGGGATGCACCCAGCATATGCCGAAATCATAGGATTATAGAACAGTTAGTGTTGGAAAGAATCTTAAGATCATCTAGTTCTAAACGGGCAGACTTGGAGAGAGGAAGCTTTGAGATTTCAGCCTGATAACGGCAGCTATTTGCCCCGTCACAAACCTGGTCCTTGAACTCTCCGGTTTTAGGAAAACTAAAGCTGCATTTTCAAGGTATTGATAAGCATCAGAGAAAGTGAGAAAGGTCTTTGGTTCTCCTTTAAGGAAAAGGTAAAGTGCAGATGCGCATGAGGTGGGAAAAATTAACATGCCCTAAGGGGATGGAGCCCTAACGCTCCACCCAGGGTGGCCTGGGATGCCTTTACGGGCAGCTGAATCATGAAATACACCTCGGTTTTCACAGTCAGAAAGTTACTGTTAAAGCTCACCTGACTGACCCGCTGCACAAAGTCTCTTGTGTACGCAGCTACTGCTGCTTCAGCCCCAGGGGAGTTTTGCCACTTCACACAAGCGATGAATTGAGCTTGAAGTGTGCATTTATTGTGTCCTTTTGTCCTGGGTTCTATATAACATCAATATTTTTATCCACTCACTCATACTCAGTAAGTTTCGTGCTTTCTTCATGGACCTTATTTAGCACATTTCTTACGTTTCACCTTTGAATGGAAGTGATGGATATACATAGGTACCTACAGAGACTTGACTTGGTATGTAATGAGACTGCTTTGTTTCCTGCCCCTTGTTTTGAAGGGGGTAAAATAAACCATAAACTTTAACCCACACAGAATAAGAACTCTTCCACAGTTATACCAGTATAGCCTTTATTCATAAAATATAATATTTAATATGAAGGACAAAACTGGCTCAGAAAGCTGAGCGTTCCTCCCCAGGGCTGCCCCGAGGTTGCTTGTGTTGGTTGGTTGGTGTTTAATTCAGAGCTGACACAGGAATATTTTAGGCCACCAAGGAAACTATGATGAAAAGAAGAACATGGAGAAACTCTGTTATCAAACTGACCTTTCCCGACAGAGACCCTGAGTGACAAAGGCTGGAAGGACTCACCCCATGGCTTTGAGCAGCTGAGCTCAATGGTCGGACGCTAGACTTTTGGCACAGATTATGGGAGTAGACTTGAGCACAGGGAGGGCAGCAGATCCTTTTCGGCTCTGACAGGAAAGCAGCTTTCAGGTGTCTCATTAAGCTTAAGGAGAGTTTTCAATGGCTCTTGTCATATCTAAGGGAATTTATAGAGTCTAGCTCATGGATCCATGGGGCAGCACTCGGGAGATTAAAAGCTTCAAAATCTAGAGTAGCTTTCCTGCCCTGCGTCTCTTGTGACTACACGAACATGCAAAGAAGAGCAGGGAGAGAGCTGAAACATGCACTTGGGGCTCCCACAGCATCTGCCCCACAGTGCTGACACTGGTGACCAAACTGCTTTCCCCCTTCTTAGCTGGCTGCTAGAGCTGTACAGCAGGACCAGCATCTGGCCTTGGGAGGTGACTTCATATGGCTTTGTAAATAAAGACATCAGTGCTGCAGGGCTTTCCACCCTGTTTCTGAGCCTGGTCCTTGGGACTGTAAGAGGGAGAAAGAAACGTGGCTGGAAATCTTCGCTTGCTCATATCTCTGTGCTGTCTTTGATCCCTTCGCGTTGCACCATGAGGTTAAGGTCTGTGGGCTAAACACGAGTCTTAAAATCAGCTCCAATCCCACGGTTTTTAGATCAGATTCCCATTAAAACAGTGCAAGCTGTAAAGAGTTTTAAAAAGGAGAAAATCTGCCAGATCTGGCCAAGCCAGCAAAGATTTACAACCCAGTGGTGGTTTTATTTCCCTTTGTTCCTGTGCGAAACACTTTCCCTTCCAGCCACTTTTCACTGGGCTGCCAGTGCCAAACAAAGGGAATAGGAGCACTCCAGGGGAAGGCCCAGCAGTGGTTTCAGTGCTCCTTCACCTGACACGTGCTGAGCTTAAGGAGTGGTGACTTTCCACCACGGGCCTCCTGGGTCTTCCAGTCAGGCTTGGAAACTCGCATAAAGCCTAAAGAAGAATGAGGGTCTGGAAGATGTAAAGCAAGCTGTGGACAACCGTGAGTGAGGTGGAAGCTACCCAGCTTTCTACATTTGGAGATCAGAGTATGTGGGCTCCCAGCAGCTGTGAGTCATTATAATGTAAGGGAATAAACAACCTAATGGGTTCCAGCCTGCCTGTGGTGGCACCGAGCTTTCGAGCAGCCGGAGTAGGAATTGCAGCAGTTACAGAAGTCCATTTACAACCCAGAGGCCCGTACCAATAACGTGTTGCCAGAAGGGTCTGCCACCCCTCAATGGATTGCTGCTGGAAACTCTCTGTCCACGTGTGGAGCAGGGATGCGGGCAGCGTTAGCTGCTGCCACAGTTCTGTACTGACCCTGTTCTCGCATTTATGAGTAACAAGTTTCAGGATCGTTTTAGTGGAATTGGGTTTTTTCCCCCCTCTTGGAATGCAAGATTTCTGTTCCCGCTGTGACCTGCTATGTCTCAGAAGTCAGGGGCCAAACACTAACAGGAAAGGGAGCAATGTGTGTTTAGGGGGATGTCAATCTGGCAGGTTAAAAATCTTTTAAAACGTGATAAATTGTATTTAAACGGGGTCTGCATGATGAAAACCATCAGTCTGGTTTGCCTGGAAGCAAACCCAGGGGCCCTATGCAGCAGCACCCTCTGCTCCTGCTTTTGTGCCCTCCTGCCTCCCCACTCCTATTGTGGCAAGTGATGAACAGCATCTGTCCCAACCCCATCTGGCTGCCACCCGTGGATAATGCAGGGCTTTGTTTTATCTATTGTGAAGTGAATGTTTCTGATGTTGAGGATATTAAATTGAGCTTAAGCACGGCTCACCCCCGGGGCTTGCACAGCAGGATGCTGCTCCCTCATCTCCATCTCTAGTGCTGCTTGCACTTTCTGGACTGCATTATCTGCATATCTGACCCAAATCCCAACAGCCACAGGTCATCCTTTTGCTCAGATCTTATCAGCAAAATCTGGGTCATTGGGTGCTCGAGAGAGATGTGTTAACAGGTCACCGCAGCCCCAGAGAGAATAGTCCTGCTCTTTGGATCCTTGCTGAGCTCCCCAAGTCACATCCCAACCCCTATCGCCCCCTGAGCCTGTAGCCAGAAGCAGGTTGGCTTCTTGCCCTCCCCGTAGGAGCTGCTGGGCATCGTGCTCACATGGGAGGAAGGCAGCCTGTGGTCCTGCTCCATCCCTGGGGCTGGAGCAGTATCAGGAGCCCTCAGGCCAAACATAAGGCTACGCGTGGCTGCAGGAGGATTTAGCCATCAGAGCACCCTGAGTCATGAGAAAAGCAAGTAGGACTTCAAATATAATGGAGCACAAATGTATGGCTTAAAATTAAAAGGTATGGTTTTATCTAGGAAAAGGGTAAACCCTGGGAAAATTAACTGGGTGAAACAGAAGGTATTTAGGACAGTCAGTGCTGGGAGGGGATGTGGAGAGGAGAATTCACCACCTGCCTAATGAAACCTTGTCCACTGCCACGTGCCCTGGCAGATCCATATTTCAGGCAAGTGATAGAGACCAGCCAGAAATCCCTTTTAATCCCTTCACTCCTATTTCTTTCATGATGTACACAGCTCTAACAACACATTTGGGAGAAAAAGATTTCTGGCACGGCAGAACTGAAGCAAAATGACTTCAATTTTTGATGGCCCATGTTTCTAAAAATACAGATGACTAATAGAAATCATGAAATATTCACAAAGTCAGTAATCCATGTTTACAGATGATGTTGAATTACTTCCAAAGACACTTTTAAATGGAAATTTAATGGATGTCTTTGAACAGAAAGAGCAGGTTTCTTCTCTTCGGTCCTCAGAGGAGGAGCTTTGGGGAACTGCTGAAGCCTATCATTGTAGCCTTGCCAAAGTCATCATGAAGTCCTGAGCAGCACATCCCACTATGGCCAGGAAGCATCTCCCATGACAGGAGCTAGCTGCCTCCTTAGCTGGTGCTGCATCACACTGGTGATCACCAAACTGGTGATTTTGGCAGCAGAATTCCCTGCTATCCAGGAACATAAAATAACTCATTTCTTTTCCACCCCAGCAGATAAGAGGTCTTCAGGGTGTCACCGGGGACTAGACGGTGACTTCGGGAGAAAGAGGTGTTTCTGAGGCGGCCCCTCTCTGTCCCTGTGCAGCCCTGGGGTTGGTGTGAGATGGGAAGGGCTGTGTTCCTGCAGCGTTTCAGCTGAAGGATCCAAGTAGAAGGATGTTTGTGGCTGGCTCACCTGAAGCATTTCAGAGCAGAAGGCACTGACCTGGACTTGAAAAGCCTGGGAATTCATCCAGTTCTGTCCCTGATCAGCTGTGTATCTTTGGGCAAGTGTTATCCCTTCCCAATAACTCAGTTTTCTACCTGCAAAACCTGCCTGACTGAGTTTTGCATCCCCCGGCTGGGGTGAAGAGCTTGCCCAGCTAGAACCTGTGATTGGAGAACAGCCAGCACAGCCCTGCCTCAGGACACCACAGGGAAGCAGGATGATGGCCCCAGACTGCAGATGTTACTGGGGAATAGTGTCAGGAAGACTGATTATAATATAACGTTGAATAAGAGGAGTAAGTCTTCTATGGTTACAGCACGGTTTCACCTGCCGTGGTTTCCCCAAATACTGGTACTGAGAGTAGGTGTTTAGGAGCACACAGGGCTTTACAGACTGCTCAACATGCTTTTGGAAGAGGCTTACAAATCTACTTAGCTTTCAAAATGTTGTATTTTAGGGTTTCTATGCTGGGCCATTAATCTAGATTGAAAGCGTGCTCTAGCTAGAGGACACTTGATGATCCAGGGATGAAATAACCTTCCTCTTTCCTTCTGAGAGCTACTGCATTTTCCACAAGGCACAGGCTGTTAGGGGCTCATTAGACTGTTTCTCTTTCCCCTTTTGGCTTCTAATTTCATAATCACTTTTGTATTGTTTTCTCCATAGGCTGAGCACTGTTTCCCCCTGTGTTCTCTCTTTTTACTTGTTTTTATTCTGCACCTAGAAATGCATGAATCCAAGTGGAACTTTCCATCAAACCTGAGGGTATCTGGAATGAGGTCAGACAAGTTCACCCATACCAAGGGTAACCCTGCTCTACAGCATCACTGGGTTTACTGCAGAGGGAGGTCAGCTTGCAGGACTGAGACAAGAACTGGGGAAGTATTAGATGGAGACAGTCCATGCATGGGAAAATGAGCAGTAATCCTGCTGTGTTGGGCCATGGTTTAGCCATCCCCTCTCTGGGAAGGATGTAGTGTCAGACTTGTCCCATTTCTTTGTGGTAAATCTGGAGAGAACATTGCTGTAACAAACCAGTCACTCAGGTCTTAATGGTTGTCACACCACTGCATGCCAAGGGCACTCAGAAAGTCATCAATGACCCATGGGGAGAAGCAGCTGCCCCTGATACAAAGGCAAAGGCTGCTCCCTTTGGAATCAGTTTCACTTCTGCACACCTGGCCCCAGTGACTGCCACCAAGTATGAAGGAAAAACTAAGTGGACATTTCAGAACATGAAGAGTAATTTCCTTCCCTGTTGCTAAGGTAGGACTGAAGGAGCTGAACAACACACAAGACTTCCCCCTGTCAAGGATACCAGTGGGTGCTTGCTCCTCTTGTTCCTTCCCATTCCTGATGGTGGATGTACTGGAAACATCCTGCTGGAAACCCAGTGTCAAAGGACAATTGCAGTATACTAGCAAGGTCCAGTCCTTCCCTTAGAAAGAATACATAGCACTAAGGAGGGCTTCACATTGCACTCAATGCAAATGCAGCAGTAAGACACACGCACTGACTGGAACAGTACTTGGTGTTGGATGCAGATGCACAGTTATGGCTAAGGCTGTCTGGGGGGGTCCTGGAAGTTTCTAAATACTCTTGTAAAGACCCATTTCCATCCTCCTTCAGAAACCCCTCCTGGTGCCTCAGTCTGTTTAAGCCAGGCTCAGCCGAATCCACCGTCTCCCCATTCCTCTTTTGGGTTATGCTTTCCCCGTGCCCTTTTGGTGGGGCTGGTGACACTGCTTGTGAGGACATGGGTCACCCATTCATAGCAGAGATGGGAGTTAAAAACAATCCCCCCAGAAAGCCTCTGGGAGAAGGAGGCTAATGGAAGATTTGGCACTGAGACCAGTTATTACAAACCAGTTCTCACTCACTCTTGGGAGCTGGAGAGGCTCCACAGTCTTTTTCCTCCACAAATTTTCCTTATGTTTTCCTGTTCTTCTTCCTCCACCCCTTTGGATGTGGAGTGTTTACGAGAAGTGAGGCAAACCAGAAAGCCTTGATGTGCTACCGAAGTGCACGTTCTTCCTAGGCAGGAGACACCAGTGAGACCAGACAGGAAGTTTCCCCTTCTTGAGCAGTTCCCAGAACATCCTGGCTTCCCTGAGAAGGGCCACGCTGGTGAACGAGATAAATGCGCCATCGTCTTGAGAAACCTGAGCAAGCTTCACAGCTCCTTGCATACAGCTAGTCTGGGGGAAGCCAGAGCTGCTTTTCGTCTGGTCCACGCACCGTGATGCTCTGTCTCCTCTGGTGCATCACCCTTTGCAGATTGAACCTTGGCATTTGGCTGTTGTGGTGGGCTCAGGCATGCACAGCGGTCACTGGAGCTTGCCAATTGTAACGTAAGCGACACAGACTTGAATGTCAATCAGAGGAAGGATGGTAGCTGCCATCTCGTTGGAAAAGGAAGATTCTGGAAGAGCAGCTCCGCACTGTTGCTCTGATAAGGTGTAAGTGGAACATGTAAGAAGGAGGAATATACCACTCTCCCCCTTGCATGAAAAGCTCCTTAAGCTCTGAAGTGCAGTTCTGGTTCAAGCGGTGGAAATCATTTTAGCTTTACAAGAGAAATAAGACAGTTCTAGACCAGTTTGGTCCAACATATCCTTGCTGAGGAAATTGCACCAACCAAGTTTTGACTGAGACTTGCTTTTTAAAATAGGAAGAGCTGTGTTTAAATACACTCCCCCCATTACCCCTTCCAAGTAACAGGATAGTCACCTTTCTTCTACCCAAGTCTGTCTTGGATCCGTCAGCAAAAGGAGACCCCCATAGCAAGTGAACTGGGAGACTCTCACTCTTTGGAGAGGATGCAACTTGCCAGTGAAGCTGAATGGGGAACAAATGACACCCTCTCAAGCCAGGGAGCTTGTAAAGAGCATCAAAAGCTGTTTAGTGCAGCTCAAAGCATTTGCTTTGACGCAGTCTTGAGTCTTTGCAGATTTGGGTATTAAAGTATCTTAGTTTTCAGTAATAGGTCACACAATGTTTGCAGATTTTATTAACTCGAACAAAAGGAGGTAAGCTTATTTAGCTTTCACAACGTATGCACCACGTAAATGCCAACCAATCTGGGTTTAGAAACAATCAAAACCTACATAAAAGAAAGGAAGGCAAGTATTTTTAGCTCTGATTCAATACCCAGAAGCAAGCCCCTCATGTATCATAACTGGGAGAGAGGAATGATGCAGAGGCAGGGATGAACCACCTTGGAGACAAGTAAAAAAGAGAAGAGGAACTTCTTCAGCTGGTTACTGCCACTGCACTCTTCTTATCCTGAGCCTAGTGCAAGAAACAATTGAGTTACAGTGAAATCATTACTGGGCTAATGAGGGCAGGCAGGCAATTGTAGTATTCCCAGAATTTTCTTCCTTCCCTTTCCTGAAAATACTTGAAATAATTGGTAAACAAAGTGAGTTATTTATAAATACAGACAGGCCATACAACCCAAACCAGCTAAGCAGGGAGAATGGAAACGCTACTTAGAGATTTGGAGCCATTTAAAGGAAAATAGTGCTGTATACCATCAGTGCTAACTTTACAGCTTGCTGTTGAACACCCAAGCTGCTTTAAAGATATGCTTGGGGATGCTGAATATAGAGGTTTAACTCCTAATGAGGTGTTAAGTGGCTTAGTAATTTATTTCCTTCCCAGGGGCTAACTATTATGTCAGGAGAGAAAGGGCAGCTGCCAGCCTTGACATTTCCATGATCCTCATCAGGACTGGAAGGATTATGATTGCCTTGTTTGCCACAGGGCAATGAGCTCTCCTGGTGTCAGCAGCACAGGGGGCTTCCTGTACCATTTTATTCATGTTATAGTAGCTTCAGTTATTGCTAGCCAGGAGTAAACACCGCAGGAAGGATGACAAAGAGGTAGCCTGTGCCTGGGGAAGCCTGTCAGGCAATCTCAGCAAGTGAGGAGCTCCCACTGAAAGCCAGTGCTGGGCAAGCTGGTTCAAAGCTATGGGGAAAACATGTCCCAGTGATATGGGATGATAGCTACTTGCTGCCTCTTTTAAGAACCAGGTTTTCTAGCCCAGTGTGTGCTGCCTCTAACCAATGTGGGGTTTAAGCCTCAGCTGCTTTTGAACAAAGGCTTTCTTAGCACAGACCAGGAGGAGTTGGTAAATATTTCGTCTTGTTTTGGTTGTTTTATGCTCATGTAGGTGCTGCTTTACTGAGACACAGTCTATTTTGCCAAGCAGCAGAGCTGGCAGCTTTGTGTGGTCACAGAGCTTTAGCTTAATTTCTCTGTGAGAACTGCCCACGTGGTGAGATGTGTCTGAATGTTATCCATCTCCATGAGCAGGGCAATGCAAGAAGTCAGTCTGTTTGCAAGATGGGTGAAGCACTATGCAAAAGTTATTATTGGGGTATTGCTTAGCTCAGTAAAGGTGAGCTCTGGTGATAAGGTGAAGGGATGAGTGTATCCTATTATGTTATCTCTTTATAACTGGTTACTAGGAAATTGCCAGCATAAAACATCACTACAGTTCTTGAGCCTTACACTGAGATAGCTTTGGTGGGACCGGTATTTGCTTCAGAGAAGAAAAACCTCCTGATTTCCCCAGGCAAGGTAAACTTTCTTCACGCTGTGTTGTTTGCCACAGCCCTGGTTTTCATCCTTTTCTACAACAAAGGTCTCTGGCTCAGAGGAGATAACATCACAGTAAAGGCTTGTCATACCTGTTGTCCAATTATGTCAGTCTTTAAAAACAGCTCCACAAGAACAAAAATAGCTTTGACAGCACGAATTATAGTGCTCTGTTGGATGAGTAATTTCAGTGCCTTGGTGGGATAACTTAGATGCTGTCACAATTAAGACTATACAATGCCGTGGTAACAGATGTGAAACTTGGAGTTAGGCCTATCTTAGCTCTTTGTGTGTTTCAGAAATGGACTTTGCCAAATGTATTTTCCACGCTGCAGTCTAAGCTAGGAGGAGATTTAACATGGCCCCTGCTCTGTCAGCATGGCCATTTCCAAATTACTGTTTACTCCTTTTAACCCCTCTGACCCTTAGTTCTCACTGCCTCCTGCAGCTGCAGACCGTTTCTCCCAGAGGACAGTGCCAACACCTTGTTGCATGCACTGCTTAGTTTAAAGCACACTGGTGAAAAGCCCAGCTCCTCTCAGTGGGTCATGTTGTTGAGGTCATGCACCCTCTTCAAAGCCAGGCAGATGGAGGCATCTGCCGAGGGCTTCTTCCAGCAAATGAAATGCAAATGTGCATGCAGGGCCACTGAGCCGGTAAAGCCGATGGGACTATGCCCATGCTGCAAGATGAGTACCTGCTTTAAAACTGTACTGCGTGAAGGGTGATGTCTCATCTCAGACAAGGTCCTTCTAACTTAGCTGCGCTGGATGACCTTGAGTGATTGCATAGATAATGGCACAGGAGGGGAGGGCTGGTCTATAGGATCCCTTTGCACTGCGCAGGAAAATAACCACTGCCACGGAACTGCCGAAGTTCTCATTTGGACTGCCCCCTCAGTGTGAATAGATGGGAGGAACGTGCTGCCTCAGCATAGCTGAGGGTGCTGGCACTCACTTGGTTGCTTGGCTGCTTAGTCATGGGGTTATGGGGTGCCAGCTTGCAGTGTATATTCCTTTTCTAATTGCCTCTGTGTTTCTCAGTTGTGCTCTGTCATTTATCACACTGCAGGAGACCGTTTTCCAGTGTCTGTGCTCCATTCTGCTGCGTGTCACCTCATCTGAACATAAACTCCAAAATATTGTTCTATCTGTCGAGCATTAAATATTGAATAGAAATTTTGGCTCAAGAGTTAGATGCTATAGTTCATTCTGACATAGTGAAGGGTAATAGG
This sequence comes from Pezoporus wallicus, assembly GCF_028554395.1. NCBI lineage: Eukaryota > Metazoa > Chordata > Aves > Psittaciformes > Psittacidae > Pezoporus > Pezoporus wallicus. Next base: position 175,674 of record NW_026642649.1, read on the forward strand.
AAGCCACTGCATAGCTAAACTTTAAGAAGCCTGTGGTCTGTAGATTTATCTTGTTGATGTATTAATATTAATCTAAGAGTCAGGTAGCCAAGATTTCACAGTTCAGAAATAAACCCACCATGAGCAGTGACTCAAACGCAGTACATGCCCATGCCAGAAGCCGTTGCAATACAGTAATGTTTCATTTCTGTTTCCATACAGAAATTCCAGTCTATGGATATTACTTTCAGAAGTGGGATTGCTGACAGGAGAGGGTACTGAAGGAAGAGAATATTTGCTTTGACTTATGTTGGATGAATGCAGTGTCTGGGTGATGTTCCTCAACACAAATCTTCAGTCCTGTCTGGCTTGACTAATATAAGGTTGTCTTTATCTTGCGTGTGTGATGGAGTAGTCCCAGGGGTGAGGAGAAAGCCTGCGACAGATCAGGCTCTGGTTTAGCCTTGGCAGAGCTGGGGTAATGGTTGGACTTGATGGTCTTAAAGGTCTTTTTCAACATGGTTGATTCTGTACTTTTAGGCATTTCACCTTATTCCATAGTTTTTCAGTTGTAAAAAGAGGTCAATGGCACTTCCAGCTGTAACAAAGAAGCTATGAGGAAAGATTCCTGTGATGTTCCTGAGGCACCTTGATTGGAAACACTGTGGGAAGGGCCTCAGCAGGTGACTTCCAATCCCACGCTGTTAGTTTTGTTGGTTTATCGCTTTTCAGGCCTGCTCCTTTTGCAGTGTGGCAGGGCAAGCACCTCTGAGCTTTGCTGTTCCGTGACCTTGGATCACCAGAGGTCTCTAGGGAAATACCCTCGCTGGTGTTTTCCCAAAGGGTTTTCTCTCTGCATGTGCTGCCCTGGAGGTGCAGAAGGCATCTACTTGTTCTGAACCTTACTGTTAGGAGAAAGGAGAGGAGATGAAATGTTTTTTTGTGATGCTATATTGACTCCTCTGGCCCAGAAACCCCTCATCCCTTGCTTTGTTTGCCTCGGGCCTCTGGCCACTGCCCTGCTTACCAGGGTGTGTGAGAGATCCCTCTTGGGGCTCTCTGGACGGTGAGAAGACTCAAGGCCATACAGCCCTTGGTCCCACTCATTTGTTGTCAACTCTCCCAGGCAGTTTGGTTTCATTATGAACTATTAGGGTCAAATATTTTCTCCAGTGAAAAGACCAAAACCCTAAAGTCTCTCTAGCAGGGACTGCTCTGCCAAGGCTGGGGGGCTCATTGCAGAGGCAGTAGGCTGGGCACAGGAGGGAAAAGACAAAGCTCTGACTTTTTAATGTCTTCATTAACAATGAATGCATGCTATGAATGTTCTCTCCTATGTGTAAGTTCACCTGGCTGTGAAATCCCAGTTCTCAGCAATGTGATTCTGCTGGAGTATCTTTCCCCAGGCAACACCAAGGCACAGGCTTTTATTGGACTTTAGGACTGCTCAGTTTGTACTTTGTAGGAATCTCCATTGCTATTTGAGGGGATAATAATAATTAAAAAAAAAAACCAAACCCTCAAGAATAGCCTTGAAAAATACTCCATCTGGCCTTTCTGTAGGAGATAACCGGGACCAGAGTCTTCTGTACAGTTGCTGCTTGGAGAAATCCAATGATTAAAAGGATGACAGCATGGGACTTCTTTCGTTAGCAGGGACTGTCCTTGTACCATGTATGTAATATGTATGCAGTACTTCTGTATTCCGCCGCCTGGACGCACTGACTGTATGTCTAACTCAGTCTGACAGAGAACTAGTCTCCCAAAGGTGCAAACTTCTTTGCTATGTGGCTCAAGAAGCAAGGTGCTGAACATGAGCACCAGCTCCCTAGAGCTGCTCCTTGTTGTGCAGGCACAGTGCTGGCTGCCACGTCAGCTCTGAGTTCATCTACTCCTACTCAGATGAGTGCTAAGGTTAAATGGAGCATGGTTGATAGTCTTGAGACCTCAGAAGAACAAGATCTGCTTTATCTCCATCACGATTTTCACTATCAAAACACATTCCAGGGAACAAAATCAGTTGGAAGTGGTAGTTAAATTGTATTAGCTTCAACTAGTTTAGAAAGCTGGAGGAGGGAGCATTTGAAGATTGAACACACTAAACTTTTATTTACAGTATGGCATGAGGCAATGGAAGTGGCTCTTCACTGGGAAACCAAACCAGGCCTTTAAACTTGTGTGCATCTCCTCTGTCTCTGTTCTCAGTTCTGATTTATTTTCCCCACCCCAGTCCTTTCCTGACATTTTTAAGCATTAAATGTTAATGTAATTAAATGCGGATTTGACTGCAGCCCGTAAGAAACACAGCACGCATTCATTTCATACCCAGAAAGCATCGCAGGAGTGGTGTCCTCAGCTCATGGTGGGACCACGAGAGTGAAGAAGTGTAGCTATGGAAAAAAATATTGTGGGCATTTTAAACCTGAAATCCTGCCCAGAGTGATATATGGTATCATGTGCTGTGATCTCTAGGCTCTTATTAACGCTATTGGTCATAATCTGGCCAAAGATGATGACTGCAAGGACTGTTTCATCCAGTACAGAGCAGAATCTTAACGTGACTTTGGTATTTGATGTCTTTCCTCCGAGGGGTGGCAGGTCCTACTCCCTGTGGGACATGAAGATCCATTTGTCTCTTCTGGGAGACCTTCAAAAGACCTTGAAGGACATCTCTTCAGGGCCTCACTCTCAAATGAAGAAAGGGTCCTTTTCCTGAAGCAGAGGTAAGTGCCCCTTTTTGTGCCAATGTAGTATGTCATGCAGTGACTATGCACACATCATGGTCCTTAAGAGAAGTTAATGGAAAACATTCCTATTGTCAATTACAGTCATTTTTACAGAGCAGTTGGCTGAAGTTAAACCCTACTATGATCGCTAGCACTCCTAAGCACAGGCATACCCTTCACATAGTAATCATAGCAGCAAATACCCTCCAGGTTTCAGTAAGGAAACGTTCTATTGTTTCAATTTGCTGTAATTAAAGCCTGCTCTTTGCATTAGAAAATCAAATTCTATTTACGAGATGAATAATGCCCTGGAGTTCTCATTGCTTCCATTGTTCTGAAATGATCAAACTTTTCCCTATTTGGCAAAAAGCAGCAGAAACAAAAGCCTGCCATTTTTTTTTTCCCCTCTTAAAATTAACCCCAAATATCATGCATAGTGACAGCAGAATAAAAGCTCTGTTATGTTGCTGCTTGAAGGCTGCCTTGATCCCCCTTCCCCACAGAAGGCACCTCTCCTTGACTAGGGAGGCTCTCTGTTGGACCATTTCAGCAGAGCTTCAACTCATACCTCATGGATTTGCCTGTACAGGGTTAACAAACCGCCATCCCCCTTCCTGCAGAATCAGGAAAATCTGAATTATGTGGGAGCAGATGGATGAGGATTTTTTACTTATTTCTCACTCCAGTTTCGTTCATGTGTCCCCCTTAGCTATCAAAAACAAGACACAACACAAGCTACTTCAGCAGTTCAAAACAGAATGGTTATCCCCAGGGATCTTCCAAGCATGGATAACTACCAGTCCCACACTACTCATCATTCCCTTCCTCTCCCTCTCACAGCCGTGCGGTTTGCAGCTCACCAAATCCTCCCTATTTACCAAGGCAACAAGTCCAGGACCAACACCTTGTACAAAGCTGCCGGATATTTCAGGTTGGAAGGGACATCACAGACTGGCCTCCTGGTCAAGGCTGCTCAGCACCATGTACAGTGGAGTTTCAAGTATCTCCAAGGATGGTGATTCCTCAGCTTCTCTGGACTCCTGCCCAGGGCCTGCATCACTCTCATGGGGATATTTGGGGTGGGGAAAGTTGTTCAATTTTGCTGAAATTGAATACATTTCAAGAGTTTAATATTATTAAAATTAGATTTATTCATCTCAACAATAACTAGGCCATGGTTAGGAGTGACAGATTTTCTCTCTGCCACTGCTAGTTGCAAGTCATAAACAGCTTTCAAGAGCAGGAGCGGATGCCAAGAGAAAGACAAGTGGGTGGTACAGAAAGCTGGAAGAAAAGAAAATAGCTTCTCCTGGATAATTTGCCCCTGGATCTTAAACGCTTCTCAGTGGTCTCATATGAGTCAGGGAGCTGTCAAGTGAAGCTGTAGGCAATTTAGAAGACAGCATGGAGAGTGCTGGATATCTTACCTGAGGGCAGCCCCTGTTCTCTATCCAAAGATTAGAATACATGAGCATTCAATATCTGACCCTATAAAGTGACAGCAGCATAGTGAGGTGAGCCCCTTTACAGCTTGTTCCTTGAACAACGCAGATCAGCCAAATATTACAGATTTTTCAAGCCTGTTTGGGAAACAAATCCTTAAAAATTTGGGGTTGTTTAGTTTTGTTTTCAACAGTGAGCTTGGAACAATTGTTTGACATCACAAATGTCCAGAGCTCTTAGCAAAAGGGCCTTTTCTAATCAAGGAAATGATGCTGGGATATTCCATTTTTCTAAGATTTTCTTTCTAAAGCTTAATTCAATACTTAAAATCAAGAATATGGTTGACTTGCTATTGGAAGTTCCAGTTCTGGAAAGTGAAACTACCTGATAGGATCTATTTGAATGTTTTGATTTAAAAGTGGGAGTTAGAGAACGCACTGAGAATTTCCTGGAGCATGGGAAAGAGGCTTCTTTTAGCCTTTCTATAACCTGGTGGTGACTCTTATTGTTGGTTGGTTGGGTTTTTTTTCCCCACTTGATTTAAGATAACACCAGTTCTTGTCTTGCCTTTTTGTTTCCATGTTCTGTGCCTGCCCTGATCTCCTGGGGATGTCTAACCCTTCCTGAAATCGAAGGGGAAGCATGCCCTGCCTCTGCAAACACCTCAGAGAGCTTGCCCTTGAGTATTGACTTGGGCTTATGATCCTGCAGTAAATCAGTGGGATGTTTCTGCTGGGCAGTGCATCCCATGTTGCACCTGCCTGAGCCTCTGCCCAGCAAAACCAAAGGGAATTCAGAGCTCAATGAAGGAGAAAATACACTGCATTCCCTGATTCGAGGAGTTTCTTCTCTCACAGTGTTTCTTCTGTGATCTGTTCTTGTGATACAGTTATCATTGTGCTTAAATCCAAAGGGAATCTGCAGATTTGCATCGCCTTATCTGAAAGCAGGGAGGTCAAAAGAACACAGATGGAACAAAACTCCTTCCGCATTTCTTTTCAACCTACCTCAGAGACGGTGAGAACCCTCAAGTGTTTCTCTTGGGTAGAATCAGCCCTTTCAGAACCAGATGGTATCAAGATGGATTGATGTGAAGGCTATTCAGTGTCCCCAGCTATTGGCATGATTGCAGCCTATCTCAAACACTCCCTGTGAAGGCCACATGCTGATCCCCTTCCTCATGCTGGGCAATCCCCTGCTCTCCAGCTAGTCATAATCATGCTGGAGAAAGCTGGATTCAAAGAGGGCAGTGCAGATGGCAGATCCTCATGCACAGCATGCAGGGGCAGGCTCAGGTCCAAAGACCTGGCAGAACTGGGCCAGCAGCCATTAGAAACCTGCAAACCCATATTGATGAGATAGGTAAGGACTCTATTGAAGTTCTCTTAAAACAAATGGAGACCATTCTGGGTTCTCTTTTGACCTGCCTTTCTAAAACCCTACTGTCCTGTGCTATTAGAAACAATGTCTGCAAGCAGTGAAATTCAATTGAAAACGTTTCAGGGGAAAAGATCAACAGTATGAACAACGCTTTGGTTTGCTGAAAATCACAGAATCCCAGACTGGTTTGGGTTGGAAGGGGCCTTAAAGCTCAACCAGTTCCACGCCCTTGCCATGGGCAGGGACACCTTCCACTAGAGCAGGCTGCTCAAAGCCTTGTACAACCTGGCCTTCAGCTTTGCCACCCTGTGCAGGCAGCATGAAGGTGATAGTGCACCTCCTAGCAACTGCTTGCTTGGTCTGCATAATTGATAGCTGGCAAATCTAATGGTCTGAGAGGTAAACTGTCAGCAGCTTGACAGCCTTACCCAGGAGTGCTGCATGTCGTGCAGGCCAAGGGCATGAGCATATCCAAAAGAGGCACCTGGCACCCTGAAGCCCAAGGCACGAAAGTCACCGCGCAGTCAGCCCTGTCTGACGTTCATGTGCAGTTTGGGATGGCGGTATGTTATGTATACTGCAGGTGCAACGTTTGTCTTCCTGAGGGTGTTCGACTGCCACAGCTTCTGTGTGTGTGCATGAGGAACAGTCAGATTCAGCAGCTGGCACCTTTGGGATGGGGCCTTAGTCAGCTTAAATGAGTCATTCATCCAACCATTTATCTGAGCTTATTGTCCATGATGAATGTCCTGCCTTCCTTCTGTCCCATCTTAGGGGTCATGCTGGTGAGATACCAGCATCCCCTGATGTCACTTGGTAGGTGGCAGGATAGGGATGCCCAGCACCCTTTAGGGTCAGGAGACAAGAACACCTCCTGAGTCATGGGAGGAGCAATCCGTGCGTGTGTCCCATAATTGTCTGCCACTGGGTAGGTTAAAGGCAGACATTCTCCATGACTAACATGGGAAGAATGTGGCTCGTGTACCGGGTGGCAAGGGTGTGTGTGTGTGTGTGACATGGCAATCTGCGGTGTAGAATCATGGCTAATCAACTGCATGCTTCGAGACACCTGGGAGAAGGATTAAAACCTGATTTCGGGATGGGTAGTGGGGTTGGTTTTGAAGCAGGAGGTGCTGGGAGCCATTCCTGAAATGACAGCAGTCAGCAAATCCATCACAGGAAAAAGAGAAGCCCCACGGCATTCAGAGCAATGCTGGCATTGAAATTGCAGCCAGCCAATGGCTGTGTTGTTTTCATGTTGAGTCATGCTAACAAATACATCAGGTGGATAAGGAATGAGCATCCTGCAGAGCGTGGGGGCCTCGTGCTGCTGACAGAACACAAAAGCTCGTGCAGGACGGTGACAGCAATTCTGCGAGGTTTGGAAAAGCAGATGATACTTGGCTAGAACAAGGTCTGGAGCTGGGGATGTCAGCTCAGCCATACGTAAAGCAAAAAGAACACTGACATCTCATGTAATTTAAACCCTTATTTAGGCAGCAAATTCCTCACCCTGGGCTATGCAAGCTTGATTCCTTTCCAACAGTACCTGTGACTCCAGTTAGGCTGTTTATCAGCATATATACTACTCAGCATATAGGGCTAGGATCCAGGCTTAAAACAACAAGAGCTTCAGGGCTGTGGGTTTTGGTCTGGGGAACTGTTTGGTTTGTGCAACTCATACAACATCTGGCAGTAATTCATCAGTACTTTGGTATGGTGGCTCTAAGCATTATGTTCTTGACTACAACTGCATCACTGCATAGCTATCTTCCTAATCATGGTAGCATTCATGAGATCAGCTAGAAACAGCCTTTGGTCTCTTCCTAATGGGTCATCCTGCTGATTCTGCTTTATGTCATGGAGCATTTCCTGCTCCATCTGTGGCTCAGTTAGTCCTCAGTTTGCATGGATGCCATGGATTCCTGCTCACTAGGTCTCTACAAAAACTCATCTTGTCAGTTTTGGACCATTCTTTTGATCTGTGAAGACTCCTCTGATTTTGATCCCACCTGCTCAAGTCCTTGCAAGCTCAGTGCCACCCACAGCTCTGTAAGTATACTCCCTTCACCCTCTCTGTCATTACTGGGCTGTTTCTGTCCTATCCCTCAAGTCAGTTGCCCATCAAAGAGCAAAATGAGTTTGGTGAAGCCATGCTGGTGGGTTTGTTGAACACTCAGTTATCTTCCAAAACTTTAAATCCTTACTTATGCCAGGGTCTTTCCAGGGACCAAAGCTAAGCCTAATGGGTCCTTCATTTTGGGGTCTAAATAGCTCAGTGCTGCTCACCTCCAGGCGCTTAGGGACTTGCTTGTCCTCCACTGGTCCAGTATTGCTCAGATGCTCTGCTGCCCATTCCCCCAGACACTGCTGGCCTGAGCTCACCTGCCTCCTCCCAGCAGCCATCCTACAGGACCTGATTCTAGAGGAAGGCCTCTATTCTGTCCTGCTTTCCTACCTCCTTTGTGCTTTCATTTGAAAACACCTGGCTTTCAGGTGGAGAACCACATGAATCAGCTCCGTTGACAGAGCAGGTCTGTCTGCTCATGTAACTGGGAAAAGAACCCTCTGGAATCATTCTGGGCATCCCATCCTAATGGGAATTGAACCAAAGCTTCCCAGAAGATGCTGTGATAACCAGGCAGCCAGGTGTCGCTTGCCAGGGAGGTTCCTCAGAGAGGCTCAAAGTCTGCTGGGAGTGGATGAGGCAATGAAACCATGCTAATTGTTGGTGCAGGGCTTGCAATGTGAGAGACAGACTTTCTCAAGGGACCAGTGCAAAGATGCTCATTTACGCAAGATGCTGTGTTCTGTGCGAGAGCTGAAACAGAGCCCTTACTGTTTCATAAACCAATGACCTGATCATTGGCACAGCTCTGGCTTTATACTGCAGCTCTGTTCTCTGCAGATCTCCTCTGAGAGTTTGGGGCTCAGGGAAAGCTTGACTCTGCAGTTGATTTCCTTCCTAACAAGTAGGAGTTTACAAGTGAAGATGCAGAGATAGGAAACAAATGACTTAGCACAAATAAACAACACAGAGACCTGTCTGACCTCTCCTAACATCTGGGGAAATGAGGAGAACGTAGAGCCCAGGTTTTGTCTCCCTGAACAATTTCAGGTTCTGAAGCAAGACTGTTTATGTGAATGATAGGTAGAGGCTGAGCTCTTAGGTTTTATAGCAAAAACATACCCAAACCAAAACCCCCACATAGCAGAAGTTCTAAGAAATATATAAGTCTGGGCAGAATTGCATTGGCTGCTACAGTAACCGCAGAGCCACTCTGAGTTAAAAAGCTCTATGCATAAGTTAACTGATGATGAGGAGATTGGCCTTAATATTTACCACAATTTCTGGCACTAAAATCAACAAGTAATGCTGCTTTTGAAAGGCACATGTTTAGGAATGAGACTCCCTCCCTGGGAAGCCCATAGCTCACTATAAATTCGCAAGCTGACTTACTGGCATCTGAAATCCCTATCTGCCACGCAGAGGCATCACTTAAAGACACCTGAAGGGTAAGAGGTCTACGTGAGAGGCGATGTTAGAGGAGGTGGCTGTCCTGCTGTTGATAACCAAGGCACTGCGTGAAGCGCTGGACAATACGCTGCATGTCCCTTTCTGGCATGCTGGCTGATCTTCCCTCTCCTCTTGCTTGGCTCTTGAGGTGCTTAAAATCATTTGATGCCTAAAATCAACTTGATGCTTGCTTCTGGATGGAACCACAGAAACAGGGTGAGAGCTTAGCCACCCAGCTCACAAGTCACAGATTCTGACACTCCCCCTCCAAATTCACAAGGGAGCGATTTGTAGATATTTTTACCAAAGGCTTGCCAGAAGAGGCCTCAAAGAAAACACTAGTTGTGACACAGGTCCACTGTATCCCATGCTTCTTGTCTGGGAAGTTTAGGAGAAGTCACCACCGTGACCCTGCTTGGAGTAAAGGAAGGACTAGATTTCTTCCTTCCTTTCCATCCCTTTGCCTCCAGGGATATCTGAATACATATGGAAACTGGAAACCACTCCAGGCTCTACTGGAGAACATCTTCTCCAGCAAGAAGTTCCTCTCGTTTCTCTCCAGGATGAGCCGTCCCACCACGTGCTGACAAGACAGAATGGTGCACCAGTGGTTGGGATCTCCTGTGGGAGGGAGAGCTCTGGGTTTCAGACCTAACACCAACCCAAACGAAGCCCTGATCCAGGTAGAAGGATGAGTCACTTCTGCTCACCCTTCTGACTGTATTTGTCTGTAGGATGTGACACTCGTAACTTGGCAACCCAGCACCAGTGACATCACTTAATCTTCTTGCAACAAGTTTGGCAGCCATGTAAAATGCCTTGCAGGAGCAAGAGCTCACAGCATAGACACTGGCTTCCTAAGACAAAACTCATGTGACTGTGTGCTCTGCTGTTCCGCTCGTCATCCCCTCCGCAGGGATTTTATTAGCATGAGGGCTAAATTCAAGCACATTTGATGGAGGTTAACTGTCTCAAAAGTACAGAGTTCCTATGAGTGCCACAAAAACCGATGGCCAGACGGAGCAGAGACATCCAAGCTAGTGACCCCACTGAGAGACTAATGGATACTCAGCGTTATTACTGTACATCAGCAAGTCAACAGAGGAAAGAGCCACCAGAAATCAGACTTAAGTCCCACTGCTCATGAAATTGCTAAGTCCTACTTGTTATTGCTTGTCTTCATAAATACGTTGCCTGTCTTCTGCCTCTGGCATCTGTTGCAAGTGTTACTGAAGGCGTCCTCTCAGAAGGAAAACAATTATTTTAATAGCTCCTTTAAATAAAGATACAGGCACTCCAGTTAATGAGCTGCCTATCTGAGCCCTTGCCTGTTAAGGGCCCAGTGCAGCAGGTCTGAAAACGTAGTCCCAGGGAGCGTGACTGCTTCTCAGTGCCAAGCCCCCTGCTCCCTAACACCTTGTAAGTGAGAGCTGGAAAAGGCACTGCTGTCACATGGAGGGTTGGTAGGGATTGCAGTTGCTGCCTGAAGACTGAAGGCAAATTCTGTGGTATTCTCTTGAGCAACATCTCCTGGCTCCTTCTAGCCCTCATCATGAAACAGAGTGTATTTGTTCAGTCTGCAGTGTAGATGGTGTGTTTTGGAAAAAAAAAAAGTGAAAATAGATTAATCCATTTTTTAACAACCATCTGAAAATGCCGAGACGTTAAAGCCTTTAAAATATAGCTGCCTGTGGGCTGATTCTTTGCACAAATGAAGCCAAAAGGCATTGCTCAGCAGTATCTGCACCTGCTCCATCGTTAGGGGTTCAAGCAATTCCATATCATAGAAACATAGAAAAGTTTGGGTTGGAAGGGAACTTTAGATCACCCAGCTCCAACCCCTGCCACAAGCAGGGACCCCTTCCACTAGAGCAGCTTGCTCCAAGCCCCTGGGTCCAACCTGCCCTTGAACACTGCCAGGGATGGGGCAGCCACAGCTTCTCTGGGCACCCTGTGCCAGCGCCTCAGCAGCCTCACAGGGAAGAGCTTCTTCCCTCCTTAAACATTACAGTTAAAGCCTTTAAGAGCTGCAGAACCTCCTTCCAGCAGAGAACAGTTTGGTTTTGTTCTTTCCTCTTTGAACAATTCCTGCAGGGAAGAGGACCTTGAGACCTCCAGAACTGGCAAGCAGATGACACGACCCTACCCCTGCATTGCTCACACGGCCACCTGCTTGTCCTGGTGCCACTCTGCTGTCCAGGAACCTGTTTCACTGCCTACTTGAGGGGACAGGGCGCAAGGTGTTCAGCCGGATTCCTGGCCACTTCCCACGTTAGGTACCGAGCTGCCTGCCAGCCAGTGAGCACCGGCAGACCTCCATCAATCACTTCTTGACCACGTTTAAATGCACTGAGCTTGGGATTGGCTCGAAGATAAGATCTAGTCCCTGCCTGGGTTTTGCAAGATGTGTTCTCTGTGGCCTACGCTGGCTGTCAATAATTTCACCATTGTTTTCTTAATCATTTACTGACTGCACCCCGTTTTTAGCTTCCTCGTGTTAACGCATTGCCTAACACTGGTGTCAAGCTGACTCTGTTTTTTCTCTCAAATAGAAACCAGTCCTGTACCTTTATTCCGTCTTTTGGGACTTTCTCAAAACACCCAGATGTGCCAAAAGTTGACTCAGAGCTCAGTCAGCTCCCTGTAACTGTCATTTAGGTAATGCTGGCAAAAAATAAGGGTACGGGGCTAAAGGAGTGGTAACTCCCTTTCTCCCCCCTGCAGCTCACATTACAGGTGAGGTGCACATTACAGTATCACAGGTCCTACTCTGGATTAGATGATGGGACATTCATTGCATCCCTCCAAGCTCCACTTCCTCAGCTGCACCAGTTATCTTGGTGCTGCAGACTGAAAAATAGAGAGCATTTGCTGACAATAGGAAGTGCTGGATGAGCAGGACATCTGTTATTTTCTTTCTGGAGATGCTCCTGCCTCCTCTCTGAAACTGAGATAACCCAGTGCTGCCTGCAACATAGATGATGCCTCAGATGGCTTTTGGTGCTTTTCAGCTTTGTAACTTCTTTAATGAGCCTGGACCAGTTTGAAAGAACCTGCTGTAAAAAGCAGAAGAGTATGTTCTCCATTGAGATAACAGCTTGTGGAGCTATTACCATAATAATATTGCCTTGCAAAGAGTAATTGTTTCAATGGTGAATTGTTTTCAGCTCTGTGCTGGTTTCATCCCAGCAGGATTAGGCCCAGCAGGGCTTTTGCTGCATTGGCTGCTGTTATCGCAGTGCACAAGCACTTTTCAGTAGACATGGAAGCTTTTAATCACCTAAGTGAGCACTTTCTCCACTCCAGCAGTCAGCAGAGAGCCAATGCCCTAATGCAGCCAGTCCCATTCCCGCAATGGTAATTTGCTAACTCTATTTCTCAGGCAAACAGGAGAGAAATGCATGATCCGCAGCAGAATAGCCAGTGCAAATGTTAAAGCAGCAGTGCCCTGGGCAGCCTGGAAACTCTCTGCGCTCCCTTATGTGCATCACATCCTCCTTCCCCCAGAACCTGCACAAGTTCAACCTTTTCTTCTAGGTGAACCCAAATAACTTCCATTAACTTGCCATGCATAAGTTGCTATTACAAGATGTTTAATTTCCATTAGAGGGCCAACAAACAGTCTTGGTATTGAAAATACACGTGCATCGTATTCTGGCCAGCATCAGGCAGCATCAGGGTGAGTAGCCAGCACTGCAGGCATACGTTGCTCTTTCCTTTGGTTTCTTTAGGTTTTCCTCCCCATCCTTTCAATTACACACCCCAATTATATTTTGGATTCATTGACATTGCAGTCACTCCTGTGTGGGCACAGCCAAGCTCCTTTCAAATGAGCTAATTTGGCTACAGATAGCACTGCAGGCAGCACAGCACGGGGCTCAGTGCAGCAGAAGCTGGGTAAATACTTCAGTGGCTTTACCTACACTGGCTGTGGTGGGCAGCTGCAGCTCTCAGGCTATCAGTGAACTATGGTCAAGCCAGCTGAGGCACACAGGTGATGCCCAACCAGGATTTCAGTGCAGAATGCTCTGTCTCGGGGAAAGGTGGGGCACGCAGTACACCGGGGACATGGGCTGAGACAGACCTAGTGTGCAGACCTAATATGTTCCTCCCTGAAGAGATGGAGTTGGGGGTGTTGGTTGATGAGAAGCTCGCCACGACCCATCAGTGTGTGCTTGAGCCCAGAAACCACCCTTGTCCTGGGCTGCGCCCTTACAGTGTGAGCAGCAGGTCAAGGGAGGGGATTCTTCCCCTCTGCTGCGCTCTGGGGAGACCCCCCCCTGCAGTCCTGATCGAGCTCTGGGGCAGCAGCAGAGGAGGGACATGGAGCTGTTGGAGTGAGTGCAGAGGAGGCCATAGGGATGCTGCGAGGGCTGGAGCAGCTCTGCTCTGGAGCCAGGCTGAGAGAGCTGGGCTGGGTCAGCCTGGAGAAGAGAAGGCTCCTGAAGGGGAGACCTGAGAGCAGCTCCAGTGCCTGAAGGGGCTGCAGGAAACCTGGAGAGGGGCTTGGGACAAGGGATGTAGGGACAGGCCAAGGGGAATGGCTTTAACCTGCCCGAGGGGAGACTGAGATGAGCTCTTAGGCAGAAGCTCTTCCCAGGCACTGGCACAGGGTGCCCAGAGAAGCTGTGGCTGCCCCATCCCTGGCAGTGTTCAAGGCCAGGTTGGACACAGGGGCTTGGAGCCAGCTGCTCCAGTGGAAGGGGTCCCTGCCCGTGGCAGGGGCTGGAACTGGAGGAGCTTTAAGGTCCCTTCAACCCAAACCATTCCGTGATTCTGTGATCATCCACTTTGCAGAGCACTCACATGATTGCTTCAGGTGGGGGGAAAAGGGAGCCCCGTTGTACGAGAGTACAGTGCCTGCCACAGCAAAAAAAAAAAAGAGCCACTGAAGGTGACTGATGAGGCTTTCATGCGGTTTGGAAACGCACTGGAGCCGTGCCAGCTGCGGAGAGGCGATCCCAAGGAACTCCAGGGACGGGAATGCCGCAGAGAGCACCTGGCTCCCGTCACCGGGAGGACGAAGGGACGCCTGCCCCGAGCGGGGCAGTGAGGCCACGGCGGGGCCCCTTGGTCCTTTCGGGGTTGCTGTGCCGTGAGGGATGGGATGGGATGAGATGGACCCCCCCCCCCCCCCCCCCCTTTCAGTCTCGGCCCCCGCTCCTTGCCGGGACGGAGCCAGCGCCGGGACCGGGCGGGGCGGCGGCTGTGACGCCCCGGGGCGGGAGTTGGTGGCGGCGCCCGGCCCCGCCTCGCCGTGCCGAGGGGCGGGAGCTCGGGCCGAGCTGCAACGGAGCGGTGCGGGGCAGCGGAGCGGGCGGTGTGCGCCGGGGGCTGCAGCGGCAGTGCCCGCCCGCGGGAGGAGGAGGAAGGGGGGGAAGAAGAAGAGGAAGGGCGCGGGGCTCGCCTGACCGAGTCCCTTCGTGCCTGCCCGCAGCCGCCGCGGTCCGCCCGTCGCCGGCCTCCCGCGGGGGCCCATGAGTGCCGGGCGGGCTGCACCCCGCGCCCGCCGGTCGGTGAGATGGGGGGGAGCCTGGGCTGCCACCGCGCCATCCCCCGCGACCCGGCCGACCTGTGCCACAGCCGCAAGTTCAGCGCGGCGTGCAACTTCAGCAACATCCTGGTGAACCAGGAGCGGCTCAACATCAACACGGCCACCGAGGAGGAGCTCATGACCCTGCCCGGCGTCACCCGCGTGGTGGCCCAGAACATCGTGGAGTACCGGGAGTACATCGGCGGCTTCAAGAAAGTGGAGGACCTGGCGCTGGTGAGCGGGGTCGGGGCTGCCAAGCTGGAGCAGGTGAAGTTTGAGATCTGCGTGAGCAGCAAGGGCAGCTCTGTGCAGCACTCGCCCAGCTCCCTGCGCAAGGACCTGCCTGCTGAGCATCACCTCTCCGCCACCAAGATCAACATCAACACGGCCACCCCGGCGCAGCTCATGAGCATCCGCGGCATCACCGAGAAGATTGCCAACAGCATCGTGGACTACCGCAAAGAGCACGGCCCCTTCAAAAGCATCGAGGACCTGGTGAGGATGGACTGCATCAATTCCTCCTTCCTGGACAAAATCAGGCATCAGATTTTTGCGGAGCGTTCCCGGCCCCCTTCGACGAACACCAATGGTGGCCTCAACTTCACCGCCAAGCCTCACCCCAGCCCCACCTCTCTGAGCCTCCAGAGCGAGGACTTGGACTTCCCTCCTGGGGGTCCGACCCAGATCATATCCACTCGCCCCTCTGTGGAGATGTTTGGGGGGGTGAGGGACGGCAGACCCGTCCTGAGGGTGGCTACCTGGAACCTGCAAAGTTGCTCCGTCGAGAAAGCCAACAACCCAGGAGTGCGGGAGGTGGTGTGCATGACGCTGCTGGAGAACAGGTAAGAGGCAGCACCCGACCTGTAGGTGCAGGATTAGAGGTTAATCCCTTTGGGGTTTGGGCACTTTAGAATCCTGTTGTCATCCTAGTGGGACTGCTCCTTCCCAGGATTGCCAAACGTTTCCCGTTTCTTGCATCGAACCCTGGTTGAGTCTAATGCTGGAATGACCCTTCATAAAGCCTTTACACTCCTTGAAAGGTGGTGGTGCACCTCCTGAGGAGGTTGGTGTGTACACGCATTTGTGTGGGGAAGACTGAGCTGTTACGGTCAGCCACATTGGGCCTGTTAATGGGATTGTTTCTCCGTTAAGAGCCGTTTGAACAAGTAGTAGAGGACTGTGTTTCCTGCCAGAAGCTGGGGAGGAACAGCAGAGGAAGGGCTGCGTTGTGTGTACCCTGTTTCGTATGGTGTTTCCCCGAGCATCTTACTGCTGCCGTGGGAGGCGGGCTGCAGCGCTACATCCGCCTCTGCCGGAGCTGCCAAGCTGAGACCTGCCGGTGCCTTTTCTCCAGAATGTCTCGTCTGGGAGGTGACCTCCTTAACGTCAGCATTAGGGCTGTAGTCCGTTCCTCCTCAAATCAAAAAGGGCTTTGGAGCACTGTCAGGACGGTCTGGGCTGTGTAACAAGCGTGGAATGCCATGGCTCATCCCGCAAGGGTGACACGGCTTATTAATGTGTGGTCATGGGGCATCTGCTGAGCTGCAGGGACCACTCATCCCTGGGATGTGAGACACGGGGTTGTGCTGGCCCTGTGCCTGATTTAATTGAGCTGGGGGGCACGGGGCGAGGTCTGTTTGTGGTGTGTTGAGTGGGATGGTACTGCTGGTGTTAGTGGCTGAGAGCTGTAATTTATGTCTTTATTTACTTGCTTTGGTAAGGTAATGGGGCAGCAGTGCTGGGGGTGTCTCTCTTGCTAAACTTTCTGCTTGAAACACAAATGTAAGGATGCAATAAGGGTTTTGAAACAACTCCTGCCCTTTCCTTTCCGTGTGTGAAATCTGTCCCAGCTGATCGGCATTTAGTATTGGGAAACTGAACTTTTCTCTCTGGCTGTTGTTCAAGCTTCCAGCTGGAAGTGAATGGGAGCAGGGGAGTCTTGGGCTTCTGCAAAAGGGATATTGTGGGGAGGGGAAGTGCTGTTGAGCTCTGGTAGTGCTGAGGGCTCTGTCTTTTTCTAGTCATATGCTGAATGGCTCTTGGTGTGGTTGCAGGGGTCAGGCATGTGAGAAAGACAGTGATGGTATGTATACATATGCATGTAAATATATATATAGTGGGTTTTTTAAGGACCTCATCCAGTAAGGTGCTGTCACTTTGGCATCTTAGCTCTGCTCTTAAATGCATGGTACTTTGTTTCCATCCAGCTTAGCAAACATGTACTTGGTTGCATGGGGTGGTGTGAAAGATCTCTCTTTCACATCACCTTAGAGTTTTAAAGGAGCCTGGTACGAGCACGGGGTTTTGTTCTGTTTTAGTACATGTAGATGTGCCGTCCATCACCCAGGGAGAATGTGATGCAATTGTTGTCTGTACTTAATCCTGTTTGTGACAACTTGAGGCGCTGGAGCGATCTGCATCCACATTGTGCTCGCCCGCAGAACCTTGCTGGGAGAATAGATGTGGGAACAGCAAAAAATCAACACAGTGCAGGAAAAAAGTGTAAGTTGGGGAAAGTCCTACTCGGCACCCTGGGGAGGAATTTCCTCTTGCTTGTGCTGGCATTGCTGAGGTCAGTGGAGCTTTGCAGCTGTAAAACAGCCTCAGCTGAGGTCAGAACCTGCCTTGGTTCTGTGTGTGAAACCCATGGTCTCCCCCCAGCTATGGCCGTGTACCATGGGAACTGATGAAATGCCTTGCAAACTAATCTTTGCCCAGGTAAATGACCTTCAGTCGATAATCAGCTGGAGACGTTAACCTTTTGTTTCCGCAAGCCAGAACACGCTGCTGCACCGGGCTCCCCCCCCCCCCGCTTCTGCCTGGCCAGACTCGTGTGGTGTGATTTGAAGGCGCATTGTGTGGTCAGTGGATGTCCCACGTGGGGTTGCTGAAGTCTCCATCTAGGACCCAAGCTGTTTCCAGGTGGTTCTAAAGGGTATTTGGTCCAGCAGAAAGCAGGCGCTCTCATGAGCTATGCTGATGGGCACCTGCTTGCTGATGCACTTGGTGCGCAGATGCCTTCATGTACACAAGCATGCTCCTGCATTCAGGTCTCTTATAGTCTGGGGTGGTCACAAGAGCTGGACTAGTACCTTGTTGCAGTACTGTTATTGGAGGACTTTCCTCACCTTGTGAAGTCTGGGAATAAAGCACAGCAAGAGAAGACTCCATTGAAACCGCATAAAGAGCAGAAAAGAATCTTAACTGGCGATCTCGGGGACGTTGTGCTGGTTGAAAGGCTGGTTTGGGTGTGCTTTGTTGTCTGGTGGGTTTTTTCTCATGACCAGTTTACAGCAAATACCTTTGAGACCCCTTGAGCTTGTTCTTTCAGGAATTGACAATGGGCAAGATTACTGCCTATTCACACATGAAATCAGAAGATGAAAGTCCTCCTGTCTTGCAGCCCTGCATAGCCTCTGCACTGAGGGACCAGTTGTGCAGGAAGCAAAGAGGGCCGTGCCTTCTTTCAAAACAAAAATCAAGAAGATGTGATCGTATAATCTGCTGAAGTGGGGAAGGAAAAATTCAACCCAAAACATTCACTCTTGAGCCCAGAAGTGCTACACTGCTGAAGAGCAGCAAAGGGGACATGTACCAAATCAGCAGCATGGCCACTACTGCTCAGCTAGTTTGAAACTCATCGCTGCAGTACAGAAATAATAAATCACAGCAAGGTCCTCGCCCTCTTTCTCATATTACAAGCTTCTATGTTTATCACAGTGTCTGGAGTGGAGGTGTTTTCATTCGGAGGACTGGAGGGTAATTTTAGCAGAGATTAACATGATGAATGTGGAGGCGAGCGTGGTGTGTAATTGAAGTACCAAATGTGGGGTGAATTTGCCCAAACCTGCAATGTTTCTTGCAGGTGTGGCTTGGCAAATCTGGGAGTTGCTGACCGGGGATCAAAGCTGGTCTGGGTGTGCAGGTCACCCCTTCTGCTGACCTGCGTGCCCTCCCCGTTCTTGGTGGAGGGAGAGACCAACAGCTTCTCAGCAAAATAAGGGTCAGCGTAGCATGGTTGAAGGAGAGAGCAAGTTCAGGTTGAAGTGTTTTAATGGGGAGGAAAAGTAGCCCCAGTGGAGATGTTGCCTCTAGTCAAGGATCAATGGAGAGCGTGCTAAAGGTACACCCTCTAGTTTGATTGCTTGCTAGCAGCCGAGGGCAGTGATCACTTGTGCACCTTTCCCAGCATGGTTTGCAGTGGGGCTTTTCCAGCTGTTTTTTTGTTGTGCCTTATAATACTGAGCAGTAACTTTGTGAAGACCTCTTAATAATAATTGCCTTGTTCTTGTAAGCACACTTGCAGTTGAGTAAATGACATCGATCGAGGGTCTGAAAGGCAGAATGTGTATTCTCTCAGTGCCTTTTGTAGGGATGGGAGACTGGATGAAATGATCTAGCAGCCTGTCCAGTTGTGTCTTGAAAAGTTCCAGTGTTGGGGGCTTTCCTGCATCCCTGGGAAGGTTGTTCCAGTGATTGACTGGGGTTTTGTTTTTCTCCTTGGCTTAGTTTCTTGCTTGGACAGCAAGCCTCCATGCCAGCCCTTTAGGAGCATGCCAGCGCCTCTTCCTCCTCTAGCTTTGTAACTGGTTAGCTGTTTTCACTTTGGTTACATAGGAGTTTGCAGGTAAGAAGTTAACCTCAGCTAACTCAGATACCCAAACTGGTGCTCCTGTAGGGAAGGGGATGTAAACCTCAGCCCAGAATAGCCTCCTGGGAGGCAGTGGGTGGGCAGGCAGTCCCTGGGGAACCCTCACTGTGCCCCATGGTCGGAAGCTCTTTCTCCTTGTCCTACCTACCGCAGGTAGGTGTCCCAGGGGAGCGGTCACCCTAAGCACATCCTCTCAACACCTAAACCCAAAGCACACTCCTGAACCACGCTCTTTCTATTCAGACATGAGGAAAAAGCCGTCTTGTCCCTGCATTAGATGCCAAAGGGAAGAGAACCACTTTCCCCTTGCTCCCTTACATTAAATAATGGGTTGGTGGGGTTGTTTTTCTCTTCAGTCTCTTAGTCAGGACCGAGAGGTGGGGTCATTCCATGGAACAATTATATACTAATGGGGCTTGATGCTTTGTTTGAGAAGGTGTGTTGTGTGGTACCCTGCCTGCTGGCTTGTAGCTGCGCTTCCTCCCCAAAACCAGACATCGTAATAGTGTATCCTAGTAGTAGTAGTGATGGTTGTACTTGTAACCTTCAGAGGCTCAGCACCAGCTTGTACTTGTTATTTCAGCTCTGTCACTGCAGCTCTAGGTGGCCTGGCAAAGCCCTGAGGTGTGTCTGGTTTATGTCTCTTTCTTTAGACAGCCGCTTAGTTTTTCTCCATTGAGTTAGTACTAGGCTGGAGCCTTGCCAAGAATAATTCCCCTGCAAGAAAAGATCAGGAAAGAGGGCCTGGCTGGAGTAACCTGACCGTGCTAATAAGTCTTAAATGGCAAAAGAACAAATACACCCTTTTCTCCTGATGCGGAGCTCAGTGCTGAAATGCATGGCCATGTCCTGTGGGGGCAAGGGCTCCTCTGAGGTACTGCTCCCACCTTGGGTAGGGATCCCAGCCCCATTTAGGACTGCTGCTGAGGGATGTCAAGGATTTAAATTCAGTGAGTTAAATTCCATTTCCAAACTTCTCCTTTCTATGGATGTAGCACTGAGACTTTCTACATGGGCATCGCCTGCTCCTCCGGTAGGAAAGAGGTGGGTCCCTTGCTTAACTCTTTTGCAGAAGGGATCAAAAGCAGTGGGTGGACTTGCAGCAAGATCATGAAGGCTGTACCCCATCCCCGTGTCCAGCCTGCCGGAGGAGGAGTCTGGAGCCGTGCATTGCACAGGAGCTCACAGGGACGGATGCACTGAGCTGCCTGGTCCTGCTTGGTCTCCGTCGATCGCTCTGGAGCTGGTGGGTTCGCTGCAGCTCCCACAGCTCGGACATGGCACAGGGATGTAGGACAGGCTTTTCTCTTTTAAAAGGCCATCTGGGCATCTTGTTGACTTTGAACAGCTGCCTTGTTGTCCTCCTCGAACATCTGAGAGGCTGTATCCAGCAAGCCATTTCTATCTGCTTTAAAGTTGAGAATGTGGCTGGAAAAATGCTGTAGTTAAAGGCCAGTTTATCCACATAAAATAAACCTTATTTTAAAGCTATACTTGTATCCTGCCACTGTTACTTGTGCCATAAAGCCTGACTAAAATGGAACACACCAGTGGGGAAAGCATTTGTTCCTGTATTATGTTTTTACTTGATGTATCTGGCAGCACTTAGTGGCTGCATAGTTTCAGTCCATGCCTGCTGGGTTATTCTGGACATTTATGATCATGTCACTGGATCCATGTTGCAGATGGCAGGTATTCTGGTAAACCAGGGCTGCGAGTTTACTTGATCCTGCAGGGTTTGCTGTATTGTGTGTGTCAGGGATTAAATGGGTTCATTGAGAAGAGAAGGCTTTAGGGAGACCTCAGAGCAGCTCCAGTGCCTCAAGGGGCTGCAGGAAGCCTGGAGAGGGGCTTTGGACAAGGGCCTGTAGGGACAGGCCAAGGGGAATGGCTTTAACCTGCCCAAGGGGAGACTGAGATGAGCTCTTAGGCAGAAGCTCTTCCCTGTGAGGGTGCTGAGCCGCTGGCACAGGGTGCCCAGAGAAGCTGTGGCTGCCCCATCCCTGGCAGTGCTCAAGGGCAGGTTGGACACAGGGGCTTGGAGCAAGCTGCTCCAGTGGAAGGGGTCCCTGCCCGTGGCAGGGGTTGGAGCTGGATGAGCTTTAAGGTCCCTTCCAACCCAAACTTATCCGTGGTTTATGGTAATAAATTGGAGGCTTAGTGAGTGATGCTACGCTGCCTGCTCCTGGATCCTGGGCACAGGCCACAGAACTATAACCTCATCCTGCTAGACTTCAAAAAGCTTGTGCCACATGGCTGCAGAAGGCAGAGCAGTGTTTATGCACAGAAACCTTTAATCTGGGATTCTGCGCTTTGAAGGCTCGTGGTACAGCTGCAGGGAGGCTGTGTTTCTAGCTTTGGCTTTAAAACGAGCACTAGGATGGTTTTTAAAGGCAAAAGATGCTGCTGCTGTTCTTACCAGGAGAACAGACCAAGGGGCTGTGAGCAGAGGAATTCAGTACTCCCAAGTGTTTGAGAAGGTGTGTGCAGAAGCTTGGTCAGTCCGTAACTAGAGGAGAGCAATGCCTCTGCAGGCAGGTGCTGGTCTGGCCCGCTGTGAACACAGCTCTGCAGCCGTGCTAAACAGAGGCATTAGGGAGAATCTGGTTTTGCAGATTGGGCTGGGCCCTTCTGGATGGAGTTGGGCTTCAGCATTTCCTCCAGCTGCGTCGTCAGGAGGGCCCTGCTGCTTCAGGCTGTCATTAGCAGTTCTCTGGGAGTCTTGCCCAAATAATGATTTCGAGGCTTGGCCAGATGAGCACAGAAAAGTTGATGGGACGCAAATTACAGTGTGCCTGTAACTTGTTGTGAAGTGGCTTTGTTCTGCATGGCGGTGCAGGTGTAAGCTGACAGATGGAGGCACCGTGTCCTGACTGAAATAATTACAGTAGGCTGCACTAATTTCTCAACACTATTGTATGGTGCGGTGATGGAGACAAGAACCGTGGGACATTATTAATAACAGTGCTTTAAAAATAGGAACCCTATTGCTGCTGCTTTTCCAGATTTTTTTATTTATTACTTGATTATATTCGGAGCTTTGCTTTGTTTGAATAATATCTGATTTATTGCCATAAAAGTGCAAAGGCTTTGCTAAGTGGAGGGTGAGACCTATTAATGACATCCTTTCCCGTGTTAGAAGTGTGGATGTGCTCTCCACAAGGCTTCAGTCTGGTCCCTCCCTTGTCTCTGGTTCATGACAAGTTCTGAAATGCCCTATAAGGTGCTGACAGTAGGGTGGGTATCATATCAACAGCAGATAAATAGCAAAGGGAATAAGTAGCACCATCGAGGAGGATCAGTGCTGCTGACCTCCTTTTCCATCCCTGCTTGGGGAGGGTGTGCATGCAGGAGCATCGCATCGGTGCCAAGCTCTTATTTTCAGTGCCTATGGTAAAATTATGAGAGGCCAGTGAGTAGGAGATGCTCTTACCCTACTTGTGCACAACACGTGTGCATGTTCCAGAAGCTGAAGTGTGCATAGAAATATAATTAGAATAATCCCTATGGAAAAGATACATTTGGGATTATACTGTCACGTATGCTAAGGATGGCCGGGAATGCTGTGTTTGCAGCGGAATGGATGCAGCCAGCTTGTGCAGAGCGGGTTGGAGCCCCTCTGCTATCTGAAAAGGAGCCACATGGCTATGCAGCCTGTCCCATCTCTGTGTCTGTCACAGAGCAGGGGGAGCACACAGTAATGTCATCCTGCCCTTTGTGGGGAGCATCCCACAGGGCAAAGCTGTTCCTATGGCTCGTGCCGTAGGCTTACAGTTGCAGAGGAGGAACTAGAAAATGTCCTTTTCCTTCTCCATGGCTATTTTCTGCCCTGGTTTTAGAGGCGTTTCAGGTAACGTGCTCAAGCTCCCCTGAGAATTCAGCCACAACAGCTGTCCGAGGCATTCAGAGCTGAACTGGGGTTTAATGGGTCACTGAACTGCTCAACAAGGCTTTTCCTGTGTGTTTTGATGGCAGCCTTCCTGCCCTAAATCCCTCGTCCTGCAAAAGCACCCTGCCCTTTGCTTAACAAGGGGGATGCAAAGCACAAACCTCTCCCGGCTACAGCATAAAGAGGCTGTCGCTATCAGACTTGCCCTTCTGCCTTCAGCAAGCTGGAGGCTTGCTCCAGCCTTGCTCAGGGTCATTTCCAGTCAGTGCCCTCCCTCCCTCACCCAGGCTCGGCTGGTGTGAAGGTTAGCCAGCTCTCTCCCAGACTGGAAGCAGTGTGCTGCTGGGTGTGCACTGGATGTTAACTTAGAAACCTCGTGCCTGGCTTCTTTATTTGAGCAAGTAGGACTAAGGGTAGCTCCAGCTCAGTGCCCCTGAATTGCAGGGTGCTGTGGCAGAAGCAGCTCTCGTTTGGGATTGGAAAATGAGCTGTAGGATAGGCAGGTCCGTTGCTTTTCTGCCCGCAAGGTCAGTTCCATAGGTTTGCTGTCAAGCCTGCTTGTAGCATTTAAAATTACCACCTTGCTCCTCTCCTTTTGTCTTCCTAAGCAGATGGAAGCATGGAAAAGTATCCTTCGTGATGGGGATTCACAGTCTAAGTGGGGAAGGACCCCTATTGATTTAAACCAGTCTGCATTTTAAACAAGGCAGCAGCTTTCCTTAAGCTATCATAGACAGATGATGGGGTCCCACGTGCAGACCACCTTAGGGAGGTCATGGACTTGTTCCCCTCTCGTGGCGTGCGGGGCTGGTGGTGGTGAGGCACATACCAGCATCACAGTGCATGGGAGAGGAAGTATACTGTGTCTGCAGGAGATCCCCAGCATGTCTGAAACATCAGAGCCACTGCTGAATTAAGTGTTAAAATTGGTGCTATTGGCAGGAAACTGCTGCAGTGGTACCTGACTGCCGTTTGCAACCATTCTACTGGCCAGCCCAAGTGTACCCATGACTTTGTCAATGCAATTTTTGGCTATCTATCTGTCTGTATCTCCCTGCTAGTCCTTTGTACAGCTCCTTCCCTTATCTCTCTCTGTGTTTATGCTCCCCTTTCATAATCAATGGAGACGGCACTACCAGCACTGCTGCCTGCTGTCCTCTGTGCTGGCCGCCCACCCGGGCAGATGGCATTGAGCAATGAACGGCATGTGGCCTGGGCGAGGGTGAAGGGGTTGGTTTCCAGCATCCTCAGAGGGGTCTCTTGCTAAATATTACCCTTTGGTTACCAAAAACCCCACCGGGATTTCTTGTTTCAATTGTGTCTGAGTTCTCTGGTGTAAAAAGGGAGCCATGGCTTAAAGGACAGGATGAGGGTTCAGGGACTGAGCAGTCCTCCGTCAGCAGCTCCTGGGTTTAACAGGTATTTGCTCAGTTTCCATGCAGAGCTGTTGGCAGTGAGATCTGTGGATGTGTTGCCGGTAGCTGAAGGCTGTGCTGCACAAGCAAAAGCCACCCCTAGGCATGCGGTGTTTCCCGTTCCAGTTTTAAACTGGGACCATTTGGACTTGTCTGTGGTTGGACTTGCTTCTCCATCCGCTCAGTACAGCAGTGCTTTTGAGGAGCTGGGTGCAGCGATGAGGGTGACCCTCTCTATTGCCCAGCTGTGCACTCGGATTTGGCAGAAAGGAAGTGGAAGTAAGGAGCTGGGCAGATTCCTGTACATCGATTGTCCACAGGTTGAGAGGAAAATGCCTCATAAACCTGCCTCTGTCATTGACTTGACCTCTGAAGCTTGCTCTTGTGACTTGAACACGATCCCCTTCCTTGTCCTCTTTCTGCTCCTACTGAAACTAAACCCTTTCCACTGGCATCCCTTGGCTTTTAAACTGTCTTCCACACCTTCAGTTATTGCAAGTGCTTCTTGACTAAGCCTTTGCTTTCACACCATGAGCGTTGAACGGGATCATCTCCTACCTACAAGGCTGAGGACTTCAGTTCCCTTGGATCATCCGTGATACTTTCCCCCAGATCATTCTAACGCTCTCTTCTTGTTCCAAGGTGTGCTGCAGTATTTCCTTCTCCTCCACTGAAGCCTCTTGCCAGGCAGTTTGAAAACCAGTACCGTTTAAGATGGCTTGAGTTTCAGGCAAAACCTGCTTAAAACCTGCAGCCTTGCCTTTTGTCAGGGGAGTTACAAATCCTTGTAAATAGAGGAGGCTCCTGTACCATTGCTTTAGAGGAAAAAAGCGATTCTGGTTTTGATTTCTGCTGCTCAGAGGTCCTTAAAGCTCTGCAGGAAAACACCTTGTTAACTTCCCGGTGTGCTGGACGTGGGATTATCTTTGACTTGCTAGAGCAGTTGTTTAAAAGCAGTTTGTATGTATGTTAGGAGCTTGGCAGCACAAGTGCTCAACATTCTCGTTGCTATCTTCAGTTGAGCCTATCTGATTATGCTGCACGGTTGGATGCTGCACCCACAGTTTACGATTCCTCTTCCATATGCATCTTGTCTTCCTAAAGATAGTGTCTAGAGATGTCAGCTCTGTGGGGAGAGACTGATGAATTTATGTGAGAAGAATCTTTTGGTCTAGCAGCTCTTCAACACCGTGTGTCGTTCAGCATTTCTCTCAAAAATAGAAAGTACTCGAGGAATATCAGCCTTGTTACGGCGGCGGTGCTTGTCTTTAGGGTCTGGGAACAGCTTGATTTGCTAAACCCTGGTATTTGTAGGAGAAGAACCGAGTTGTCCATGCAAGACTTGCCGTGCCCCAGCTTTTCAAGTACTTTTTGGTACGTTTTGGGGGATTGTTTGGCGTCTACAGCCAGATCAGCACCTAGTGTGGGTCCTCTCGTAGTACATAAGGGTATTTTAGCTAGCAATGTAAGTATGATCATCTGAAAACTCCAGTTCTTCTGGAGCAGAGATTTGCCCGATGACCATACTGTCATTCCTGTCTCCATCCCTGGCAGTGCTCAAGGCCAGGTTGGACAGGGCTTGGAGCAACCTGCTCTAGTGGAAGGTGTCCCTGCCTGTGGCAGAGGATTGGAACTGCATCATCTTAAGTTCCCTTCCAGCCCAAACCACCCATAAACTGTGTGTTTATCTGCTGCAGGGCAATTTCATGCTATCAGGGAGGAAGGTCATACAGCAGCTTAAATCTACCATCCAGAGCACAGAGATTGTTGCTTCCATTTTTATTATTCCTAGTGCTTGATTCAAGTTTCAGGTCCCAGGTGTGCTCCTCAAACTGGGATGCTCCTGGAAATGCTGCCAAATCCAGAAGTTTGTTCCCATTGAGTTGGTGGTTAAATTTTGGACAGTTTGCTTATTCCTAGTTTCCACCTCCTGGGTGCTGCATCCAGTCACACACTTGTACACGTTTCCCTGGTTTTGCATCCTGTTTTCCATACTGACATTTTGGTTTATGGGTGCAATGAATGGCAAGCTTGATATTTTAGTACTGTATATTTAGTACTTGATATTTTAGTACTGCCTATAGGTATTAAATCGTTGGTTTGGTTATTTTTATAGATTGCTCCTCTGACACAACTTCAGGAGCAAGTCAAGCTAACAAAACCTGCGTGAGACACACCTCTTCCAATAATCTGAAATGCTCTCATGGAGCCATGATTACTTGATCCTTGGAATAACCCAGAAATGGTATGAGGTCAGTGCTGTGAAAGGGTTATAATTTCTGCTCCTTGGACTTCTTAGGCCTCTAAGTGCACAAGCGCTATTGAGAAGAATCACTGGAGCCCTCTGTGCTTTGTGTCCAATATAGAACCCAATAAAGTAGTCACTGGGGCTCAGCATGCAATGCTTTTGCTCTTGCTCCCTGGGGGTGCCCACATTGACACCAGTTTTGTGGGGCTGTCACCTTTTCAAGCTGCAGAAGACCAGTGGTAGAGCAGTGCAGTGGCTAGCAGGGCATCGGAGTGAAGCGATGGGGAATATCCTTGTGAGCATCCACATGAGCCTGTTTCATGCCCTGCACGTAGTTCATTAGGAGCTGCTTTATCGGCCTTGGAGCTTGTTACAGGCACATGAATCATGTCAAAGCTGTACGAGGCATAACTTTGCACCGGTGTGTGCAGCACATCAAAAGCCATCTCCTCCTGTCATCCCTTTCTAACATATGACTGCACTTCAGCTCTAACGTTTGGAGAGCTCTGGGTCTGGACAAGCAGGCTTCTCATTCCCACCGAAGACTGGCATTTCTAAGACTGTTTTGTGCTGAAGCTTCTGACCTAAATATGGTTAAGGAGCTGGACTACACAATCGGCATCCAGTGCCAGCAAGAAGAAAAAACATAAAAGCTAAGCTCGAGCCACCATTCCCAGCTTTGCCAGGGCCAGTCTGTGTGCAGGGCTCTGCAGTCCTCTTGCATCCTTATGCTTTAAAGGCCATTCTCAGGTCCAGACGTCCCCGAGCCTGGCACGCAGGGGTACTCTGTGACTGGGAAGCTTTCAAAACTCCTTCCTGCGTGTCATTGTGCCGTTGGAAGCTGGGATTGCTTCCAGCTCACTGAAGACACTCTGACATTGTTCCCTCCTAACCCCCTCCTCCCTGCAGAGCATGGTTATTCGGGAGGCTCGCATGTTCCTTTGTTGCCTTTCCATGGGGGAACACAAGCGGCGGTTCATGGGAATAAGGTAACCCCGAATTAGCGATGAGCCAAGGCGGGGGGCGGCTGTATGGGGTGATGGTGGTCCGAGTGCTCAGCTCTGTGGCTAGCTCTACGGCTGCTATGACTAGCTGGGTTGGCTTATGGTGGGGCTTCATTTATCTGCCTGGTGGCCTGCCATCAAGAAGCACAGATACTCAGCATGGTGGGGCTCTGGGGTTGCAGCAGGAGGAAATGCCTCCCTCTCGACCCTGCTTGCAGTCTCTCAGGGGTGCTTTGGTACTGGTTTGCAGTTTCTTTTTGTGTGCAGGTAGCCAGGGGAAATAAAAGCAGGTTAATGGGACAGGGAGGAGGGTGCTTTCTACTGAACCAGCCTTTTTTCTTTCCAAACCCAGGCACAAGGAGAGAGAGAGAACGAGGTAATGAATAGATGTATTCAAATGTCTTTACGAGGACATCTTTCAGTGCAGGGATTTGACCTTGGAGGTCTGGATTGCATCATTCATAAGGTGATAGCCTTGAGGTCAGCCTGCCTGACACATGAAGGTGCTGCTCCAGAAGACTTTGCACACCTCTCAAGGTGCTTGGAGGCCTGAAGAGAAAGAGCAAATAAAGGAAGAAAAGGCAATTTATTCCAGCTAAGCTGTTTCACCTCTTCCTGGGTGTAGCAGGTCAGGAGCCTGGTTGAATTGAGATCTTCTGATGCACCTGGCTGTGCTGCTGTTAGCTCTGCTGGTATTACTAGCAGTGGATGTTAGGATGCTGAAGGAGTTGGTCTGAGGAAGAGGAAGCTGGGGTAGAATGAAAGCTGTGGTCCAAGGTGTGCTGGAGGAGCTCATGCATAGTTTGATGGCTTGGTTTTTCTTCAGGGTGGCTCCTTCTAATTGTGAGAGCCTGTGTGCAGCTTTACCCATGAGCATTTGATCAATGGCACACAGATGGCACCAGCCATTGATCCATAAATTGGTGGTGGGTAGATGTAGGAGACCGCTCGCAGGTTCAGGCCCTAATGTTCAAGTCTTGCCTGTTCTGAACGTTCAAAAATGGTGAGGATAGCCTCTAAAAAATAGCAGGATTAATTCAGGGCTGCACTATCACACAGATGCAAACTGTTGTGGTCCATAACCTCACACCTTTTGCATTCATCCCACAGAGCTGTGCCCTGTGGATAAGGCTGCGTGCCCTGGAGAATGGAAAGCTCAGCTGGGAGGTGGGTAGGATGCTTCAGAGCAAGGTCACACGATGGTACCCATGGCCCACTGCTGTCTGCTAGGAGCTGTGGGGCATGTTCTGGTATGACTTGGAGGGCACGGCAGTTGGAGGAGCGTTGCTGCACGTCCTCCAGCTAACCCACATCCCTTTCACCTCTCACATCCTGTAAGCACGGTGGGTGTTTCCCTTCTTCAAAGAGCGTTTTAGAGCATTATTGTGTTTAGGGATGGGGGTGGGCGACAGAGGAAGGCAAAAGCTCAGCACCCTTGCTCTGTTGGAGTAGCAAATCAGGTGGTTTGCCTGCCACGTGAGAGCTTTCTTCAGCACAGAGCGGGGGGGTGCAATGTTTTGTGGCGATGTTGACTGATCCATAATGTTCCTCCTGGGGGGGGGGGGTAATCCCAGCGAAGTATTGGCTCACCTCGTGGTGTTACCAAACTTCCTTTGCATACTTTGTGCCTGCACACACGTGCATCACCCCTGCTTACTCGTCAGAAGAGGTTGTCTCCCCGCTGCTGGCTTCTTCCTATGTGTCAGTGCAACGTGCATTTGTTTGGGTGCTTTCTGGCTGAGCACAACTGCCACTGCTATTACTGTGCATGTACACGGATAATGGCTTCTTAGAGGGCTGGGAGAGAGCTGAGCTGTCATTTGTCTTTCATAAAGCAGCAACTGGTATCTGAAAACTGGGTTTCTTTGCATAGGCAGAAATGATGCCGTTGACTGCTAACGGCCTGCATGTGGTATGGGAAGAGAGGACCCTGCCATCCAGAGTCTGCCTTTGCAGAGAAGGGAGGAGCATCTCAGTTGAGGAGCTGTTGCAGGGATTGCTCAGCCTCGTTTTTCTGTCCATCCTGACTATTAAATAGTGCTCCAGCCCTGACAGTGAAGTTTTTGCCTGTGCTATTTGTGCTTTCCTCTGAAGAGGAGAAGGAAACTTTGAAATTCTCCTTTCTGCTCCTTTCTTATACCCTGCTTTTTGGGGAAAGCTGCCCTTAGCGTTTTCTTGTGTGGCTGTGTCATGAGGTGTTACGAATGCTGTCATCGCCTTCCTGTGCTCTCCTAGAAAGAGGAAGGCATGACTGCTGCCTCTTCTTGTTTGTAGCCTTTCCTCCCCATGTGTACTGCTTTCCTCATCCTCCGGTGTCCCTACACTGTCACGTGCACATGTGGCAGTGTCCCAAGAGGGGCCACCCCAACTTGCCCTCATTGCCTTGCTGAGTATCCTATGGGCTCAGTAATGGGCTGGCTGTGCCCTGCAGTGTCTGCCCAGTGACCTACCGTCCCCTTCCACTCCATTAGGACTCGCTTTTCCTTCCTTGAGCTCCTTCCCCTGAGGATCGTGCCGCTTCGCAGGGACCTTATTGAGAGCAAGATGCCAAATTGTAATCTTGAGCTCAGCTTTTTTCTTCAGGGAAGTGCTGGTGAATGCTGCTATACCCGCTTTGTTTTCATCATCTGTGACATGGCTCATCTCTTCCCGAGTGCTGCGTTGGGGGGGGGGGGCATGATTTTCTTTATTATCTTAGATGTATATGCCATAGTAATTATTTGAATAACATTAGATTGCTTAAACTAGTGACAGATTGTTGAGCACCCAAAGGGCCATAGGCAGGTCTGTTGTAGGTGAAGGCTGCTGCCATGTTCTGGAAGCCACTGGGAGAGCAGTGAGCCTGATGGAAGGACAGGTCCCTTCTGAAATGCTGCTCCATGGGCTCCGTCAGAAGGTGTGGAGGCTTCCCTTCTGGCTGGGGCATCCTGGGCACCCGGACTGCGAACCAAAATCAGTCCCACTGGAGAAATTAATGTGGTGCCATGTCTGGAAGCTTCAGAACCCTTATGTGTGCTGCACAGCTCTGCTTGGCTGAGGTGGATGTCGCTGTTTCAGAAGGGAGAATGGGCTTGGAGGCAAAGGAGTTTGGTCATGGAGGAATAAGCAAGAAAAGATATGAAATCACCTTTTTGATGCGTGCAGGCTGTGAAGTTATGCTACATTTATGCCCTATTAGAAGTCCAATGAACTACATTAACCTTTCCTACACTGCTAGCACTTGCATAACGTCAGCAGCTTTTTTTCCCCTCTTAAGCTGTGTGGTGGGTGCTGCTTTCCCTTTTTCTCTATAAACCAAAAAAGGCATTCTGTTTTTGCCTCGCCAAGGGAGATAAGACAACTTCCTCTTATTAAATCCTGTGGCAATGCAATCCCAACCACACGGAGCTGACTTCAAGCACGCGGAGACATCTGCCTTTGGCAATTTTTGTCTTTATTGGTGAGACAGAGCCCGTGTTCCTCCTCTGCAGACGTGAATCCCAGTAACCCCTAAGCTGTCTGCCTGGATCCCTGCCTGCACAGGGTTACTTCCGTGCAGGGAGTTCATGCTGCATCCACTCACAGGCAAAAGCACCTTCAATCTTTGCCCTACCCACGCTGCGTAGCACAAATAAGGAGATGGCAAGAGCCACGTGTGGGACCAAATCTCCTTTTCGTGGCTCGCTGAAAGGCTTTACAAGGATATTTTTAGGGCTTTTTCTTTAATCCCCAGCAAACTCACAGCCTCTTAAAAACAAGGATTTGGGTGGTTACTCTTAAGTTCACCTCTGTCCTCTCTAAAGGAAAACCTTTGGTGCCAGCTGATGCGGCAGAATCGTGTTTATTGTCCCCTGTTAGACAGCTGGTGAAGCAGATGTGACAAACTCTCCTTGCTTTAGACCTTCAACTTTGCTGTAGAGCTTAGCAGATACTAGCAGGCTGGTTAAAGAAAATCTCTCTATGGCTGATTTTTGTTGGAACCGGATGATGTTAAGGTCCTTTCCAACCCTAACTGTTCTGTGATTTACAGCTCTACAATTTATGTAATGGTCATTTGTGTAACTTTCTATAGTAACTGGTGATGTACCTGTGTGCTGGCTGTCCCTTGGCAGTTTTCAGCCATCTGTGTTTAATGAGAGCTGTTTAATGACATGAATGTCCCTTCCCATCCTCCCAGCCTGGAGATTCCTCAGGTGCTCTGCATTTGGTTTGAATCTTTATTTGACTGTTGTGATTATTACTTCAAATAGCGTATGGCCTTTTAAGACCAAGCTGTAAGCTGCAGCGTTTTGGTGCTGGGGGACTTATTTGACAAGCTTTGAGGAAGAGACAGCCTGAAACTCCTGCTGCTTGATGGAGTCCTGCTGAGAAGAAAACCACGATGCTTCCCGTTTCTGTCCCGTGCTTCTGGACTACCACTGGCTGTATCCACTGAGTTTCTCCTGCCTCTACTGTCAGAATGAATCCTCCAGAAACCAGCGCTTGCAAACTGCAATCAAAATGATAGCTAGGAACTGTTGAAGGCCAGGCTGGATGTGGTTCTGGGCAACCTGACCTAGTTGAAGATGTCCCTGCTCATTGCAGGGGAGTTGCACTAGGTGAACTTTGAAGGTTCCTTCTAACCTGAACTATTCTGTGTTTCTATGATTCTGTTTGGACAAATCAGAAAAAGAAGAAAAAGATGGTGTGTGCTCCAAAAATGAGAGCGATGATCCAAATAGAAAAGAGTAAATGATGAAGTAATGAATAATGCCTGAATGCTTTCCTTAAATCTGAAGTAGGAGCCCTTGACACTATATAATTAGCACATATATAATGCTTTCATGCACTGCAAAATGTCTAAATGAGGCATTAAGGAGTGAGGTGGTCTAAGAGGTGACGGCTGGACTTGATAATCTTAAAGGTCTTTTCCAATCTGGTTGATTCTGATGAAGAGGAGAAGGCTGTGGCCCAGGACTGTAGTCATCACGGTCACCTCTGGCACCTGCTCAGCACTGCTGCCCTTCAGGGGAGATGGAGCTCTGCCATGTGGTCCTCCCAGGAGGGCAGATGTAGTCCCCATGGTTGTGGTGCCGGTAGTGCTGTTGTGTTTCAGTGTGATGCTGCTCTGCCTGCCTTGGTGCAATATTCCTTATCAAACCGGAGCTCTCCGAGGCTGGCACTACTTTGTTTGTTTTGGTGGTGGTTTCTTTATTGCTCTGACAAATGTTGGTTGTATTTGTCATAAGGAAGGGGGAAAGCCGTGACTGATGGCTGCATCGAAAGGAGCGCGGCCAGCAGGTCAAGGGAGGGGATCCTGCCCCTCTGCTGTGCAAGGGGGAGACCCCCCTGCAGCCCTGATCCAGCTCTGGGGCAGCAGCACAGGAGGGACGTGGAGCTGTTGGAGTGAGTGCAGAGGAGGCCATGGAGATGCTGCGAGGGCTGGAGCAGCTCTGCTCTGGAGCCAGGCTGAGAGAGCTGGGCTGGGGCAGCCTGGAGAAGAGAAGGCTCCTGAAGGGGAGACCTGAGAGCAGCTCCAGTGCCTGAAGGGGCTGCAGGAAACCTGGAGAGGGGCTTGGGCCAAGGGATGCAGGGACAGGCCAAGGGGAATGGCTTTAACCGGCCAGAGGGGAAAAGAACAGTACCTGTTTTTGCTAGTGACACAAGCTGCTGTGTATGTACCCTTGTGACACTCTTGATTTGAAGCTTGTTATTCCACATAGACGTAGTCCACAGTTCATAACTTCCACTGATATTTTCCACGATCTTCATATTTCTCCTCTTTTATAGAAGAAATAAATGAGTTTTAAGGACGTTCCTTACTGATGAGGTTTGTTCTGATCTCAGTCACAAGCTACTAGAACAAAAAGACTGCTGTGATAAATGAATATAAAATAGCCCAATTGTGCTATTTTCTAAGCACATATTAGAAAAAGGGAAAAACCTTCGGCTGTGCTGTGTGCTTCAAGGGATTTTTTTAACGTAGCACATTAATACCCCTGTGCCCGAGAATGCCAGACTGGGTTAGGAGCCCAGAGAGGCTCAAATAAAGGATTAGTCACCCTCCTCCTCCCCTGTTCCAGAGGTGGGACTGACATGACTGTGGTTGCATGGTGGGTGAGATCTCCTCTGCAGTATCTTTTGGTCGAATGTTTCACAACAATGAGTACTCCTTCTTGGGGAGCAGCTTTAATCCTGACAGCAGCTCCCAGCCCAGGAAGCTTGGGAGCCACTGAATGAGGCGCTTACATGGAGCATGGTGGCATCCCGTTATGTGAGGTGAGAGCAGGGGGAGGAAAGCAGGGAGGCTGCTTGCTGCCTTGTCCTCTGAAGAATCCATCACAAGCTATTCTTGGGATGGGAGAAAGGAAACATTGCCTGACCCATGTGTCTAGCCAGATAAACCTACTCCTATGTCAACAAAGACTGTTGGGGTAGCATGTATTCACTACACAGGGTAATTACCCTTTATGATGGTTGTTATGCTGTATAACAGTCCGTAATTTGAGGGAGTGGCTGCAGTAGAAGTTGACAGCACTGCAGTCCGTAAGGTCCTGGGGAAACTTGGCTAGGTCAACAGAAGCTTTATGGGGTTCAAAAGGAAGTGCATAGCCTAGCACTGCGGGTAAAATAACCCCTTGCTTTAGTACAAGTGGGCAACTGGCTCATTTGGAATCATCAGAGCAGGCGTTAGAGGAAGCTGCCTCACTCAGAAGTTAGTGCGGCACTGGAAGAGGTGATCTCGAGGCCATGGAGTCTGAAGTGTTTTGGAGGTTTTCAAGACTCAGCTGGGTGAAGCCACAGCTAGCATCATGGTAGACCTATGCTGAGGGGGTTGTTGCATCAGGTGGCCTCCTTTGAGCAACGTTTCCGTGCCTGTGGTTCTGCAGCATCCCTGCAGACACCCGGGGTTCGGTTTGGTTTGGTTGGTGGGGGTTCTTGTCTTCATCACGCAGTCTCCAGGAGTATTCTGGGATGCACTAGAACAAGTGAATGGTAACGGCCCGTGGAAACGGGCTGCAGTCTGCTCTGCTCTCTGTTTGTTGCGTATGTTCCTTTTGATCGGTCTGTCCCTTCTGCTTGGTGTGTCTGTGCTGGAAGGCTCGCAGCGCACTGAGCAGAGGCTGGTGTGAGGACAGCAGTGCGCTGGGATGGTGCCCACTCAGCCGGTTTTTCCGACTTTGAGAGCTGAGGAAGGGATTACCTTCTCTCCCAGATTAGAGTTGCAGCTATGTGATGCATCCCTGGAGGTTTAAATCAAAACCTCTCTCTGTTACTCTGATACTCAGAGCAAAGGCTGTATGAGGTTGTGTCTTTCGGCTAACCGGAGGCTTAAGCTTCATGTAGCCCCCATCACACTTCAAAGACATTAATAAAGTAAAAAACAACTGGAGTGATAGAAAGACCATCTGGCCTGCTATTTGGGTTAACGTTCTATAAATGGCACTCCAAATGCCCCATAGGCTAAATTCCCTGTTCTAAAGCAGTATCATGTGGTGCTATAGATGAAGGATACCAGTCTTCCAGTGCCTAAGGAGGGCCTATGAGAAATCTGGAGAGGGGCTTGGGACAAGGGCGTGCAGGGACAGGCCAAGGGGAATGGCTTTAACCTGCCCGAGGGGAGACTGAGCTGAGCTCTTAGGCAGAAGCTCTTCCCTGTGAGGGTGCTGAGGCGCTGGCACAGGGTGCCCAGAGAAGCTGTGGCTGCCCCATCCCTGGCAGTGTTCAAGGGCAGGTTGGACACAGGGGCTTGGAGCAAGCTGCTCCAGTGGAAGGTGTCCCTGCCTGTGGCAGGGGTTGGAGCTGGAGGAGCTTTAAGGTCCCTTCAACCCAAACCAGGCTGGGATTTCATGACACTTCTGTAATTAGCTCTTGGAAAGGAGGCTTCTAACTTTTTACCCTTACATGACACATGTTTTTCTTATCTGATCTGTGCTCTCTGTGGGCTCTTGCAGATGTGACAATGGGCAGATTGTTATTTTCTGACTACAGCATTCTTTGTGTTTCTGGTGACCTGAGAATGCAGCATCAGCATAAACAAAATTCTTTATAGCTTGACATTAACTCCCCTTGTGAGCAGCTTTACCTGGTTGTTTTCAGTGCCGTTCCTGACACTTGGGTGTGTGCAAGACAGAGGAGTGCCATCTGCCCTGAAATATCAAACTCTTTTTTTTCAGCCTTTGCTCTCTCTGGCTCACTTCTTTCCCCAGTTTTCCATTTCTTTACATCACGTTTTGGAATGTGCAGTTGAGCTCAGTTTTAGGAGGATGGGTGCACGTTCGTGTCCCTTTGAAGCTTGGGTACCAAATAGTTCTGGGTTTTGTAATCTTCAAGTGTGCTAGCCAAGAGCCGGTTTTGAGGAGGTCTCATCTCCTGCTCCTTTCCTTCTCCACACGGTACAGATGTACAAAGAGAACGGCCCAGTTGTTGGCAGCGGGTCCTGACACTGTTTGTAAGACAACGTAAGCTGCTCATGAAAGAGCCATACAGTGCCCTTGACCAAAGCACTGCGCTTCATTTCTGCACTGCTCCTTTCCCCTCATCACAGTGCCTCTCCTCAGGGATTTCATTGGTGGCTCTCTGAGAACCTCTTGTCTATGTTCTCCTATTTTAATCCCAGGTGTTCGGCCTCTCCCCCCCGTTAGAACCATTCTGCTTTGGCATGAAGTCTTCTGCAGAAGGTGCTGATATGAAACACACAATTGCTGTTGGCGCTCTGCCAGCCTCTTCAAAGTAGGAGCCAGCTTTTGAGGTTAAATCTCATTGTTAAGAGCGTACTATAAAAGGCTTTGAAATTCTGTGTACAGATGCAGCCAGGAAGCTGCAGTACTCGTTGTGAGCTGCCAGGCTGGTTCTGCCACCAAACCGTAGCGTTGCTCTTGGGCCTGTATTTAACAAAATGAGCTGGCTTCACTGTAAGGCTTTTAACTGGGCAAACCCATTCCTCTGAGAGGAGGATGTGCATGTAGGACAGGGTAATATTGCATTCAGTTTCTGGGAGTGAATAAGGGGATATGAGGGCATTTCACGTAAGAGCTTGATGGCATAGGGTTCACATACTGGACAGAGAAGGGGGACCAAACTGTTTCACATCACGTTTTATTGCTTTCCAAGTTCAAATCTGTTTTGCATGGACACAGAGGTAAATTCTCCAAGTAGAGTCCCCATGAATCGCTTTGCCTCCCAAGGTCCTATAACTTTGGGGTAGCTGCGTTCTTCATGGCAGAACGATAGCGTGGTGGTGCAGCCTTTCCCAACATGCCCATCTGACCTAAGGAAGGACTGCTCAGTTTTTCCACTGCTGCAGTAGGGCTGGGTAGGATTGGAGGAGATGCTGTTTCTGGAACTAAGAAGCTCCACTCCAGCAGGGAATGATTCAGAAAATCTGGAAAAAGAGCCAAATACCAGAGACCACTGGCACTGTACCGCAATGCCTGTGTTTGGAAGCTCTGTCACCTTTTGGGTTTTAGGAGCTTCTACAGTTTCTGGTTTCCGCCTCGGTCTCCTCCCTCGTTGGACAGATTTGAATAATGCAGTGCCAGTTAAATAACTTGCCCATGTCCAGTTTTAATGAGTCAGAAGAAATCAATGTTGCTGCAGACACAGCACTCTCTGTGGGCCTCCCTCTCCCTGCAGAGTTACAAGGAAACAGGCGTCCTCTGAAGAGTTAAAAAATGAATAAAAACTAATCCAAAGGCTGTGAATGTTACACAGCATTTCCCCTCATTTCAGAGCCACTGGACACAAGGTGAGCTGGTCCGAAGGGAGATGTTACGAGTAAGGAAGAAATATAGTAAAAAATGCAATATGGAAGAAGGAAAATAGATTTTGCCATGTTATAAATTAAACTAAAAGCCAGCTGCCCCCCTTTTTTAACACAGGCAACTGGTTTTGGTTTGCTGTGTGTCGGGAGTGAGCTGAAACAACTTGTGTGTTTTTTGTGAGTAAATGTAACTGTCATCAGACTGTTCCCCCTGCACTTGCAGCAGTATTCCATTCTGCTGCCTGAATTATTGTGTAGTGAAGTGTTTGGCACCGGAGTAACCAGTGGAGGAGTAAGTGGAAGTAGTGACAGAGAAGCCTCCTGGATTGTCACCCTGAGGTCTGAATGATGGTGGAAGTTAATCTGCATTTTGCCACTGCCTGTACCTAGTCCCCATTAGTAGATATATGCAGGCAAGATTGCTGCTTTCAATGTAATTTAATGGAGGTATTTGATTTGCTGCTGCTTTATTCATTAGCTACTGCTCTGTAATCATAGAATCATAGAATAGTTAGGGTTGGAAGGGACCTTAAGATCATCCTGTTCCAACCCCCCTGCCATGGGCAGGGGCACCTCACACTAAACCATGTCACCCAAGGCTCTGTCCAACCTGGCCTTGAACACGGTCGGGGATGGAGCATTCACAACCTCCCTGGGCAACCCATTCCAGTGCCTCACCACCCTAACAGGAAAGAATTTCCTCCTTAGATCCAATCTAAACTTCCCCTGTTTAAGTTTGAACCCGTTACCCCTTGTCCTGTCACTACAGTCCCTCATGAAGAGTCCCTCCCCAGCATCCCTATAGCCCCCCTTCAGATACTGGAAGGCTGCTATGAGGTCTCCACGCAGCTTCTCTTCTCCAGGCTGAACAGCCCCAACTTTCTCAGCCTGTCTCCATAGAGGAGGTGCTCCAGTCCCTGATCATCCTCGTGGCCTCCTCTGGACTTGTTGCAACAGTTCCATGTCCTTTTTATGTTGAGGACACCAGAACTGCACACAGTACTGCAAGTGAGGTCTCACAAGAGCAGAGCAGAGGGGCAGGATCACCTCCTTCGACCTGCTGGTCACGCTCCTTTGGATGCAGCCCAGGACATTGTTGGCTTTCTGGGCTAATCGTTACGTTACTGGCAGCCTCAGTCCTTCTGTGGTTTCATCTCATGAGTTTGGGAATTTGGGGGTTATTTTCAACTGCCCCGTCTATTTTAAACCCTTCTAAAACCAAAAAAAAATCAACAAATAATGCCTTGGAACAGACTGATCCTTTGAGCCATTTCCCTAATTAACCTTTGCCCCTCAGGAATCGGCTTTGGTTCTGTTCAATCAAGTGCAATGTATCCCAGTCCTTAATAACCAACATCTCCTCTGAGGACCTTGGAAATGTTCCATGACTTCTCTAACTGCTGCCCCTCTTAGCATTGCACCAGCGTGCAGGGACAGCGCTGGAGAAGAATAGGTAGGACTAACAAGAGGACAGCAAGAGAAAAGGCCATAGGAAGGTCTGTAATTTAGCAAAGTGTTTCTAAAAAGTGCATCTAGCTCAGGGCTTATGTTTTCAGTACTCTGCACCGCAGATGGAGATGGGTTAGCAGAACTTTATGAGCATAATGAATAAGACAGTTTATGCGTGCACTCACTGCATGCACCCAAAAGGATGCCTCTTTTGTGACTTCCTCTGATTTAAAAGTTTGAGGGGAATTTTTGGAAAGGGAGACTTTGTACAGGTGGAAACAAGCAGATGATGCCCTGCCTCCTTCCCCTTAGCTGAAAAAAGAATTAGGCTTTGAGACATGATCCTGTATGTGGAGGAGAAAGTAAATAGGATGCTTCCCTGCTGCTCTTAATCCTCTCTATGATGGACCCCCCCCAGAATTAGCATCAGTGCCCTGCTGAGCATCAGTGCCTCACCACTCAGGAGACACCTTTTCTGTGTAGATGGACAAGAAAAAGATGATGTTTCCTTAGCGTCACGGAGTGTCTGGGAGTTTTGAGCAGTTCCCCTCTTAATTTCACTGTGCATGACCTGCCTGTATGCACAGCAGCATGGATTTCATCCCTTTGGAAAGAGCTTGGAATGAGTGTTCCCAAGGAGGAGGTCAAGAAGGCTTCCAGGTCTCAAATATAACATGGGGACTCTCACGCTTTCTGTTGCCACTTGTGGGTTGGGTCATTTTGTGAGCATGTCTTCCTTCCTTCCAGAGTGCTAGGAAGAAGTTCTTGCAACCTCCCTTTTTGGTTTTGCACTGTGCATTGGGAACACACAGTGTCCAGGGTTTATGCATCATCGTTCCTTCCCTGCAGTGGTATACCTGTGCTGAAACCACAGCATCATGTGGACGTAAATCAGCCCCTCAATGCTAAGTTTATAGGTCCTGCAAAGTGATGGCTTTGCTGCAGGTGTAGGAAAGAGAACAGCAAGGAGAGAGCTGCGTGTTGGAGAGGAGTGAAAGAGCATCCCTGGACCCAGGGAACCGCTCAAATGGGAAAAGAAAGGAGTGAACTGTTTCAGTTGCCTCCTGCCTGTTAGGTTGGGTGATGCTGTTATCCCCCCCAAGCTCAGTAGTAACCATCAATAATGCATGTTTTCCCCCTTTTAGTTCCATTACAATTTCCTTTCTCCCCATGACAAATACTCCAGTCACTCACACAATGTAATAGTATCCACGGATGCAAACACTGGGGGAACAGTGTTTGTATACCAATTTGCTTGATGGATTTCAGCTTCTCTGCTCCTTCCATTTACTCCTGGTTCCCTTTCAGCTACAGTGCCTTGATCTGCTTTTGGGTTTCAAACCATTCTGCAGGCAAATCAATGATGACTAGACAGCAAAGAACACATCCGGACTGCAAAAATTAGCTCTAAATAGATTTACATATATGTATCTATGTATGTATCGTTTCTATCAAGATTATGTTCATCAAACTATATATAAAATTTATAATAGCTATTTAACATATAATATGAATATATAATGTCTTTAAATACACATGATATGATAATATAGATATAAATAAGGTAAATAGATATCTAATTTTTTCTCTAAAGGAAATCCATCTCCCTGTTTTTATTCTGCTTTCTAGTTACTGTAGATGTATTTTCTCCTGCGACTCTCCCAGATCATTTTATGGTGTCATTAGCTGGCAGCCAGTCCCAAAGCTGGGACTTTAGATGGCATGGTATTCCTACCCAGGCCCATCAGTTTACTTCATAAGCAATCTGATGTCTTCCAGCAGCTGTTAAGATGTGGCAGCAGACAGGGTTTTTCCCTTTCCTTTAAGGGGTGATTGAGAAGATGCAAATGCTTTTAGTGGAAAAGGAGAAACCGGTTTTATTTCCTTGCCAGACTTCGTAGGGGCTGATGGAGGAAGTTTATGGGGCTGAAAGTCATTAAACATGTTTTTATTCCTTCTTCTGTCTCCTTTTGGTTTTACTGGGGTTTGAGTAAACAGGGTCCGGGGGGAAGGACACCTTTTAAAGTGGGATATGCCAGCAGAAATGAGCTGTTTTTTCCCAGTCCATGCATTGATGAACGACTTTAAATGTTGCTCCTTCACTGTAAAGGCTGCACAAACCCTGCGACGGTCACTTCCCCATCCTTATTGTTAACTCACCAACCACCAAAGGAAGAACAGGGCTGGGATGTGAATGGTGAGGAAACAGAGCATGCTGTTTGGGAGGAGAGCTGGGGACTGAGGTCAGGGATGGGGAGAGCAGGCAGCTGATGGGGAGGGCTCCCTCCCAGGTACCAAGGGTGGTCAGCACGGCTCAGCTGCGTTTTGTTTTCCAGCTCTCATGTTTCATACCCATCTCTTAGAGCAGAACTGATTCAGGAGTGAGGCCAGTTTATGCAGATACACAAATACCATTTTAGAACTCAAATTCAATGACCCAGGGGGTTTTGTACTGTTCTTTTTGTTAACTAACCCAAACGTAAGTCTGTCATCAAGCACTTCTGTTGTGTGCATCCGTGCTCTTCTCTTTGGGTATGTAAGTCATCTGTAAAATGTTCACCATGGACCACAACATCGTTATGATATCTCATCTCAAGAGCAAAGGGAAAAGTTTATGGACTGAAAGGGAAGGAGGAGGGGAATGATTTAATGATGCTCAGAACAGCAGTTTGGGGTTGAGTGGTTTTTATACAGGCTATTTATGATCGTGTCTGTGAGCCGAGCTGGAGCATGATTCGGCACAGCTGTCTGCTGAATAAGGAGCCAGAAAGCTAAGAGAAGTCAAATGGCATTTCTTGATGTTGTTAACTTCAGTCAGGCTCGTGCGCTGACTCACAGAAAGCATGAGGGTTTTGGAAAAACCTCAGGCCCCAGGCAAAGATGTATGAGCTTGCAAAGCAAATTGAGGCCAGCCCTCAGTTCACATTGCTGCTGGGTGACAAACCTGGGCTGGAGATGATGTGCTGCACCGATCCATGGGAGACGGGCGGTGCTGGCTGCCCGAGGAGCTCTGCTCTTCGTGTGCCAGGATGTATAAGTGAAGTGGCAGCAAATGTGGCTGTTCTGGCGTGCCTGGAGGCTCCCTGTGCCCCAGCTCTCTGCAGGCTAAGGAGGCACAGAGAGCCAAGATGCAGGCAGTGGGCCTGCCAGCTTCCAGCTGGGATCTTGTGCGCTGCTTTTGCAGCCCCCCTGCATCCTGGTGCCTAGCAGCTTCTGTAGGATGCCATCATGATGCTTCAGTGCTTCACTGGTGCTGATCACTGAACTTATTGCTTCACATTTTCCTCACTTGTCATCCCCTTTTTCTCAGAATTCCCATTCTGCGCTGAATGGGAGCCTCAGCTCCTCTCTGGGGTCAGCTCAGCAGAGGCAGGTCACTGAAGTCTGGAGACCTTCTCCTTTAGTGCTGACAGCCAAGTGACCTATGTCCCCAATGGTTGCAATTCTAATGCTGTGCAGGGGTGGTCCAGAAGCTGGCTGTAATTCTGGTTCTCCTCTACCCCTATGCTGGGGCACCCTTCAAAGGGGTTTTGGAGGAAGCAGCTTCTCTTCCTCAAGTGCATTCTGCATGAATGGTTCTTGCATCTGACTTGCATGGTAGTTTGTGTCTATGCCATCTGGCTTGCTGCAGAGCCACAGCTGCATTGGATTGCAGGCAGAGGACCCTGAGTTGTTTCTTAGGAAGTCCCTGACATCCCCGTTTCAAGAGCAGATGGGGTTTTATGGGCAGTGTGAACTCGAGCTGGGAAGTGAAGCTCAATGCAAATCAAACTGTGGCTCACGGCGAATAGGAATGCACCAACCAGCAAGGGACCTATTGGCAAGTTTGTAGTGCAAAAGGCTGCTAAAAAGGCTCACATTATTCCTGGGTATGTGGGATTAGAGAGAGGAACCCAAGGCTATGTGTTTTTAAGTAAGAAGACCTTGAGGGAAGGATTGCGATGCTGCCCCAAGGAACAGAAATGTGCTTTAGCTATAGGCATTTGCTTAGCACTGTGACTAGTCTTCTGGAAACCAAAAGGAATTCCCTCAGAGGAGAATGCTGTGGGTCACCCCTGGCCAAGGAAGGAGGGAGTCGTGTTTCCTTGACAGCACATCACGGTTGTGTATTTGTACAGCTGGAGGAGAGTCCCTCACCCTGAGCCCTGCATGTTTTCAGGTCTTTTGAGTGTGCCGGAGGTGCCAGGTTATTAAATGCAATAGCTTTGGTTAAATAGATCATGCAAGTAATGGAGGCAGGGAGTATTTTTAACAGAGCTTCAGATACAGCAAGGCCATCTTTATCGAGCTGGTGTAGTTACTTGCGTTGCAGGTTTCTCAACACTATGCTTTAAGGCTGGTGCAGTGGAGCAGGTGCTCCAGGATCCAAAAGGTTTCTTCAGGAAATAAGGTTTTTCTATGACTTCATTCACGAGGTACTGTTTGCATGGCACAGATGAAGAAGAAAGAAATGACACCGGGGCACATAAACAGGGTACTGAAGTGTGCTATCATAGACAGCAAGGTCTTGAGCTTCAGCACTGGCTTTTGGTGGCTCTCCTTGCATTTCTGCTTTAGTAGGGATCCTCCTTCCCTCTCAGTTACTGATTGTATTCCTGTGTGTTTGAAATGGTGGGTGAGCACACAAGC
Organism: Pezoporus wallicus; assembly: GCF_028554395.1. Classification (NCBI taxonomy): domain Eukaryota; kingdom Metazoa; phylum Chordata; class Aves; order Psittaciformes; family Psittacidae; genus Pezoporus; species Pezoporus wallicus. Next base: position 219,258 of record NW_026642649.1, read on the forward strand.
TGCAAGCAGCAGACGTAGTTGTGAGTTGCTTTCAGAGTTTGTAGGATTGCTGATGGAGTGCATAAATGAGTGGCCTGATGTCTTTGCAAAGCATAAAGCCCCCAAAGCAGCAGCCTTGAAAGAAGCTGCATTTCTAAGCCAACACTGCATAAAGTAGCAGATACTAACACTGATTGGAATTGCTGGAAGAAATAGCAGTAAATAACTAGCTGTCGAGCAGTTTTCCAGGTATTGGTCTGTAATGCAATGGGCAGAGAGCATCTGTGATGCTGCTTCAAGGAAAGAAGTATCTTGGAGCAGGGTCTATGAAAGCTGATATTTGCATTTACTGATTGCTTTTGACCCAGAAAAAATACTTGAAAGAGTGAAGCACTGGGCAGACACTGATCTCTGTGCACTGATAACTGTAGAGGGAAGGCTTTTTTTCACCAAGAGTTAAACCAGTGTTGTTGCAAATCACATAGCAGCACTGAATTCGGATTTGCTTCTGGCCTTGCATATGCAGTATCTCTGCAGGATGTAAACGTTTTCTGTGGGTTTTTCACCTCTAAACAAGAGTACAGCATCCCTGTAAACACAGCGAGATAAGGTAAGAAGATTCCTGCCCCCTGTTTTATTGCTTGCTTCTGTGTAACTTGGTATTCTTTGTTTTAAATAGAAACGTGCCGGTTGAAGGAGTTCTTGTGGGGCTTTACTAGTGTAAATGGGAAGGAGGGTAGGTTTGTGCTGTAAGAAGATGATCTCCAATGAGAACAGTACCTGCATTTGCAGCAGGCTCTCTCTTTCTTCTGCAGTGTCAGATAATCCACAATTAATGTCCTAGAAATAAATCAGTCAACTGGGAGAAGCAGCCTTGGTTGATAAATTCTGCCTTTTCATGACCAAGTGATCAAAAAGTTTCTGGTTTCAAAAGGAGAAAGACAAAAGCAGTTTGTATAACAAACCCCTTGCTGTATAGCTTGCAGGAGGGAATGGCAAAATGTGGGGTTTTTCGATGCACCTTCCAGTTCAGCTGAATGCTTGTGTGCAGCACAAATGGGAACAGAAAATCGTGTGCCCCCTGCTTGGGCTTTAATGGAATACCTTTCTCCTGATTATCCTGTTGTTTTCTGAACTATCTCCACCCTCTCTGTCTTAGTCATAATAGCCTCTACAGGCTGGAAATGTATGGAGCTATTTTATAATTCATTGGCTTTTTATGATGGTCTGAAGGCACCTGAAAACTAGAAGTACATTAAAGTAAAAGCACATTTGTGTTTAGGGCTTAGGCTGTGAATACCTGTAGTGGAAAGCATTGTAACAGGGTAGAAGGACACGATTAAAGCTCTGTTTTGCCAGCTGCTGTCACAGGATGGATTTACATGATTAATGTGTAAGATGTCAGTGGACGCTCAAGAATTATGCAGCATTGCTCTGAGGTTTTGAAAGAGGGATAAAACTTCTTGTAGTACGTGGCCAATTATATCCTTTGGCAGACTTGGTGGGTGGCATGTACTGCCCCGGGGAACTGAAGTTCCTCTCTCATTTCATTAACCATATAGTCAATCTAAAGCTTGAAGTAGGCACCGAAGCTGTGAAGAGCTAAAACTTAGGTGGGCTGAACATCAACTGTGTCATCTTAAAGTAGATGCCTGGCTCCATAGGTGGATGTGTTGCTGTTCCCTTCTACTCCCTGGCTAAGGTAACTGCTGTGAGTGCCCAGGGATGGGGAGGTGTGATGTGGCCTCACCAGTGCTGCGCAGAGGGGCAAGATCGCCTCCTTGAACCTGTTGTGGGACCCAGAGAAACCTGTTGGTACTGAAGAACAAAGCTGACTAAACCCAGTAGAAATGTTGAGAGTCTTCCCTTGTGTTTATCATTCAGAAGATCCTTAATTGTTCATTTAAGGCATTGAAAATGTAATGATTAATGCACTTCCTCTGTAAGGTGAATTCAGGCATGCTTTTAAGTTGGAAACCAGAAAATCTTGTTTGCTGCTTCTACAGGCTGCTTTGTGAAGTGGGAGGATAAAAAGAGAGCTTCAGTTCTGCTGTTACTTGTGTTTCTGTAATGCTTGCAATGGAGTGATTCATTCTTTTCTTTCTCTGTTTTTTGTTACAGTATCAAGCTTTTGGCTGTACAGGAGCTGGTTGATAGAGAAGCTCTGGAAAAGGTATTTTAAAACGTATCTAATTGTCCTAATACATTTAAACTCTTAAGCCCCTGTTTTAGCTGGGCTTCCAGCTTTAAGGAAAATCATGCGGCATAAAATAGGACGTCTACCGTCTACCTAGCTGTGTAGTATGTGAGGTCAGAGGGATGTTGTTTTAGCCAAGTTGATGGCGTGCTTTTGGTGTTTTCTGATCCTGCAGTGGGCTTGGGGTGAGCAGTGCCCCCAGCCTGCTCATATTAGCTTTCCTGAAATCAGTTCCTGCTAACAGCTAAGTAGATGATTTGAACCAACAAAGATGAATGCCTGAAGCAGAGTGAGTGGTTGAGGAGTCCCCTTTGAACATCCAGCTCAGAAGAATGGCAGGAGGTGCCTTGGCAAGAATATGGTTTAATTTAGTGATAAACAGATCAAAGCAGCCAACTATTCCACATTGGTCCTAGCAGCAACAGCTGAGTATATGGTGTTTATTATTAGCTTCAGCTCTCCCCCTGTCTGTCTTGTGCAGGGATAGGCCTGCCTTTAAGCCTAGCCTTCCAGGGAGCTGAGGGATGTGCCATCCATCACTGTCCCAGGGATGGTGAGGTTTGTAAACAGCCTATGCATGGCTGAGGAGGGGGAGACAGAGGGGAGGAACTGTGTGGAGCTGATGGCTTCCTGCCTCCAAGCGATGTGGTCCTGTTCAGGGGGTGCATCCCCCTGGTCCAGCGCCATTAGCTTAACCAAGGTGTCTCAGCAGCCTGAGATCCCACCTGCAGAGATACAGCAAAACCAGCAGCTGCAAAAGGCTGGAGGGTTTGTAAATGAAGCCCGGTGTTGCAAACCAGATCTTTTCCTTCTGCGTGAAGAACCTATGCGGTCTATGATTTTCCTGGCTTGGAGAGTAGGACTGCACTTCCAGAAGTGCTGGGACTGGTGGGTTCCCTTCACTTTCTGCACCTTCATCTAGCAGACCAAGCAACCAGCTGTGAGGCAGCATGGAAATGTAAGAGACTTGGTGGGGTTCAAAGAAAACCCCTGGACTCAGAGCCCTGCTGGGAAAACTGCTGCTTTTGTGGCAGGTAGTGAGCTGGCGCTGGCACAGGGAGCCTCTGTGAGTGACATGGCAAGGAAGGAAGGAAACCTTCTCCTGCCTTGTGCACATCCTGCCTGTGTGAAGGAGAAGGTCCTGCAGCACTGGGGTAAGGCTGCATCTGCTAGGAGCTCTAGAAATACTGCGTATGATGAAATGCAGCAGCCGTGGGTGCTTCAGCCTTGGCTGGGTTGGTGTTTCACAGAGACCCCATGTACAACCCTGTTAGTTCAAGAGGGGCATCTCTTCACTGGCTTTCGTGAGCTCTGATTTTGACCCAGAGGGGTGGATTTTGTTGAAAGGCAGTGACAGATGATGACCAGGCAGGTGATGCTGTAGGTCTTGCATGCAAAGGCATGCTTCTCAACCACTCGTTGTGCAAAACAGGTTAATATTCACACATTGTCACTGCTCACTGCTCACAGCAGTCCGTGTCTCTGGCACCTCACACTCTGTCCAATTCTCACCTCTCTGTGGGGCCCAGCGCCTCCTAACACATACTTGGGAAGGGTGAGTGCCCTTAGCCTAGTGGGAATGGCTGATTGAGGCATTGCCTGGGGCTCTGCAGGAAGGTCTTCCGAAAAGCTCAGCCTCAGGAAAGGGATCTTTCTAAACTGAGCTCTCTGAATATTTGATATCTGCTTTCATACAATGCCAGGCTTAAAGAATGTAAAAGGCCAGATTAGCCCTCTGGAAAATACCAGGGTGGCATTATGTAAGTTCAGATAAATTTGCTGTCTTTAGGTTTTAAATACAGGAGGGGGTTAGGGGAAGCAGACAAGAACAAAATCCCGTGTCCTGCCTGCTTGCAGAGTCAGGTTTTGAGGGCACACGCTGAGCTTTGCATTTGTAAATCATTATTTCCCTGCATTGTATTGCAGGGAAATAAACGGAATGTTATTAAATAGTAATATTTTAATATTAACTGCCGGATTGATTCTTCCTGGGGAAGAGGCGGAGCTCTGGGAGAGCTCCCCAGGAACTCTCACCCCAGGGTGTTTTCCAGTATTTTACTCGGTCTACGTGCTATTTCTAGGTTTGGGAAGTCCTTACTTGCAGATGAAGAATTCTCCTTGGCAAGTGTTGATTGCACCTGTTTTGGGAAGGGGAACAAACTAATTCTCCAGAGGAGCATGCTGTCTATATAGCTTAAAAAAAAAACTGTGCAAGCAACAGACTGCACCGCCTCACCAGACATTTCCCATTGTTGGCTGTTCTGATGGTTAACTCTCTAGTCCTTTTCCATAGGCAACAGGTATGCCAAAATGTTTGTTGGCATTGGTGCTTGATGCCAGTAGGATGTGCAGGAGGAGCCACCCAGTTAAGATGAATATAAAAATACTCTTTTCATTCTGTCAAGTGTTCCCCCTGCGCCTTTCAGGTGTTTCAGGGCTCTTGAACTCATTTCTCCTTCAGAAGTAGGTTATTGAACAATTTTAAGTAATCTGTGCAACAGCCTTATCTTTAGTAGCCCCCTGACAGCTTTCTGTTTTGAGAAGGTTTTTTTGGGGTAAAAGCAACAGTAACCCATGATTTTCCTATTTGTGTGTTAATAAGCAAGTGCATCTGCTGTTACTGTCGATGAGGAAGGACTGTCCACTTGATTCCACCAACAGCAGTTTGGTCGCTTCTCATCTGGGAAGTGCAAATCGTGTAACCCTCATCTGTGGTTTGTGCAAGTGTGGAATTCAACTGCAAAGTGATGATTATTCTGCTTGAAGTTGAAAGTGATGGATCTAGACTGGCATGAGAGATACAATGGGTAGACTGAAGGGTGGTAGGAGCTGGGATGAGAATTGTGGTTTTGTTCAGGGTGATGTTCTTGAAGTAGGTGATGACTTGCAGCCTGAAAAAATAGGGTAAGTAAGATAGGCTTCACTATCAAGGTTTGTTTGTGCCAGTGGTGCCAAATTTGTGCACTGTACGCTATGTCCAAGAGGTCAGTGAAAAGCAAGTGAGAAGAACAAAGTAATTATCAGTAGGCTTACGTTGTCTGTATGGGGATTGTCACCCTCAGATTTGGAGTCACAAATAAAAAGGGGTTGAAAGTCTTTCACCTGGTGTTTGGAAGTAGAGTTCCTGTAGCTGCGAAGCACGGGGTACATCCCCTAGGCAGCAGCAGAGGTAGTGATTAACCTCTAGCTGTCTTAGTGCAGGAAGGGATCTCCCGTCTGTGGGCCAAACATTATGTGGTCACCCATTGGGCTTATGAACATGAAGAGCTGAAATGATAGAATGGGAGACCTCTGGTCAGCTTTCTCCTCCACATAGATTCCCCCCTCATTTGAAAAGGTATTTCTGTCTCTTCAAAGAGGATATCCTTGCCCTGTTGAATGAAATGGAAAACTTAGCGCTGTAAGCAAGCAGTTCCTATGATCTGTGCTCATTGCTTTACTTTTCCCACCTCCCTCAGCAGTACTAATGGCTGGAGTTGTCTCCTGTGATGTGGAATCTGTTTCCTGGGTTTTCTCACCCATAGGAAAGACAGATGTCTGTATTTGAGAGATGCGCACTAGAGGCAACCCCTTCCCATCAGGCAGAACTTTCATGTTATGCCTGAGGAATCAGTGAACCCCAACTGCAGTAGATACTGAGCAGGTGATATTGTTTTAGTACAAGAAAATCACTGCCTGTCACTGATCAGAAGCAGCTTCTGTCTGAGGGGAAATGCAGTGACTAATGTTGCCTACTTTTACAGGGTAAGACCCAGGAGATGAGGACAAAAGGGAATACTTGATCCTATCTAGTGGCATCGCTCTAATAGTGCCACTTCAGCTACAGTCAAAATCACGTCTGTGAAACGCTGAGCTGCCCTGTGCATGCTTTGCTGTAGCTGCCTTCTTTCCACACAGCACACAGAGAATTTTAACTCGGAATTTGCTTTTGTTTTCTTGATCTGTTTCCTCCAGATATTATCTGAACATAAAAAGTGTGACGTCAATCGAGGTTCCAGAATTTCCAGTATGAAATGCATCTGCTGCAGGTTTTTATTTATCTTTGGTCTGCTTTTGAGTAGGTCGAGCCAGATCAGTGTTTAATCGTGATTAAGCCCATTGTAATCTCTGTTCTGTCTAAAATCCCTCTCGGAGCAGAGCGGGATGTTTATTTGTGACAGGTTATCCCTTTTTGGTGTTTGGAAGAGGCTGTGCTCTCCATTTCAGGGGTAAGCATAGGCACGTCGCTTCTTGCTCGTGTGGGTATAAATATATTTGTGTGGATATAAATATGTTTGTGCGTGCACTTGCTAGGGCAGTTGGACGTGAGCTGTACCGTGCCTTGACATGGAGCAGCTGGTCACCGCAGGGCATTTGTCTGGCCCGTCACCATTTCCTTGGTGAAAGCACCAAGTGGCTGGTCACAAGTCAATGCTGCCCTTGCAGGCAAATGTTATTCCTTGTATATAAGCAGGCATTGGCATGGGAGCTACCATCAGTGTCTCCTGAAGGAAGAATAGGGAAGGGATAGGACAAGGGGTAACGGGTTAAAACTGAAACAGGGGAAGTTTAGATTGGATATAAGGAGGAAATTCTTTCCTGTTAGGGTGGTGAGGCACAGGGCCAGGTTGGACAGAGCCTTGGGTGACAGGGTTTAGTGTGAGCTGTCCCTGCCCATGGCAGGGGGGCTTGAACTAGATGGGCTTTAGGGTCCTTTCCAACCCTAACCATTCAATGAATCTAAGATGGCAGAGGACAAAGCGAGTTCATAGAACAGGACCAGTTTTGGATAGTCAGCAGTTTTGGGCAAGGGTGTTTTGTAGTTTGGTTGATTTTTAACTTTTTAGTGGATTAACACAGCTGTGAGAGTGTTTTAATTTCAGCCCAAATAATTTTTGGTAGCTTATATGGATTAAGTGATACATATGTTCTCTCTGGGGAACCAGAATCCATTGCATCTGTTAGAGCAGAGCCTTGGTCAGGGTTGGAGGACAGTCCCGTAGGCTCTGTGGAGAGTGTGCTAGTGAATGGAGGCAAAAACCATCTATTACTTATGCTAACCTATAAATAAAGAATGTGCTATTCGAGAAAGGAATCAGTGTCAGATTGGGCTCTTTAAATTTACATTTAGAGATGTGAAAAAGAGTATAAAAAGTGTATGAGGTGTTTTTATAAAAGGTGAAATAACATGTCCTAGTGCCAGAAACTGAGGAGATTCTCCTAATAATAAGCATCCACCCCCAGAAATGAATGGAATGGGATGTGAGACAGATTTAAGTGACTCTGCAGAAGGTGGCACAGTGTTCTGTATGGTGGCATAATCAATGCCTGAAGGAAGAATAAATATTTGAGGCTGGCAGTGGTTGTGAGTCATATTATATATTTTTCTCTTCCTTGTTTTTGTGTTCTTACCATGGGAAAGAATGTTTGCTCTGAGCAGAGATGAAAATCAGCTGGGGAAAACGGTAACAGAGGGAAAGAAACGAATGGAAGTAGAATGGCCAGTGAATAACTATTTCTGTTGGAAGTCTCTGTCAAGGTGGCCAAACTGTGGCCTTGTAGTAATGAGGGCTGTGCCTTTTCCTTGTGTCACGCCAGTTCTTAACATCCTGCTTTTATTCCTTCTCATCCTGCACATCGGGACAGTCCTTTAAGTCTTTACCACCAGGTATATGCCAGAAGGGCACAAGCTTTTAAGTAAAATACCCAACTCACTTGCTTACAGCTCTGGAAATAAGTGCATTTCTATCCTGGGAATGGAGAGAGACCCTGTTATGTTATGTGCTTAAGCAGCTTTCCTCGATTAGTAACAGCCAAAACTGTGGGTTCCCTGTTCCCTCTCTGTTCTTCTTTTGTATTAGTACGCTTTCTTTCACCTCCTCTTTCCTCCGAGCAAAGGCAATGTGCATGTAAGGAGACTGAGATCATGGCAAATCAATGTAGCTCCCTGGGTGGCTGGTTTTTTATTGTTTGGGGTATGTTTAATGGTGCACCAGAAACTATTTCTCAGCGCTTTCAGGTCTCACGTTTCGTAGGATGGTTTTCTGTTTGCTTTCCATATTAAAGGCTAGGCTCTGATAAACTGATTTTCCCTGTGTGTAGTTACTGGGTGAGGAAGGCTGTGCTCGCGGTGGTTTGGTTTTACACCCTGCCGCAGAAATCGATTCCTGAGTTTCAGGTTTCATGAGGAAGGAATCACCCCAGGGAATAAACAAAAATGAAGTGAAAAATCAGAGGGGTTCCCAGCAAGCCACTGATTGCAGCGGTTGCTGCATTGTCCTACTCATCTCAGTGATACCTTCCCTAAGCACGCACACGTATTCCCAGAGAGGGGTATTTCTGCTGGCAGAATTATAAATCCCGGCCTGGTGTGGGCTGGAATGGACCTTAAAGCTCCTCCAGCTCCAACCCCTGCCACGTGCAGGGACCCCTTCCACTGGAGCAGCTTGCTCCAAGCCCCTGTGTCCAACCTGCCCTTGAGCACTGCCAGGGATGGGGCAGCCACAGCTTCTCTGGGCACCCTGTGCCAGCGCCTCAGCACCCTCACAGGGAAGGACATTTTCTTTCCAACACAGGAGCAAGTAAATGGTTGAGTCCCAGGGTGGCTCTGGTTTCGGCGCAGCTAGCCGGTTGAGCAGACTGGTTTATGAATGTGACAAAAGCGTTTGAGCTCAACTGCTCGTTTCTCATAAAAGCAGCTTCATGAAAAAGATGGCCCCATAGTCATGAGGGCTGCTTCTTCTCCTTCTCTACAGCACACCAGGTCCCTTAGCGTGCCATTATTGCTGTTAATGATTGTACTGCTTACTTATGCAGAAGAAAACATCCTCTTGAAAAGGCTTCAAGAATACATTGCACAGACTGTGGTCATCCTCTTAAGCCTGAATTCCTGTATCATGTTTAAAAAAACCCTCAAGAGTAGGAAAAGAAGTAGTCAGGAAATGTCTTCTGCAGTATTATTCTGTCTCATGAAGTCCAGGAAAAAGCTCAGCCTGTGGCTAGAAACATGAGAAATTAAAACCCCACAAAACTTCCCCTATATGGAGGATAGCAAATACAGGTGATCTCTTCCATAGGGAAAGGGCAGTACAGATTTCCACCAAGCATCTGTGAAGGCAGCTTCCCATTAAATGGCAAACTGGCTGAAAGATGTTACATATCCTGTTTAGACAATAGGTACTTGAGCATCCCGTAATTCCTCAGTAGTGGCTCCAGCACTTAAGTGCTGGAGAACGAGGAGGGTTATTGTGCTGCCTCTTCCAGTTGTTGTTCTGCTGCTTTGCACCAAAGGTTTCAATGTCTTCCTCTTGAAGATCTATAAAAAGACGTTGTTTATAGAAATAATCACTTTATTTAGGATGGAGGTGGGAGAACATGATCTGCATTGCTGTCCCGGGAACACCGTGATTGCAGGCAAGCAAAGAACTGGTTTTGTGGGCTACAATCTGGCTTTTTCTCATCATATATTCAAGGATCAAGTAATTTCCTCTTAGCTGTTACAAAGAATTAAGCAGTTGGGTGTCTGTGCTGAGCTGTAATTCATCTGGGAGGGCAGTGTAGGAACTCGCTGCTAAACTTTTCCAACATAAGTACTTAAAAAGGAAAGCAAATAACTTGGAAGCGCAGAATTACGCTCCTGCCACCCCCCAGCTGACCCTGTAAAGCCTGGCTTAGAGCCCCTCCTCTGAATTGCTTCAGCCAGGTTTGTGCATGTGTCCTGGGTTCAGCAGTAGCAGTCATTTTTCTCCTTCTTGGTAGCTGGTGCAGTGCTGTGTTTTGACTTTCAGCTTGGGAACAGAGCTGATAGCGATGTTTTGGTTTGGCCAAGGACTTTGTGAGCCTCATGCTCTGCCAGGGAGGAGGGGAAGCCGGGAGGAAGCAGAGACAGGACCTGACCCAAACTGACCAAAGAGGTATTCCATACCACAGCACGTCATGCCCAGGATGTAACTGGGAGTTAGCCGGAAGGGCTGGGGGACTGCAGGGTTGGAGGAGGTATCGGTCGGAGCTTGGTCGGGCTTGGGGGGCGAGTTATCGGTCAGTGGGTGGTGAGGTGTTGTATTCTGTTCCCTTGTTATTTCCTTTATCATTATTATCATTGGTGGCAGCAGTAGTGATTTGTGTTATACCTTAGTTACTAAACTGTTCTTATCTCAACCCGTGGGAGTTGCATTCTTTTCGATTCTCCTCTCCATCCCTCCGAGAGCAGGGGGAGGGCAAGAAAGGGGGGGGAAGTGAGCGAACGAATTACCTGACTGGGTTTAAACCACGACAGCATGAAAACAAATCATTACACACTTTTGATAACTGAGATAATGCTAAGCTTATCAGCAGAATTGTTTCCCGCATGTTCATGAAGTACAATGGGTGAGGAACACAGCAATGGCAGGAGAGAGGCATGTGCCTTGCTGGAGTCACATCCATGGGCTGGTTCGGAACACAGCCAAGCTCATGGAGGGGCTGATACCCGACGTGGGAAATGATGCCTTCAGTTTGAAAACCTTTCCAGTCCTGCCAAGCATCATTTGGCTGCTACATAACCCCAGGGGTGCCTGAATGGCAGAGACCCTGATGCTTTGCTTTCATGCTCTTAAGTGAGCAGTGGTGCCTCTCTGCAGAGCCAGAATTACCCCCATTTGATGCACGCAGAGTGGACTCGTACAATTTAGTTTCTAGTCTTTGTATAGTTGGGCTTGAAAAATGAGCCCTCCTCATCCGACCTCCTCTGAGCAGCTCAGTCCCGGAGGTTTCCTTTTTAAAGCATTGAGCTTAGAAGTGGTCTCTGCAGCAAAGCCATGAATTTGGGTCACTGTGTGGCTGCCAGGCAGCGGGGCTGCAGTATGGTAAATATTTGCTCTCCGGTCCATAACATGGTGCCTGGAGCAGTGATTTAGGAGCTGAGTGAGCACCTGATCCTCAGAGGAAGAAAACCCTGTGAGTCTGAATTACGGGGATGCTCTTTAAGGAGCAGAAGCAGCACATTTTCCAGGAAAAAATGGGCCCTGAAAAAAGCTGTAGGTGCCTGCAGATGCACCAGGACTTGAGACCCCGATGTCCATGCCTGTCCTCCCAGCAAATGAGCTTTGTATGTCCATAGCATGTAAAGGCACATAGAGGTGATGACAGTGCCTGTAGATCATAGAATCAGCTTGGCTGGAAAAGACCTTTAAGGTCACCAAGTCCAACCATTGTCCCAGCAGTGCCAAGGCCACCACTAACCCATGGCACTGAGGCTTCATCTCCACGCTGTGTGAACACTTGCAGGGACGGTGACTGCAGCCCTGCCCTGGGCAGCCTGTTCCAGTGCCTGAGTGCCCTTTGGGGAAGGAATTGTTCCTAATAGCCAGTCTAACCCTCCCCATAAAATATATATATATATATATATATATATGTATATTTAGTTCTTCAGCTCTAACTTCATTGTAGAATTATGTACAAGAGGGAGGAGTAGGAAACCTTTTCCAACATAAGTGTATAGTAATGGCTGAGACTGAACCCGATTCCCTGGAAGGGGGCTGTTCTTTGGAAACACTCGCAGTTATCTGTGTGTCCAACCCCCATCTGCCTGCGAAGGTTTATTTGCCTTTGTGTAATATCTATACTTGAAGAGCACAAGAAATAAATATCATGCAATCTTTATGAAGTCTTCCTAGAAGGGACTAGTTGAATGGGCATGTGAAAAATGTTGTATCTTAACATAGGGCCACCCACCCTGGTTTTCCCTTATGTTATTGATAGGGTTCCTCTGAATGGGGTTTGTGAGTGCATCCCCCACACTACCGGATGCATCTATTTCTTGTGGGGGGGGGTTTTGGCTACTTCTGCAAACAGGAAAGGGATATACACCTAAGGGAAAGGCAAACAAGTGTTGAAGGCCTGGGACAGCCCTGTCATCAGTGGGAAACGGGATCCAGTGCTGGGTTTCTGTTTCATGCTTTAGCCATAATAACGCTTCCTTCCCTGCTGTTACGTTTGGTTATAGAAGAATCCAGATGTAACCAAGGGCCTGATGCTCCTCCATGTCCCCTCACTGAGTTGTTCCTGCCTGTGGGAAGCGGATGCTCTGTTGGTCAGCTGTAGAAGCATGCTGGGCATCCCAGGGCCATGGTTTTCAGCTTATAGAATACCCAGTGATGAAGCAGAGAAAGCATATTTGTATTAAAAGATGGGTTAAAAAAGAGCAGTGCCAGATGGTCTTATGTCAATTTTGCTCTGCCTTCATCAGAAAGAAATTAATCATGTTTCAGGATGGGTGTTACGTTGGCGGGCTTCTCCTCAAGCACCACTGCACAATATACAAGGTATATATCATAGAGCTTTTGTGTTTACCTTTTCCTAAAGCATCAAGTCCGGCACTAGGAGATGTTCTGGAGCTCAGAGAAGCCTTTAACTTGGTGTTTCCTATCCCTGCAGATCGGAAACACCTGCAGTCCATAAATTGTCCATCAAAAGTGACAGGAAAGTGAGCCCAGACTTACATTCCTCATGCTCAGGTACAGATTTTTACTTCAAGATACATCCAGGATCTGCAATTTGAAAAAGGTAGTGAATTCTGACCTCATAGGTTAACATTGCCTTGGTCGGGGTCTCCTTTTCAGCTATTTCCAGCTCTCACACTCAAACCCCAAGGCTCTTTCACCATGACGGTGTCAAATCTTTACTAATATGACGCCTGAACATAGCTGCAATGGTGAGGAATTGAAGGAAGTTCCATCTCCGCCTCCCGTATCCACTAAAGCTGCTCCCTCTAGTGTCAAAGGTAAAGGACCTGTGTAGATGTGACACCTGGAAGTGGAATATTCATTCTCTTGTGCTCTTTCTCCTTGGTTAAGAGGAACCAAAATCACCTTTGCCTTGATGAAGTGAGTTGCTGTTTACCTTTACGTTTGGCCTGAAAGCTGTTGTGGTAATTAACCAAAAGAGGCAGTTAGCTGCTTTGAGTGCACCGAGATGTACCGTGCATAACAGGCTCACCTCGACAGCTCTGCATCACTGTTCCTTCTCTTCTCACCCTCCTTACAGCCTCTGCTCTGACACCAGGTCTGCAATGAGAGCATCCTCCAAGGAGGAATCACTGGCTAATTAGAAATGTGCAATTGGTTAAGCCCCAAGACGCTGTTTTCCTGTGGCACATTTAGTTTCCCTCAAGGTTTAGGAGTAGCACACCCTCTTTCGAGCGAAAGATGCTCACCTCAAGGGAGATCGCTGCCTCAGAGTGGTCCTCAGTGCTGGTGGTGCAAGGAGGACCACTTGATGAGCAGAGGTGTTCCACACGGAACGGTGTCATCATCTGGAGAAGATGACCCTGCAGTGCCTGCTCCGGGCTGGCTGCACAAATAGCACCCTCAAAAGAAGCCAAAGATTAACCGGGGCATCCTGAACAAGAGGAGGGGAGATCAGCTTGTGGGCTGCTGCAGTGGGTCCTAGTGGGGAGCTACTGCACTGGAGGGGATTTAACTTAATGTACAAATCGGATGCTCTTGCTGGCAGTGCTTGGAGTGTCTTAGGGAGGCAGGTAGGTGTGTTAGGGGGGCAGGTAGGTGTGTTAGGGGGCAGGTAAGTGTGTTAGGGGGCAGGTAGGTGTGTTAGGGGGCAGGTAGGTGTGTTAGGGGGGCAGGTAAGTGTGTTAGGGGGCAGGTAGGTGTGTTAGGGGGGCAGGGAGGTGTGTTAGGGGGGCAGGGAGGTGTGTTAGGGGGGCAGGTAGGTGTGTTAGGGGGGCAGGTAGGTGTGTTTAGGGGGGCAGGTAGGTGTGTTAGGGGGGCAGGGAGGTGTGTTAGGGGGGCAGGGAGGTGTGTTAGGGAGGCAGGGGGGTGTGTTAGGGAGGCAGGAAGGTGTGTTAGGGAGGCAGGTAGGTGTGTTAGGGGGGCAGGTAGGTGTGTTAGGGGGGCAGGTAAGTGTGTTAGGGGGGCAGGTAGGTGTGTTAGGGGGGCAGGGAGGTGTGTTAGGGGGGCAGGGAGGTGTGTTAGGGGGGCAGGTAGGTGTGTTAGGGGGGCAGGAAGGTGTGTTAGGGAGGCAGGTAGGTGTGTTAGGGAGGCAGGGAGGTGTGTTAGGGGGGCAGGGAGGTGTGTTAGGGAGGCAGGGAGGTGTGTTAGGGAGGCAGGGGGGTGTGTTAGGGAGGCAGGAAGGTGTGTTAGGGAGGCAGGGGGGTGTGTTAGAGGAGGCAGGGGGGTGTGTTAGGGGGGCAGTGTTAGGGGGGCAGGTAGGTGTGTTAGGGAGGCAGGTAGGTGTGTTAGGGAGGCAGGTAGGTGTGTTAGGGAGGCAGGGAGGTGTGTTAGGGAGGCAGGGAGGTGTGTTAGGGGGGCAGGTAGGTGTGTTAGGGAGGCAGGAAGGTGTGTTAGGGAGGCAGGGAGGTGTGTTAGGGAGGCAGGGAGGTGTGTTAGGGAGGCAGGGAGGTGTGTTAGGGAGGCAGGGAGGTGTGTTAGGGGGGCAGGGAGGTGTGTTAGGGAGGCAGGGAGGTGTGTTAGGGAGGCAGGAAGGTGTGTTAGGGGGGCAGGGAGGTGTGTAGGGAGTGTGCAGCTCCCTTAGGGTATCCAGCCCAGAAGATGTTGCTCTCCCTGCTCCCAGATTAGTCCAAGGCTCTTTGTTTTCTGCTCCTCAGTCCCTCCTCACATGCATGTCTCCCCAGTTTCTTCCAACTGCCCCTCCATTCTTCCAGTGTAAGTCATTAGCTCATTCCTTACCCACCTCTGCTTCTGGAGGGGCTCAGAGCAACAGGCATTGGCTCTTTACCAGGGTGGACAAAGAGCAATTACGTCTTTGGATCCTCCGTCCTTAGGAAGAATGGCGTGTTGCTGATGAGCAAAGGCAACAGGACTTGTCCTGGTTCCTTGTTGGCACCTGGCACACCAAATGGGGGCAGTGGGCAAGTACATGGCACAAGGGGGTTGACTGCTCAAGAGCACAGCGTGGTCTTTGCTAGGGGCATGCCTGGAGCCTGGTGCTGCCGTGTTCCTGCTCCCTGGAAGCACTGCTTATCCCACACAACCCAGCACCCAGCTGCAAGGGCGACCCTGGCAGCATAGGTGTGATGCAGGGCATGCTTGTGACCAAACCCTGGTGCTGTTGGTATTATGGCGTGTGTGTGAGGTTTGACTCTGTATGTGTAGGGTTGAAAGAAGCAGGTGACTTAATCGTTAACAATTTGCAGCCAGAAAGGCTCTAGAAAAAGCCAAAACTGGAACTTTTTTCCTTAGGAGGATTTTTTTTGGGGAAAATAATGTTGTTCTGATTCTGATTTTGATTTTCCTTTCCCACCAGAAGAACTGCTCCTCGAAAGGGCTGGAGTTGCTCTAACTTAGCTGTTCAAAGGAGGAAAGGCATTTCTTTCCTTCCCAGTGTGGGCTAGGAGCTTGTCTGTGTGTTTTTGCTGCCTGGGGGAAAGCAGAATATTGCCTGACGCTGGGTTTGGTGGGCAGATGATCTGAGAAACGCCCTTCTCACTTCAGCAAACAGCCGTGACCTGAGCACGCGCTCTGTCACAGCTTCGACATCCACGTGCCCTCTGGAGAATGGGCACAGACCAAAGCAAGGTGCTGCAGGCCAAGGACAGGCTGGGGGCTTTTGTCTGAACAAACTGCATCATCTTCTTGGTCAGCTTTTTGTTTGAGCAAAGTTAAATCCAGGCCTTAAAAAAACAAATCACTGTGGAGGAAACAGAATGTTCAGACTGGTGACGGGTGCTGTAGGGTTTATTCAGCCCCGACGTATACCTTGTGCTGGTTGGACTTTGGAGGCAGCTGCAACCCAGGGATAAGTAAACTCTTTCCTTGAGTTACAGTTGAATTTCTAATGTCAGCTTTTCCTGCCTGATGGCATACAATGGGCAATGACACCGTATGTTCTTCACAAGGGTGATAGGACAAGAGGAAATGGCTTGAAGCTGAAACAGGTCAGATTTAGCTTGGATATTAGCAAGAACATGAGGGTGCTGAGGTGCTGGCACAGGGTGCCCAGAGAAGCTGTGGCTGCCCCATCCCTGGCAGTGCTCAAGGCCAGGTTGGACATAGGGGCTTGGAACAAGCTGCTCTAGTGGAAGGGGTCCCTGCCTGTGGCAGGGGTTGGAGCTGGATGGGCTTTAAGGTCCCTTCAACACAACGCATTCAATGTTAATGTGGCATCTTGAATGAGAAGCCCCAGCCAATCTCTGCATTTCAGAAGACTCTTTTAAAAGGTGTGCCAGGCATTTTTGCTCTGGGTGTGTGACCAAAATGACCTTCAGCCTTCTGAGGCAAGAAGGGGTTGCTGGGTTGCATGTACCTCAGAAGTCAACACTTACAGCTTTAGCCTCTGGGATGCTGCAATTGCAGACGAGGCAGTGGGTGAGAGAGCAGGGGTTTAATTTCAGTTTTGAATCAAAAGATGAAGATGAGAACACCTGTCCCACTGTTCTGCTGATGCCCACGTAGGAAACCCATCTGTGCAGTTTATCACCGTAGCTCTTTGAACTGTGTTTGGCTTTACCACTGCAAAGAGTCACTGTGGACAGGAGGTTACTGTTTGCCTTGAAAATCCTTCTCCGTTAAATAGGAGGGACATTCTGGATATTACTTCAGTCTTCAATCAAAAGGACCTGGGGGCTTTCCGTGGTGTCCACAGTTACAGCATCCCTGACCTGCTGGGCATTAGGACACAGCTCCCATAGCTCCAGCCACGTGTTTGGACACGCAAAGGTGTCCAAGTGCTGTGGCTGTGCGGCAGCATGCAGGAAACTGAGCGCTCCCGGGAGGTCAGCCGCATCTGTGTACGAGCTCATTCCTTCATGCTCAGGGAGTCTCAGCGCGCCATCCCTGCTGTAAAATACCCAAAATGCCGGCTATTGAGCTTGGCCAACACCCTTCCTCTCTTGTAGTGCTGGAGTGGAGCCAGCCACGCTACGGGGGCTTCCTGCCCCGGGGAGAGCTCGGCACCCATGCGTGAAGCCCCTTGAGGGTGGGATACGGTCCAGGCAGCATCTCTGGAGGTGGCACAGAGGAAACCTCTTTCCAGCCAAGCAAGCAGCTTTGGAGAGGAATGAGAAAGGGTCTGAGGGAAAACCGTTCCATTTGCACCACTTGCACTGAGCTGTTGTCATTGCTATTTATTTCCAAGTCATGCCCATGGGGGTGGGTCATCCTGCGCTGTGTCCCACAGCCTTCAGGGAGGGCCGGGAGCACAGCCTGTCCATGTCTTACCGTGCCTTGTTTTGCAGGTTTGTTTCCAAGCCCTACAAAGCTGATCTCTTTCATTTTTTCCCTTTTCCCTTTCCTCTCTCCAGTTTTGTGCGGAGCTGAACCAGCCGACGCTGCCAAACATCCGCAAGTGGAAGGGCCCTAGAGGATGTTGGAAGGGTGTTGTTTCCGAAAAGCCCTCAGGCCAGCTACACAAGGTACTTTAATCCCCAAGCCTGAACTTCACCTTTGCTCCTTTTTCCCCTCTAACCAAGGACATATTTTGGATGTTTAAGGCAAAACATTGTGCAAATCTGTTTTGGCAAGGTTTGCACCTCTTGTGTTTTAAGCTGGCTGTTCCTAGAGCTTTCGATTCACTGTGTGGAGGAATTGCTCTCCTCAGCCTGTGGCACACGTACAAGGAGGAAGGTGTGTGCTGGGGGGAGGTATGGTGGGTGAAAACGGTGCAGAAACAGAGAAGAAAGGCTACACATTTGGACAAGGAAAGAGTCCCTGGTTTTGCCCCTGGCAGTCTGCACTGTGCTTCTCCCTGCAGCACCTTCTGCTGTGGGAATATACCTATGTGCTGCAGTGAGGTACTCATTTATAAGGTGGAGATAGCTGCACCTGCTACCCGTGACAGTGTTCAAGGTATGGCTACACCGGGTGCACCACTAACAGTGCCCAAAAGCAGCCTTTCCCAGGGGAAAATCTCTCTCCCTTTAAGGGTGCTAATGAGTTTTCAGAGCAAGGTCCTCCTGTTGCTGCGGAATGGGTTCATTCTCATGATGCAGTTATTGCAGTGTGGATGTTGTTGGGGGTGGAAGCAGGCACCAACACTTGTCACATAACTCAGCAGTGCATGGGGTTGTCTTCATCTGTTCTGAGCACTGAGCACTAAATACGTAGCCACAGTTGTATCCCAGAGTCACGCTGCTTTGAATTCACGTTTCCTTAGTTTGGCTTTTCCGAGTCGGGTTGTGCCACTGCTCGCTGTTTTCGGGCTGATGTTGGGGGGGGGGGGGGGGGGGGGGTGCAGTTCCTTTCATTGCCCTTCGGAGGAAAACCCAGAAATGGGGGGGGGAAATCCCAAACAAAACCCTATCCCAAACCCACCACCTGAGCAGTGCAAGTATTACCACTAGGAAGGCTTGGAGGGTCTGAATGTGTCCAAGGTTCACCACAACTCACACTTAATTCTGATGCAGAGTGCAGATTCCCTTCAACACATCCTTATTCGTGGCTGGAGTTTTCCTTTGGGATCTTGTTAGGCCCGGTTATTAAAGCACTGGATTTAAAATTGTGCACAGTTGTCAAAGCTGTTCCCTCTGCTCTTCCCTTTTTCCAAGAACTGTTAGTAATTGTCTCACGGTTTCCATGTGAAATCCAGAGCCTTTGGTCCGTTCTTTCTTGAGCTCTGTTTCCAAAGATACCAATGAAAGCTCTGACCATGGGCTGCGTGAGTAAACCCCATCACCTACCTTGTTTTACTGGTAGGGATGTAAGAACGAGCTACGTGAGAAGCCTGTGGCCAAGCTAAGAATAGAAATGTTCCCCACTGGCTCTTCCTTTTGGCTGCTCTAACAGAGATCCAGGCTGTGCTGGAGGTGGGGCTTGTTGCACTCAGAGACAGCCTCTTCTGCCCCTGGGGTCAGTGAGTGAGACCCTGGGGTTGGAACACTGCGTACGCGGGAGCAGTGCACTGAAGGAACAGTGCAACCCGAGTGCAAGGCTGGTACCGGGACACTTCATAGGGTTTGCTTCCACCTGCCTTCAGCCACGGACTGACTTTGACCACCGTGTTCATGTGAAATTGGGAGCCAGGAAACAGCAAAGAGCAATTGTCAGCAGCTTTATTCTCCCCCATCTTTTCCTATAGCAGTTTTCAGACCTTAGACTTGGGACTGGTGGAATGCAGAGCAGATAACACTTGGTTATTGCAGCTGAAAAGGAAAAGAGTCCTCTTTGTGCTGGATTTAACTGTGATTACCTGGGGGAAGTGGCTTTGAATGATACCGAGGAAGATGGTGTCTGGGTGATGGGAGGAGAGGCTGACAGACTTTGCTTTAGCTACTGCTGCTCTGTAACCAGGGTGGGATGCCAGCTTCACATCCTGAAGTCACCAAAACCAAAACCCCGTGCAGGATGGTAGAAAGAGCTGAAAGGGTTGGAGAGCTGGAAAAGAAAGAGAGCAGATTGAGAGAGCTGAGAGGTCTAGACCAGATCACACACCAAGAGACTGAAGGAGCCTGCATGCTTTCAGTTTGTGGGTGGCAGAAGCCTGTGAGATGGCACATGGCATGGGGAGAAGGAACAACTGCACGCAGCATCATCTTCCAAAGCCCCAGCAGCCACCCAGTGAGACCATGAGGTACTGAGCTCAGGCTTAGACAAACAGGTTGGTTTTGCCTTCTTACTGCTCGCTTTTTTCATTCTCTTTTCTGTTTGTAATTCCAGGGAGTTGAATATTCTGGCTTCCTCTGGGACACCACAGCTGGCATCGAACTGAAAGATGCCTCATCTCAGGAGAGTCCACAGACGAACGGCAATGGCAAGCACTCGTACCCTCACCCTTATCTCGCCCATTTCAAGGTAACTGCTGTTGTGTCAAGGGACCCTCGTTCAGCACTGGTTAAAACATTTGGGAAGGGTGGGAAGAGACACAGTGTTCTAAGGGATAAAAACCTGTGTGAGGCTCTAACTCATCACTTCAGCACTGTCTCATGGCTTGGTTATAGAACGGTGGAGTGGGGTAAGAGTAGGCAGGATGGAGATGGATGTAGATATCTAGATGTATAGATACGGAAGTACAGAAAGCACAGTGCTCCTGAGAGACTCAGGCTTATGTTGCTGGCATACTGCAGAGTTTACATTTTAAAGCTGTTTCAGTAGGCTGAGCCCATCTAAAAGAACATCGTGCATTTGGGAGGTTGTTCCCGTACATCTGCTCTGGCTTTGAGCTGAAAAAGGGTACATTTAAGTTAAGTATTAGGCAGAAGCTCTTCCCTGAGAGGGTGCTGAGGCGCTGGCACAGGGTGCCCAGAGAAGCTGTGGCTGCCCCATCCCTGGCAGTGTTCAAGGCCAGGTTGGACACAGGGGCTTGGAGCAAGCTGCTCCAGTGGAAGGGGTCCCTGCCCATGGCAGGGGTTGGAGCTGAAGGAGCTTTAAGGTCCCTTCAGCCCAAGCAGTTTGTGATTCCATGATTCTATATGCTCGAGTGAACATCCAAGCAGAGAGAGCCCATCTCCACACAGGCTGTGATGGAGGGGTCCGCTTTGGGGAAGTTGACATTTCTGGTAAGGCTTTGAGAGAAGCATTAGTAAAATAATTCTTAGTAAATAAATTATTAATAATAATATTAATTAACAATGTTAATAGGTCAATATTAGGAGTAACTATTACTCATGCCAGGTCAGTCCCTGAAGGTAAGCAGAAGACTGCATGGAGCCAACAGCTCCTTTCAAGGTACATTAAGTTTCTTGGTCAGTCTCTGTGGCAGACCAGGGCTAATCACGAGTAGTAATTAGCCCATGTAATGACCACAGCATTATTTGTAGCTTATTAACAACTGGGTTTGCATCAACTCATTTCCATCAGCAGCTGGCTTCCTTCTGCAGCCGTGGGGGAGAGAAGCTGCTTGCCCGTGCTCATGCAAACCAGTTTCTGCAGAGCTGGGAGGGGGTCACGTTAGCGCAAGCAAAGCTGCAAACCGCGTCCCCCTCGTCCTCCTAGGGCCAAGACAAACCAAACCCCACCACACACACCGCCAAGCGAGTCCTCCTCGCCAAGAGCACTGCGAACAGGCGTGTGGCTCGGCTTTGTGACCTCTCGTGCCCTGTGTGCGCGGCACTGATTTCTCCTCCTCCCTCCCCAGGTTGGGATGAACGACCTGACCCTGGTTAACCTTCACCTGGCCTTGCCGGCGGGCGAGAACACCGGGAAGAGCCACGACAGCCACAAACTGGCGGCCTTTGCACAGACTCTGCAGGAGACACTGAAAGGTGAGGCTGGGCTCCCCCCATCAAAGGGGATTTCGGTCCATAAGGTGAAGCCTGCATGAGCACGAGCCTCACAGACACCCCTGGCAGTGTTCAGGGCCAGCAACATGCTCTGGGGTGAGGTGTCCCTGCTCATGGCAGGAGGTGGAACTGGATGAGCTTAAGGTCCCTTCCAACCCCAAACTGGGATGCTGTGATCCTCATCAGCCTCAGCGTTGTCTTTACCGGTACCTGTGCTTGAATGGCGCACAGTGTGGCAAATGTGCTTCTCTCTTCCTCGTTGTCCTAAAGTCTTTCCTCATTAACACTAAGAGCACAGGGGATTCTACTTTGATGCTTTGAGAGCATCTTTTCAAATGCAATTCCTTCTGATTTTATGCTAGTTTAAGAGCAGGTTCAGCCAAAAAAACCACAAAAGATCCCAGGGTTAAGACCCTATTTTAAGGGGGCCTTCTGGAAATGGCACACCTGATGTCAGAAGAAAGCTTAATGGCTCTTTTCCCCCAAAGAAATAGGTTCTATACATTCACTTCTTGGATAACTGGAAGCCTTTTGGAAATCTCAATGCTAATGTAAAAAAAGAGACCAAATCCTGCTTTGGTGCCTGCTTTTTTGGTCTGATGTGCAGTGTGATGTTGTTGATGGTAAATAATCAGCTGCTCTGGTTTTACAGCAGGATGGGGGACACCAGAGTTTAGAGCTGAACCTGAGCAACACTGGAGGCAGCTGCCTCCTTTTCTTTACCTCACTTCTGAGAATTTGCTTCTTCCTTGGAAGCTGGCAAACGGAATTCAGTTTCCTCCGAGGCAGAGCAGCACCTTTTGGGTTCTGCATGCTGCTGATCTTGTTGTAGGAACAGAAAAACCTAGCCCTTGGGTTACTGCTTGACAAAGGTGCAAGAGGGTTACCAGGTTCTGTGCATGACGGTTTCCAGCTTGGACCAGTTTAGCGAGGTTGGTCGCTTGGAAGCATGAACATCTGTCGTGTACAACACAAGAGGTGTTTGTCGTTTACGTGTGTGCTACTTTTGTTCCTTTTGAGCTGCACGAAGTCAGAGCTGGTTTTAGGTGCTACTGCTTTAAGTATTTGCCTACGTACCTTGAAATTGGAAAGGATGAAGGTAGACAAAGGGATCATTTGTGTAATCCCCAGAGGCTGACCTGAGGCACAGATAAATGTGTAGCTCTTCTGAAGTGAACCCGGTTGCATTTCCACTGTGTCTAAACTGAGGCTGTCAGCGTTAGGGCTTCCTTTTAGTTGATGTGCTCACTTCCCTGTGGTAGGACAGTACTTGTTCTTGCTTAGTCTTTCACAAATGAGACTCTGATTCCTCCAAACCCATGCAGTGCAGGTCTTGTTTCCTAAACAAATGGTAGTGCACACTTGTTACTTTGAAGTACTGAGTTACCCTGCCAAAATGAATGCCATGCTTCAGATTACCATCATCCTTCAGCTTCTTCCAAATCAACCCATAAAATATGGGTAATAAGAACTGATTTATCTGTGGGCACGGCAGTGAGTTTGCTAACAGATGCCTACTCTGTTCTCTTTCATTCTTACAAAGAGGCACAGGAGCCTCTTTGTACATTACTCCTGTAATGTAGAACACTAATGATCCCATATTTCTCCCATCAGACCAGAGAGTCCTGGCTCCTTTTTCCACCTAGTTCTTTCCCTTCATCAGTGCTGGAGAGATGTGGTGGCTGTTGGTTGCTCATAGCTAACTCTTTGCAGCATCAGTTTGTCTTCAGTGCGCATAGCACACAGATGCTATTCCCGATGTGCAGCTAGTGCTGGAAGCAAGGGACCAGGGTGTTCTCCCATCCAGCTTGGCCATATGTGATGTGTTACCCACACATCGGGCACTAGGGTTTCTTATAACCTTTGAGAGGCTGTAGGGAGCCCCTTAGAAGCCAATGTACAATCACATCTGGAAAAGTGTGCCACCGTGTCCCCCCACATGGATGCTCTGGGTCCTGGTGGGACAGCACAGCCTGTGGGAGGGGCCTTGGCAGCAAAGTAATACTTAATCCTGGTGTCATTTCCAGTATGATTTGTGGCTCGCAAAGGGCAGAGAAACCACGAATGGTTTCGCTCTCTGTTCGTTGCGTCTTAGCAGGCAGCAGCATGGTTTGAAGTGTTTGGGTTTGGAAGTCAGACGCTGTCGATCTCGCTGCTCTCATCCCTCACACACAGCGCGGAGCGGAGCGGAGCGGAGCAGGTTTTGTTGTTGAACTTGCGCTCCCTCTCCTGGCTACTTGTACAGCAACAGC
The DNA here is from genome assembly GCF_028554395.1 of Pezoporus wallicus. Classification (NCBI taxonomy): domain Eukaryota; kingdom Metazoa; phylum Chordata; class Aves; order Psittaciformes; family Psittacidae; genus Pezoporus; species Pezoporus wallicus. Next base: position 242,830 of record NW_026642649.1, read on the forward strand.
CCCAGGCGAGGAGGCTTGTCCCGGCGCCAGGAATGGCAGAGCAAGGCAGGAGCAAACAGGCGGTGAGGGAGCCTTTAGACAGCATTCCTGCCACGAGTTCAGTCAGATCAGCTTTGCTGCTCAGCGTTTGCATTTTCCCTCCTCCCATTTACCCACCCGCGCTCCCTCTCGTACCGAAGCAATGGATGTCCATTCCTCCCATTCACCCCTGGTTTTCCTGTTTCCCAGGAGAAAAAGACGTGATCATCCTGGGAGATTTTAACCAGGCCCCAGACACAAGCGACCACGACATACTGAGGAAGGAGAAGTTCCATCACCTGGTCCCTTCCAGCACCTTCACCAACATCAGCACAAAGAACCCACAGGGATCCAAGTCGCTGGATAACATCTGGATCAGCCGGAGCTTGAAGAAGCTTTTCACAGGTACAGCTGCTTCTTAGGGAGGTCGTGGAACCTTTAGCGAGTGACACGAGCCAGCGGGCAATACCTTTGTCTCTGTGGTTCTGTTCCATGCAGGCCATTGGGCTGTCGTGCGCGAAGGTCTCACAAACCCGTGGATCCCTGATAACTGGTCCTGGGGTGGGGTGGCCTCGGACCACTGCCCCGTGCTCGCTGAGTTCTACCTGGAAAAGGACTGGAGCAGGAAGGAGGTGACGCGGAACGGGAACGGGGTGACGGTGGAACGCAGCGACTCCCACGCGAAGCACGAACGATGACGTGAACTTGAGGGTGCCTTCTGCTCGCCGGGGAGCAGGCGGAGGCTGCCTCCCCTTCGCCTTCCTTCCCTCTCTCCTCCCCGTGCCTGGGGAGCTTCAGCACTTGATTTCAGTGGCCGTGGCCTTGAGCCCCTCCTGGACAGTTGTGGGGTGCCCCATGGCAGCGCTTTGTGGGGTCACAGAGGACATTTCCCATGCCTGGAGACTGGAATGAGGATTGTACAGGAAATAAAGTGTACTTTTAATACTGTGCAGGGTCTCTGCTGCAGCGCAGCCCAGCAGGGCTTCGTGGGGAGGTGAGGGGGGAAAACGTCTCTGTTCCTTGTCCTCTGGTCCTGCAGCTGGCATCAGGGAGGAGATGTAACCCTGGGTCTTAGCCCAGGAGCCGGTGTTCTGAGCAGGGCTCTGCACCGGGGACAAAGAGCTGGTACATCAGTGGGAGGGTCTATAGACAGGCTCACATTCATGTAGTCACTGCAGAGGCTGATGTGTGTGTTGTACCAACCTTTGCCCAGCGATTGGTTTAGGGGTGTTCAGTTTCTGCCTCTGGATCATCAGTCTCCTGAGCTTCATTGCTGTGTAAGTCCAGGCACCACAACAGGCAGCCTGAATACAGTGTATGGTCACTGTGCACATGGCAGGGATGGGGTCTGCTTCTAAGGAGCTTTGTTGCTGCGCATGCCCTGGGTGGGCAGGACTGCAGTCAGCAAGCTGCCGCGGGATGGAGCATCACGTTTGCCACCTTCATAAAAGTTTTCAGTAGCAGCAATCAATAAGCAGTGACTGAGAAGGGAAAAGCATAAGGAAAAACAATTCAGCACCTGCAAAAGAAATAGGTTGAGTGTGAGACGTGCTGAGCTGCCCACTAGCCCAGTGCCTTCCGCTCCCGGCTGCAGGTGGCCACACATGATGCTGCTGAGCAGAAAGGAAAGCTCTGGGGCACAGCTCACTGGACCACAAAGGGAAAACTACTGCTGGCAGCACTGCCATACCGAAGGAGATGGGATTGAGAGGCTTAGAGCAAACCAGTACCATATTCTTGCAGCGTTTCCTTGACTTTCTAACCTGCTGTCTCATTTCAGGTAGCAAGAGCTGAATAAACTCAGGTGCAAACACACACAGCTGCAGATTTCAAGCAGCTTTTCTGACTGTAACAGAACTAAGCCTGGATGAAGGTGGAATGGTCTGGGTGTGACTGAGACTGAGGGAGGCAGCATTGACATTTCAAGGGGTTAAGTGAATGACTCAGAGGTACCAGACCAAATTACTTGCTCAGCATTCCCTGTTGAAAATGGGAGGTGCAGGCGTTTGTCCCTGCTCATTGAGCCAGCCTGTGAGCTTAGCTCCAGCTTTCATTCTGGCTCCTTGCCTCTGCTTTGTCCTTTTCCCTTACATATGAATGTTTGAAGGCTGAAATGACTTCACAGCTCTAGAAACAAAACTCGTAAGGGCCAGGTCAGATTTAACCTGCTGCAGGTGTAAGCGCAGGGTGATGGTCTGCAAAGCAGCAGCACTCACTGCTGCGGGAGGAGCCTTTGCTGTGGCTGATGGGCTGCCCATTAGCATGGGCTGATGGGGGTGGAATGAGCAGAGCCACCTTCATAACCCATGTGGGAGCTGCAGGGAGGATTAAATGGGGCTGGTCTGTAGCCCAGAGCCAGCCCAGGCTGCTGGGAGAAATGGGGAGCTCTGGAAAGGTGATTGTTTGGTGCCTAAGAAGATGCCTTGGAGTAAGATGGATCCTTTGTGGCCAGAGGGAGGAGGACAGAGGAGTTTGGTACCTATATGGAGGTCTGCCTTGCGTGGAGCATCAGTACGAGGTATGTACCCGGTTACTTCATGTTGGGAATCAGTGTCTTGATAGTTTCACTGGGTTCAAAAAGCTCGCTTTGCCTTGTGTGTGTGACATCCTTGGAGGGTGATGAGGTGGTTGTGAGGACTCTGGAGTTCCCAAGAGCGTTGGTCATGTTACGGTGGTTCAGAAGCTGAAGTGGTGGGAGCAAACCTGAACAGCAATAGCTATTCCAAGGTGCTTACAGCAGCAGCTAGGCCAGCCCAGTGTTCAGTAGCTGCATTGCCCTGGCAGCACCAGGCAGGTGGCCCAGAAGCAGTGAATTGCTCCTGCAGGTTTTCAAGCTGAGTTGTGGCCTTTCTGAGCCTGCTGCAATGAAACCTTAAAGCAGTGCCCTGCTCACCGAGGCTGAGGGGGACACATCTGGGGCTGGGCCTCTCCTCTTGGCTCCCACAGTGCAGGCTGTTAAAGCATTCCCAGCCAGATTTACTCGTCTTCCCTCTCTGCTCCAACCTGTTTGCTTCAGGGCAAAGCCTCTGCTTTATCCTGTGGGCTTTTTAGGAGGATTTATTTGGCAAGGGTCCATTTGGTCTCCTGGCTTTGCAGTGTGGCAGCACCAAGCAGTGCTGCAGGCCAGCTGGAAGTAAAGGGGTTTTGATACAGGAGGAACCACGAGAGATGCTCAACACCTCTGAGGAGCAGACACAGCTAAATAACTGTGCTGGGACTGAGCTCCCAAGAACCAGGTCGTGGCAGCCGCAGGTTGAATGGATCTTGGTGTAGCAGTGGGGGAAGCTTGATCACACGTGGTAACCAGCACTCTAGAGCCCTTGTGGGAATTGGTGCTCAGCATCCCTAGCAAAGGGTCAGCCCAGGGGATTCCAAGGTTGTCCTAGACGTTTAAATGGCTTCTTTTCAGAATGAGTTAAGGTTTGGTTATAAAATGGGTTTCTTAAAGGAGGATGTGGGCCATGGGCAGGATCTGCTGTTCCCTGGAGGACTCACTCCAGGTTGGAAGGTCAAGCACTTCACAAGCTTTTCCTTGCCTGTAGGAAGCAAGACCAAGCCACGCAGGCAGTTCCCAGCCTTTGACTTCCCAGGTTCCATACTTCCATACACAAGTTCTAGATGGGAGAAGCTCTCAGGAGTTTAGGAACTTCTGTTCATTTAGTTCTCCCTCATGTGAGGAGCTGCACTGGCAGTGAAGCAGGGTTTCCATGGGAGACAGAGCCTGCAGCAGCTGATTTCAGATAGGGGGGTAAAAACAAAGACTTTGAAGAAAAAGCTCACGCTATAACCTAATGAGAAAAGGATCTGCTTGAACATGCATGTGTCCTTAGGTTATATATGGTCCTTTATACGTGTGGCCTCTCCTAAGAGGCACCTGATTGCAGAGTTGCAGTTTTACCTTTGTACCTGGAGGTAGAAAAGCTCCTGCCTCTAATCAGAGCAGCTGAAAGGACTTGCATACACACAGGTTAAGTGTGTGCTTAGGAAATACGTGGCTGGGTGACCTGTTGATGACTTATCCTTCTGGCCATCTCGTAACCCTGTGTGATGGGATGCTCCCAGCCTGAGGGGTGTCCAAAGGTGTTCCTTCAGCAGCAATGTGAAAGCACAGGCCTTGCTGAAGAAGAAAACACGGCATGTGCACACACCTGAACTGCTCAACCTTCGTGTGCTGCAAGGAGCACCAGCACCTGCAGGACTCTCACCAGCTTTTAGGAAGCACCCTTCAAGGAAGCTCTTCCTCCTCCACACCATCCCCTCAGAGCTCCTTCATCCCTTGGCATGCTGCTAGTCAAGAGCAGTGGTTGTTTTATGTCCCCTTTCTCTTACTGCTTGAGGTTGCCAGCCTGCTTCCATGAAGATCACTCGCAGTATGTGCCTGGCTGGGCACCTCGGCACTCATGTATACACTCATCTGGGGGAACCTTTACCTGATGCTTTCAGCTGTAGGACTCTTCATGGCCCTGGTCATTTGGTGGTCATGCTGCTCTTCCCCTTTGCTGTGAGGTTTCCTCACCTGCTTTAAAGGGACCTTTCCCCCTGTCCTCACGCACCCAGGTGCTCCCTTGGGTCAGGAAGGTGCTGGGGGGAAGCACTTGTGCTAGGTTTCCTTCCTGCCTTCTGCCCTATGCCTGGAGGGATGCGTGGAGGCACGTGTGGAGACCCAAAGGGTGGCAGTACTGGTCAGCTGATATGTACCTTGCTTTTCCCTGCCTGTCACCTCTGGGATGGAGAGAGTAGGATGTCTGCCTGTAGCACCATGCTTTGCTTTATGCTTAGAAATAAGCCTGTCCCAGCAGGCTGGGGATCCACTGTTGCTCCTTCCTGTCTGCAGGAGGAAAGCAGCGATGTAATGGGCAGGGCTGTAGGCTGGGAAGGTGTGAGCAGAGGTACACTTAACTGTGTCCTTCACTTCAGAACAGAAGGAAGGAGATCTCTTTTGCTCTTGGGACAGCCAAGAACCCATGAAGGAGCCTCAAAGAGTCATGGGGTGGTGGAGGAGATGTGTGAGAGACTGCAAACATGCAGGGGGATAGCAGGAGCATGCCAATGGACAGCCAGGAACTGTGCTGGGGCTCCCAGAAGTGATGCACATTTAGGACATAGCTGCAGCATGGAGGGCCCTAAGAAGAAGGGTAGAGAAATGTCTGAGCAAGGATGCTGGGAATAACATTATTATTATGGGATGTTCAAGTAGCCATAGATCCAGTGCTGTAAAAAGGGAGTAACGCGCTCACCCAACACACGGTAACACTTCAATACTCTCACCCCAGCCATTCTTTCATTTATCTTTATTTATAAGTTGTATAAAATGTATTTTAAAATTGGCCTGATGAAACAGGGAGGCTTTTCCAATGCTGACCAGGTTTCTGTACAGGAATAACGCCAAAGTAGGGAAACGTGGACACACAGCAAAGCAACTGCACCAAGCTGCTAGGAGAGGCTGTCAGTGTGTCATTGATACCATCACAGTGTAGGGACATGAGCTCATGTGCACTGTTGTCCACGTGCTTTGTTACATAGCTTCAGTACCATGACTGAGTAACCAGCCCCTTCCCAGGGGAAGAAGAAACTTCAGGAGAACTTACAGAAGCTACACTGCAAAACCTGGAATGCTTTTACAAAGGGGGAAGGACAAATCTGATGCCAAAAGGAGCTGACGGCTACATCTGTTGCTATGGTATCACTTTGATACTGAGCAATTCCAGGCTCCAGCCTTGCACAAGGTAAATCTAACCCTAGAATAACAAAGAAAAGAAGTTTAATGGCACCTATGGCTTTGAAGGAATGTGATGCAGGTTTTTGAGTAGAGCAAAAAGGCCTGTCGTAGTCTTCAGGGCTACAGAGTGGCAAGAGAGTCAGCTGGCTGTTAGAGGGAGGACTGTAGGCATGGCCTGTGGCACAGAAGGGTGACTAGCACAGCCTCCTGGTTTGAAGGACACATGATGTACATAAACTTAGATTATAATGTATTACTACCAGGGAAGAGGGAAAAGCACCTTGCTTATGTAGAAGTCTCTGGAGGAAGGCAGGGATTGTTTCTGTAAGAAAGAGTTCCAAATGGTCCCTTTCACAAAGGACTGTCACTTTGGCACACCCCTGGGTCAGCATAGTCAGCCAGGTTCTTCCATGGGGTAGCTCAAATGATCTCCGCTCGATTTACTCTAAAGGCATCTTTTGACTGCACCCTTTGACTTGACCTCAGCCATGTGCAGCTTTCTTGCTGCTCCTGGCAAAGGAGCCAAAACCTGGAGCCCATGGGTGCATGCCTGCAGATGGTTCTATAGCACTGCAACCCCACGTCTGCTCAGCACAGCTCTGTAAAGGGAAGTCACCAGTGCTCCAGCTGCACAGCCTGGAGGGGGGAAGGAGAAAAGAAGGGCTTTTATTTCATATGGAGGCTGAAGTCTTCCAGCTCCTGAACAATACTGACAATACAAAATTAAGGCTACTGTGAGCAGTTCTTGGTCCCTGCCTTGAAAACAACCAAATTTAGTAAATTTATGCTTGTTGAGTGTGTTTTCTTTTCTGAAGCAGCCAGGCAGCTGCTGCAACAGCACCTGCAACGCTACCAGAGAGGCAGCTGCTTTTATGGGGTCATTCAAGAGCCTTCAGACCTCTTAGCCAACTGAGAGCTTCTACTCGTGTTTCCCTATGGATCAGCAAACACGTTCTCAAGGCTTTGCTGTCATGGCTGGTAATGACCTGAGTGTAAAATAAGGTTAAAGGCTTACTCCATCCTGTTTCATTAAAGAACAGGATAAATGGGAAGGGAGGGACTCTGTGCAGATGTGGTGGGGAGGAAACTTGCTTTCATCTCCTTGCCTTATACACTGCCAGGCCTGTTACCAGTGTGCCAAAGCTGAAGGGGAAGAAATGGCAGACACCTTGTCCAAGCTCCTGCCCAGTCTCTCCTACCACAGCTGCTTCCCAGGAGTTCAGAGGAGCCCTGGTAAAATGCTGTCTACTAAAACAAAGGCCTTTGCCAGAATGCTTATAGGTGCAAAACTCTATTTCCCTTGGTAATACCATACTACTTTGGAATCAGACAATGTAGTTTATGTAACAAGTCCTCCTGCATCATCTGAGCTATTTATCATGGGTCTGGCCATGCCTTACAGTAAGGTGCTTTCTCTTCTTGGTTCTGGATATAGCACCAGCAGTTAAAACAGAGGTAAGGTTGCTTCAGAGTAGTGCTGGAACACAGGAATAGGGCACTTGTGAGTCTTCCTTTCCCCCATTCACATCTTGGTTCTTCAAGGAGCCTGACAAGCTGAAGGTTGCTGTAATATGGAAGTACTGCTCAAAAAGCTGATGTCACCATCTGTAGCTCAGGTGACCCAGGTGGGTGTTGTCTGAGGTGCTGAATCTTGCCTGTGTTCCTGAATTTATGTAAAACACGTAAGACATGAAACCACAGTTCTGCCTGATCCTTCTCCCACAACACTGCCATGTTGAACATCCCAGACAGGCGGTGCTTGCCCTCAAAGGAGGGAGAATCATTCAGGAATTCAGCTTCTTGAAACATGTATTATACAGAGAAAGATGTGGAACAGTGTAAATCTTTGAGGTGATGAAGGGGAATAACTGCTACCTCCTTACAGTCATACGCATCCCTGGCAGTGTTCAAGGCCAGGCTGGACACAGGGGCTTGGAGCAAGCTGCTCCAGTGGAAGGTGTCCTTGCCCGTGGCAGGGGTTGGAGCTGGAGGAGCCTTAAGGTCCCTTCCAACCCAATCCAGTCTGGGATTAAACCAGCACAGGTTCTTCTTTTTAAATGCTAAGTCTCCCATTTAAAAACAAACAAATCTTTTTGAGCATTACAAAGCTTTGATCCTGTGGCACAAAGACCTGCTTCTGTGCACTGTCTTTTTAAACTCTTGTTTTCATTGCAATGGTGACCAAATCGTAAAGAGTTCTGCACTGAGGGTGGCAAAGCACTGGAACTGAGTTCTGATCTGCAGAAGTTATGTTGCTATGAACCATGAAAACTAGGACCAAAGACGGGGCAAATACAAGAGAACTAAGGGGGAATTTCTCCTTTTTCTCCTTTCCTCCACCTCTAAACCTGGGTGGGAAAAGGCAGTGTCAAGCACTATACCAAGCATATAAAACAGAGCAGAAGATTGGACAGATCACTGCAAAAGAATTTCTAAGCCAAATGTAAAAAAATGCACAAAAGCCTTAAAAAATGATCAGGATACAATCACAATGCAAGAGGAACATTAATGGGCTTTTCCCCAATTCCACATATTCTGGCTACCCTTCCCATGCCACCTCTCGTAACTCTGCTTTTACAAGCTCTTGGAAGTCCAGTTCTGCATCCTCACAGAGTATGTGAACGGTGGGCTAATGCTGTTAGTTTATGAGATCCTGGAGCTCCTCATCAGTCAGCTTATTGACTTGCATGATCTTTTCCAAGTGCTCCATGTACCGGGCATGGTCTTGCAGAAAGTGTGGTACCCTCATGTTCTCAATCACGGCTAATCCTTTCAGGCGGTCCACATCTTCATATGAGATCTGCAAGGAAGGACATGGTTTAACTTCACACTGTAGGCCTGTTGCTTCTCTGCTGTGACTCTAAATTCTCTCTTGTATGTGAGAAAATATTTTGGAGCAGGGGATTTAAAAGCTTGTGAGACTCTTTTGAAAACATGAGTGGGGTTGGAAGTAGATGAGCTCTAAGGTCCTTTCCAACCCAAACCACTCTGTGATTCTCTGAGTAACTGTGTGCATCAGTGGAAGATGCAAAAAAACCCATATCATTTTAGCAAATGCCACACTACCGGATTCTGCTTTTGACCCAATCGGTGAACACACTTGTAGCAACCTGGATGAGAATCATCTACAGCAGCTGCAGGAATTGAGAGGGAAACAATGGAGCACATATGAGTCTTTGAGTCTCTTCTCAAAGAGGTGGAAAGGTTGACAAGAGAAGGGCAGAAACACTGTGCCAAAGACTGAGGGACTAGAAAGGGAGTGAAGGGCAGCATGCTATAGGAAGCAGGGAGGCTCCCGCTTTAGGAAGGGCATGGTGGCAGCTGGCCTGAACTCTGAGTTTTCATTTTCACTAGCAAATGTGCTTATGCGAAGCTAAATTAAAAGGCACCTCTAGTAACTTACTATAGTATGGGCAACCCTTAAGCACGCCAGTTTGTGTTTTTTCCCATTTTATAGCAGGGCAAAGACTGGGTTTGCCACTTTACCATTGGAGACCAGAGCCTTCTGGGTGACACTCCCAAATGTTTTCCAGCTACTACAGGACATACTACTTTTTCCTAATGAAAGCTGAGATTTTTCTCCATAGTCTTATAATTCTACAAGCTAAGGCTTCAAGTCGAGCGCACAGTCGCTCAAGGTGCTGTGAGTGAAGGTCCAGGAAGGATGAACGCTTTAGCTGTGCAACAGCTACACAAGCTGCCCGCAAGCACAGGACTGGGCTCCTTGGGCAGCTACCCAGTGTGATGAAATCTATGTGGCTGCTGCTTTGTCTAAAGCTGTGTTCTGGGCACCCTGCAGACAGAAGCGGATGTACTGGCAAAACCCCCAAGCCTGGCTGTGCTTGCTAACTGGCACATCCTATTTCCTCACAGCAGGTTTGTGCGAGGTGGCTTCAGAGTGGAGCCTTCCAACCTTTTCACCCTGTGTTTTTTCTAAGGAGCTGAGCACTGTGCAGCCAGGGTTCCCTGGGAACAATCTGGCCTCTTAGCAGGTGATGGTTTCTAAAGATTAAAGTGAGCATGAATGATCTACAAATGTATAAGGGGCGTGGAAGGCCTCTCTGGAAAGATAGGATGGTGTAATCCAGAATACTGAGCCTGATTCATGGAGGTGGGCAGAGATAGCTGCATATCTCACTGATGATAACAGGAACAAAGTCTGCAAGGAGAGTGAATTTGCAGCTGAGTGCACACCTGTGCTTTCCTAGTTACAGGATACATCCTGATTAAAAAGCCAAACCTACACCCATGCCCAGGTTTCCTCCAGTCACTGGGATACTGCTGTTCGAAGATGGTGGCACTACACCTGATTAGGAGTAGATACAGAAGAGCTGTATGAAGTCATATCATCTCTCGGTCTGGAGACACAGCAGTAAATGAGACTAAATACTGACCTTCCTTCCCGTCCCAACTTGAAATTCTACCTCTTTTCCTTCCAAAGGAAACAAAACGGGCACTTTCCACCTTTATGTTCAAGGTTTCTGTTACTGCTGCAAACAAGAAACAAGTATCTGACCTGAGGTATGGTTTGAATGGGATGTATTTCCAGGCCTTGCAATTGCTGAAAGAAGCTGACGTCCTGAGGACATCAAAACCATGTTTTTATCCTACTGCTCCTGCTAAAAAGTATATTTTCTCAGGCTTCAAGCTTTTTCCTTAGCCACTTTCGGGTATGCTGGACAGCTTGCATGTGTTCTGTTTCCACACACTGCTCTCTACTGCACTGTAAGTAATGTCAGAAGCATCAGGAAGGCATGGCTGCCTCCATCAGCCAGATCTTTAGCACTCGAATGAAAACAGAAGACACGCAGACTTCAGCCTGGCTCTGTCTTAAATACATTCACTGAGCAAGCAGTGATTTGATTTTACTACTGTGTTAACTACCTGCTAAAGCACAGAAGCTATTTGTTGTCAGCGCTCTAGTTGACTGCTGTAGTTTCCTATTATGTTTATATCTTTATTGTATTTGCAATGAAAATATGCCCAAGGTAGTCATGCTGAGAAAGATGAGCTCGTTTGTTACGATACAACGCTGAGAATCTTCCAAAGGCAATGAAAATATTCCCAGTCAATGCTGGGCTTCCCTATATTTAAATCCCCTGCTCTTTCGTCTAACCTGGAAGACACGCCAGCCCTGCTTAACACTCCCTTTGGAACAACCTCATCCTCCCATTCCACCCTTAACAAACAAATAAATCACCCTTTAGAACAGTGATAAACTCGGAATAACCACAGCCTAGATATCAGTGCAAGTTCCGTATTTCTCTATGCCCGCAGAACTTGTTTTACTTGTATGGAGGTATTGAAGCAGGACCAGTAAGTGTCAGTAAGATGAATGCACTGCAGCATCTCTCCTATGAGGAAAGGCTGAGATAGCTGGGACTGGTCAGCCTGGAGAAGGCTCAGGCAGATTCTACCGGGACGTATGAACACCTGATGGGAGGGAATGACAAGGAATTTGGGCTCTTCTCAGCAGTGCCCACTGGCAGGGCAAGAGGAAATGGGTTAAAATGCACAGAATTCCATCTGAACACAAAACACTTTTTTATGGTGAGGGTGGTAAAACACTGACAGGCTGCCCAGAGAAGTTGTAGAGTCTCTATCAGCTGAGATATTCAAAGCCCAAGTGGACATGGTCCTGGGCAACCTTCCCTAGCTGACCCTGCTTAAGCACGGGGGTCAGACTAGCTCATCTTGAGAGGTCCCTGCAGACCTCTGTGGTTCTGCGATGCTGGGAGCAGGCATTGCTCTTACACAGATTTCCAGTTGGACTGCAAAAGATGAATGCAGCAAAAGCATTTAGAGTGGTCTTCTAGATCCCTCTTTAGATTTTAGAAGTTGTAAAGTCAAGCACTTATAAATTATCATACTGCTAGAATTAAATTGCTTGTAGACCTCTAATGTGAATGCCTTGCCATGTGGATTATAGTGGAATCTGTAATCGTATGACTAATGACTTAGCATGTTTTTTGAAGTGGCTTGACAATCCTGCAGACTCCCTGAAGAGAGAAAGGCATAAAGCAGTGCAGGAGCACTGCCTGCTAAGCTCAGGAGTTTAGCAGGCAGAAGCTGTGTGGAGTTAAGCAGTCTTAAAGCAAAAGGAAGTTGCACAGACTTATTTTATAGTGCAATTTTCTTTTCAGAGCTTCTTAACTTGGTTCAGTTACCTAAATAGCTCTGCTCACCAATATGGGTATTTCTGACACCAAAGGCAAAACATGTGGACCAAAACCCTCAATCATAATATGCCGCTTCCCTTTATCGCCCACTGGTAGCCAAGTAGGCAGAAATGTTGGAGTACCAGCTCTAAATGCAAGCGTAACAACACCAGTTTGAATCCTGGTTTATGTGAGTATGAGCCCTGCTTTATGAACTGCGGAAACTTAGCAATCCAGGGATTTGGTTCAGGAAGCGTGACAAAGTTTCTGCACTACTTAGTGTGATTTTGAGAGCAAACAAGCAATGGCAGTTAGAATGGCACAAAATCTGTCCTGTGAATGTAAAAATGACGTATTTTGGGAGAAGAATCAAAACCAACTGATTTTTAAAAATCATTGCAGGTGCCATCAGTGAGAGAAATTTTAAATGGAAAACTCCTTGTTGTGGATGGCGATATGTTAGCATCAAATGGTTCATTTTGCTTTCAATCAGGACCACCACCTTATCTAGCACTAGCTGCCCAAGGCAATCCATTGTACTGCAAGTCAAATACCAGCCTGTAAAGGGAGGAAAGTCTGAGAAATATGACCATAAACTCTTAAATCTGATAAGTGAGGAATGAGGAAAAGCTGGTACAAATTTGTTTGGACCTCAAGTATTTGTAACTTGCACTGTGTAATACAAGGTGCTGTACAGAACAGAGACTAAAGAAAAGCAGAGCACAATGACTCACAGCTCTTTAAAGGCAGCTGTGCTGAAATGATACAGCTGTACCCTGTGGTAAGAATGAGTCCACTCACCTTTCCAAGGGCTGTCAGAAGGTAGAAATCAATGGACTCCCTATATCGCAGGATTCGGAGGATGCCATCCAAGTATACCTGATCCTTATTGAAACAGCCTAAAAGGAAGCAGGAGACACAGTACTCTGTCAGGGTTTGTTCAAGGCATATTCCCAGGAGCCATCATGAGCAGAACAACTGTATTTTAAAAAAACTAGATGTTTATACCCCAGGCTTTGAAAACCTGCCCCAAAACAAAGTAAAGGATAAACCCACTAGCCAGAGCAAGAAATCAAACACAGAAGATGGTGCCTATGAATACCCATAGCACCATTACATCTCTCATAATAAACATGAAAGGAGGTCAAACTGTATGAACTCCTTCAGTGTTTTGCAGTTATATTCCCACTTCCAAGAACAAAAACCATCCATTACTACATTCGGTCTGAAAGCCTCACGGAGGTGCATTTTCAACCTTGTTTTCAACAGCAGAAATCCTGCTCCCTTGTTTCAGGAAGTCCAGAATCCCATGGCTCTGTTTTGGCAAGGTTGTAGTGCGTGACATGAGGAAAACATCCCTGAGGTACAACAGTAGAGAAGACAAAGAGGGAACCCACCTGGTTGTGATGTGTCTGTCCACCCTCTCTTGGCTCGTACGCAGTAATCCCACCTAGTATTGGGGTCCTTGACAAATTTCCCCAAGTCCTGGAAAAGCTGACTGAAGGACATCTGGCTAGCCTGGTACACGGTGTAGTACAGCAGGGCAGCTCTCCAAAGGAGGGGGTCTTTGCGGAACAGGACGCTGTGGATGCTTGCTAGCCCCTCTTCTGTAGGGTTGATTGGTTTTAGCCCGTGTTTTCTACGTCCGTTCCAGTTGCACCAAGGCTGGCTGTTGTTGTTAAAACCCCGAAAGTAATGAGTTCCTGAAAAGAAAAGAATATGGGACTTACAACAGTAGCATCTAATGATTTTATATACAGACATATATATATATATATATATATATATATATATATATATATATATAAAAAATATGGAAGGAGATGCCCATTTCACGACTCTAAACTGGTAGGACCAGGCACTTGTCTACAACGGAGAATTCTGTCTGATGTAGACACATGGTGCAATTATTCACCTGCTGACTGCAAATGGGACTCCCACAAATACCAAAGGAAAACAAATGTCAGCAGGGACTTGAGTTCCCAAATCCATGGAAAGGCATTTTCAAAGGCATCTTACTTGCTGAATGCCTCTAGCATAGGCTAGGCATTGTAATGGACAGAAGGAAGGAGAATCAAAGTGAAGGGGCAGAAATGTGGCCTCTTGAAGGTGATTTAAAATCCTTGGAAGAGGCTATGTCCTCTATGTCCAGTGCAAGTTATGTGAGTCTTCAGTTGAAATTCAGGCACTAGCCAAGTTTATCCAGTTTTGATGTACTTAATTAGAACAAGTCACTGAAAACTTTATAGAAACCTTCCACAGGGTTGGGCCAAGCTTGTGTAATGCAAAATCAAGGCAATCTTACACCATTTTAGGGGGCACTGGGTAAATTCTTCACACCTAAAGCATGCCTACTTTTGCAAGCAGTGCAGCATAATGGAAGCAGATTTGTCCAGTGAAGTGGCTGGTGCTGAGGTTGAAGAGTCGCATCTTTTTGTTTCCCTTTGGTTTTTTTAACTCCAGACTAGCTCTAAATTGAACTCATGAGCAAAATGACCCCGAGCAGTGACAACACAGAAGGTATGCCCTGGAGCAGAGCCTCTCAGCTAGCATCATCTGGAAGATTACACTTTGCCTGCTCCAAGATTCCTTTGGCATGTGAACCTCAGTGCAGTAAGTGGGAAAGCTGGCACGCTCACTTCAAAAGCCCACTCCTGATCTAATCTAAAATGCAGACGTGCGTGAACCCTAGGAATCCTTTTAGTGCATGGTGCAGTGATAAATAGGCTTCTCCTTCCCTTGAACCTGCAGCACAGATTTTTAGATAGGAATGTTCCTTCTGTATATGTACAGTGCCTGGCCATCATTGCAAAAGGAGTCAGAAGGCATGCAAGTACTCCCCTTTGCATGGAGAACTGATATCATGCTCATACCAATTTCATGTCTCAGCATCCCTTCCAGCCAGTGCTCCCGCGCAGTGGAGATATTGATAGTGAGAGTGGGGCGGCCATTCACCACTGTCATTGAGGCTCGAGACAGCAGGTCCTCCGTGAGATGGACCACAATCTAAAGATGAGAGAGTTCAGGTAGCAAAGAGCTCTCTTCGCACCCCCGGTCCTGCTTTTTCCTTTGACCCTCCCATTACTGCATTACTCTTTGGTCCCTTGACCTTCACAGCTCTTCTTTGCTACCAGGAATCGAGTCTGAGAGACACTTCTGACTCCACTGAGCTATCTGTGCTGCTGACAAAACCTCAGGTCTCAGCATGTGCACTGAGATATGCACCCGATTTTTTGGAACTGTCTCTAAATATCTTGGTATTACTGAGTAATGAAAAATATTAGACAAGCACACATAATTAAACTAGGTGTCTATATACTTGACTCTCTTAGATCTTGTTAGTTGCAGTTCTAAAGCCATATAAATAAAAGGGGAAGCACTGTGTACTTGATTTCCTGCTACATGATGCAGAACTGAAATATTAAAAAACTGGTATTGGGGTTTTTTACACCAGGAAAACAAATACATATACCATACATGTATTTGGTATATATATTTGGTGTATATATAAATAGTGTGCATATATTTATATACCATTTAGTTCTTACTTTGTGATTACCAATGGAAAACTGGTAATCAAAACAAAAGCTGCCAGAGAAGGAAATTAATGCAAATTGATGTATTTTGTCATTTTTGAGTTTAAAAAGACTTTTTAAACAAATGAATGGGAAGAAGAAGGAAAACTCTTTGCTGAAGACTAAGCATCTTTCCCTCTTCATGTAATGCCTAAGGAAACAGTACAGCTCAGAGGAGTACACGGGAAAGTACCTATAAGAGAGAGAATTTTTTAATATCAGTTAACAAAAAAGGACCCAGGGATCAATGGTATTAACATTACACTTCGCTGTTTTCAAGCCCCGTCACTCGGCTTCAAGTTCAACAGCAAACAGTCAGTCCCATCAATCCTGTATTTAGGATGCAGGAAGGATTTAGATTTAACGCACAGGTACCACTTCAACACCTCTCCGACTTGAGAGAGTATTTTCAGAACGTTTTAGACCATGCTAAGGGTGATGTATTAACCCTGCTTTTGCAGAAAAAGTAAAGCATTTCCTGGAGATGGATGTGGGATGTCTGATGAGGATGTAGGGTCCTCCTTCCATGAAGACAATCCAAGACAAAATGAATGCAAAGGGAGATAAAAGCATAGCGAAGACCTAAAATGTGATTTTTTTTTTTCTGCTTGCTCTAAACTATAGTCTTATAACCTCAGTCTTAGAAACAGCTAAGTCTGGTAGCAGCGTCCAGTTGGAGTCTCCCCAAGAAGTGTCATGAGTTTAACAGTTCCTCCTAATAATATTACGTTTACGAATGAAACCTAGTTTCTAGGAAACTGATTGTTGTCTCTGGAGCTCCTGTTCCAGACTCCTGTTGCTCACTGCCAGTGATCTCATCCAAGTCTTGGTCTGTGTCAGCTGCTGCTTTCATTTGGAGTAATTCTCTCTTTATATATCCAGTTTCATCTGACTTTTCCAAGCAATTCTGCATAACTCAGTCAAACTGGACTTTTGACATTCTGAATGGTGGAAATCAGTGTTTTTTGCATAGGGCTCTAAAAATTAGGTGATTACAGTCAGGCACTCAAACCAACTGAACAAGCCAACCTCTTTCAGACATTTTTATTCACTTATGTCACTTTCCTTTGTGTTGCTTCTTATAAATCAGCCTCCTGGACTGCTGCTTATTTTTCTTGGCCTTTTCTTAACTCTTCCTTTTGGTGCAAACAGCTTGATACAAGAGAGCAGGTGGCAGAGCTGACGAATAAATGGAAATGTGCTGGTCTCCAAGGAGCTGAAAAAGGGGAAGGAAGGGTGTCGTTCTGGGGTACTCCCCAAAGAGGTGAATTTGAGAACAAGCACAGATGAATCAGGAAACAGGCTCAGAGATGGCTGAAGCGTTCACGAGGAATCTGCATCATTTCAATTGTTCAACAATCAGACTGGGCACAGCCATGAGAAAAACAGGATGTAAGGAATATTCTTTTCATTATGGAGGAAAGGCCTCCCAGATGGTCTCTGGGGCCCATCCATGTGTCATTTCTAAGAGCGACATATATGTTTCTTTCCTGATCCAATGGGTGACTTACCTCACCAAGACAGCCTTCTTTCACCATGTATTTCCTGACGTGATTCCAGATGCGACTTTTGGTCAGCAAGCTGCCTCCAGTGGCCTGCTCAAACTTCTCATAGCTGCCATACTTCTGCAGTGTCCGCTCCATAATGTTAATGGACTACAAAATACAAAAGCATACCAAATATGAATGCGGTAAGACCCCCATGTAGGACTGTGTAGTCTTTCTCTCCCTCTCTCTTTTTAATCTATACTGAGCCGCATCAAAAGGAGCGTGACCAGCAGGTAGAAGGAAGTGATCCTGCCCCTCTGCTCTGCTCTTGTGAGACCTCACCTGGAGCATTGTGTGCAGTTCTGGTGTCCTCAACATCAAAAGGACATGGAACTGTTGCAACAAGTCCAGAGGAGGCCACGAGGATGATCAGGGACTGGAGCACCTCCTGTATGGAGACAGGCTGAGAAAGTTGGGGCTGTTCAGCCTGGAGAAGAGAAGGCTGCGTGGAGACCTCAGAGCAGCTTCCAGTGTCTGAAGGAGGGTATAGGGATGCTGGGGAGGGACTCTTCATCAGGGGCTGTAGTGATAGGACAAGGGGTAATGGGTTCAAACTTAAACAGGGTTAGATACAAGAAGTTCTTTACTGTGAGAGTGGTGAGGTACTGGCACAGGCTGCCCAAAAAAGTGGTAAATGCCCCATCCCTGGCAGTGTTCAAGGCCAGGTTGGACGGGGCTTGGAGCAACCTGCTCTAGTAGAAGGTGTCCCTGCTAGGAGCTGGAACTGCATGAGCTTAACAGTCCCTTCCAACACAAACCAAGCTGAGATTCTATGATTTAAACCTTTAATTTAAATCACAGTATTTCTTTATAACCACCCAACATGAATGAGGCATGTTTAATTAGACAGGTAATGTGGTATCAATAGTCCTTCTGCTGCTGGAAGACCCTTGTGGGTGGAGAGCAGAGAATGATGCCTATGATGTGATCAGAACTCTGCTTATTGAAGATATTACTGGTAGGGTATGAAATGCTTGTGCCCAGTAATCTACTTCCCAACATGTCATTTCACACCTTTGAAAGAAGATGAGGAAAGCAACTTCTTGCCCAGCAAAAGCCCAGCTACAGGGAATGGCTTTTTCCACAGATATGATAGCAGAAGCTCCCAAGAATCTCATAGAGAAAAAAAATTATTACTGGCATTACCTTAAAAAATTAATGTTCTTGCTAAGAAAACACCAGTAATGATGAAGGTGGAAACTCTGCAGATGGAATCTTTTTGTTGTACACTTAACCCCATGCATGAAGCTGATACCAAGCTGCTTGCTTCCAGCTATGTAATTCTGACATTGTCAGATTTCTTGTCCATGAAAATAGGATTCATTTTGTATCCCTCACAGCTGCTAACAATGCTATTGTTTTTTTCAAGTTGAAACTAAGCAACCCTGAGTAATTGCTACTGAAAGCCATACATGCTAGCTAGGTGTAAAGTCCTGTGGCTCTTTGATGAGAGAAATATCATTTACCTGAATGCCAAAGAAATACTGCACGTAATGCTTAGTATTTCTTTGTCTGCCTCTAATACTTATTATTAATATTGAAGGGCCTCCTGGTCAGATCTGAATTTCTTTTTCAAGGATGAAGAAAGCAGCATAATTTACTCCCTTAGAACAGATTAAGGTGTGTTTGTGGGGGGGTTAGCTTTAAGAAGGCTTTCATTTGGGGAGGTGAAGCAATTTGGAAGCGAAGGATCTACCATCTACTGTCTCACTGCTGTGACCTGGAGCTAGCGTGAATAAGGAATGGATGTTATGAAAAAAGGCACCACGGAGGAACACATTATCTTTTCGAGTTATCTTTATCAGATCAGACATCAGGATGTCTGAAGAGAGTTACTGTAAATAGAGGAAAGCTGGGCCACCACCTGAGCCACTGCAAATGGTTTGACAACACTGCAATGGTGACACAGGGCAGCACAGCTCCATGGTGGGGGTTAAGCAGCCCCATTTAGCATTGAAACAGGTAACTCCCAAGAGAATCAACAGGCACCTCACAGACCTCTGGCTCAATTGTTTGCAGAGAAAATAAATCCTCCTGCTTCTGAAGACAAGAGGCAATGGGACTGCAGCTGGGAAGGCTGCAGAGCCCTTCTGTGACTTCAAAACAAGCCACGTTTGTAAAGATGGATGTACTAAAAGTAGAAGACAGATACACTCTCATCTGTTGCAAACTGGGCAGCTCTGGCATCATTTTGCTGACCCACTGCTGCAGGTATTTGACAGAGATTGTGCTGATAGTTTTGCTGTTACTCCCATTAACTTATTGCTCAGAAATATGAGTAAAGACCAATATGCATCTGTTCTGGTGACCTATGAGGTAAATGGGATTTTGGTTCCCGTTAGGCCTTGTACAAATGTAATGTAGGTATAGCAGGGCCTAAAAGATTATAGTAAGAGATGAGAGGTCTTTCTATGGCAGTAAATATTTTTTTCTTGTGTCAAATCTTAACATCACTTGTTATTTACAAATGACCTCAGATAAATGAAGGAAGGTTAGTGTGCAAGCATGAAGTGAAGGAACACATAAATCCCTCATGCAAGTCCTAGTGTTTCTGGAGATTAATGACAATTGCTTCTAGCAAAATGTAGGATCGAGGGCTAGTTGTAAAGAACAAATCAGAGCAAAATCTAGCTCTTGTTTAACAGCTTGTCTATTTCCCCAAAGGGTTCCCTTTTAATTATATATGAATTTATTGCAAAATCATTTTTACCTTCTATAAACACTGGCTGTTTCATCAGTTCTGCAGTGTCTGTGAATACTGAGGCATTTTCCTGCCTTACACAAAATCACTGGGTAAGGAAGCTACCCCAAAATTCCTGCCCCCTGTTTATGCCTGAGCAATTCATGATAACAGTTCTTCAGTTTCCTTTGTGATGTGCCAGATCCTTCTATGACCCACTAGTTTGGTGTATCTGGTTTCCCTGAGCAAAACACACTGTGTGTGTGATAAGTCTGTGTTCAAATGTATGGCTGTACAGAATGGCATGCCCCTCAACAGTTTTCAGTAATGTACTTTAAAACCCAGTGGAACCTGTGGGTAGAAAGGTCTGGCTTTAAATTCTCTGGAAGTTATTCACTGGAGGAACTGAGGCAGGGATGGAGGTTATTTTCAATAGGCACCACGATTTGGTCCTTTCCTTTTTAAGGATGTTAAGGCAACTTTCAGAAAGTATCCAGCACTCAGGCTATGTCTTTCTACTAGTAAATCAAACAAGGTCACAATACTGGCTCAGGTGCTGCAAGGGGCCCATCCATTGAGCTGAATGGTTGGTAAGCCCCCAGGCACAGTGTTGCCTTAGGTGAAGCAGTACTTCTCTCTCAATCAATATTTGGCCATAGTGAAAGGATCATGTGGCTGTTGGGTTCCAGACATTACATTTTGATGCCCATCCTGCCCCTCAGCAAAGCAAACATCAAGTGCAGCTCCATTTCATATCGAACAGTGAATAAAATCTCTTCCAATAACGTGATGATAAAGCCCTTGTATGGAGAACAGGCAGGTGAGGCTCCCAGGCTGAAGGAAGCCAGTAAAGCTAGCACAAGATAAAAGGCTTGAAGAATAGCAAAGATATTTTACATACTTTCTGAAGAGAGCAGGACAAACCTAGAGAGCTGATCAAAGCCACGTATGGGTGGATGAGAGCAGAGCTGATGAAGGAGAGGACTGACAAAACCATCTGAGAGCAAAAGGGCAGTTTCTTCTCAACAAGAAAGCTCATAAAAATACGGGTGCTTGAGAACAGCTTGTAAACTTTATTAACCAGCTCTCTGTTTTCATGCTGTTTATAAAGACGTTACTATTATGAGATGCAGTGTTGCGTAGGTTTATTTGGTGATGTTATCTCAGAGGACTCCTACCTTGGATGCAGGTGTTTTCTAAAGCTATCTCATCACAACAAACAGTGAGAAAACAAGCACTGCAAATGTGCATTAAACTTCCTGCTTGGAGGTGTGTAACAGCAAACTCCCTGGAGCCAAGACCTATGTGGGCCAAGGGGGGCAGCATGAGTTTTGGAGTCAGAAGGCCCTCTTGAACTGTTCCTGAGCTGTTTAAGGCCTTTCTTAAAATGCTGTGAGACACCTGAATCAACAGCACAATATGAACAGCAGTTCTTCAGAGTTATGTTCCACTGAAGAGGCACAGACACAGCAGCCTCTCCCACCTTAACCCAGTGCACTGTTTGCAACCGCAGGAGGAAGGGTGAGATACTGAAGGATGCTTCCTTTCCCCTGTGTGCCATGCTGTGCCACCTTACATCCTGGCAGTACCTCCGAATAGATGGTACAAGTTTGAACCTATGCATATTGAGAAAGTCATTAAACTTAAGCTTCCTCATTGCTGAACATCCATTCTCTTGGTTAGGAAAGTACTAATAAGGGTGCTCACGACTATCACCTTCTCCTTTGACTGTTTCAAGCTAAGCAGAAGTCCCAGTAATTCCTTCCAAGTGGGCAAGTGCTCTGGAAGCCCTGAAACAAGAGGGAGAACCACCACACACAGGACACAGATATATGGGACAGGCCCTGTCCCTAGTGATGCTGGAAAAGGTCTGGGATATTTTTGGACCCCAAGCACTGAATACAACAGCAAGCCCTTCATGTTTCTGAGATGAAATGACTCAAAGTCGGTTGTTGCAAGAACTTGCTGGGAAAGGGGAAATCTTGCCTATTCCAACATCCAACTGTGAGCTTGTTTTCCAGCCTTTGGGGAGCAGAATACTGAAAGTGCCACAGTTCATAAGGCCAAACTGTGAATTCTTCAGCACTAGGTTAAAAAAATGGACAAAAAAGACTATGTGGCTGGGCAGATTACTGGTTAGGAGGAGTAATTCTTGTTCTTTTCACTATTGTCTAAAAGGTCTGGTTTAATCCCTCTTATAGCTACCAAAGAGTACCAAAAGAAGCAGCAGCCTCAAGACAAATTCCCTTGCCCAGCCCCTACGCTGTCAGCTCGTCCTATGTTCAGAAGCAGCTCTGCTACAAAAGGGTTGCAGCCTCTGTTAAGATCTGTGGGACAGACAAGGCTTGCAGGCACCATCCCTTTCCTCCCTGCAGAGCTTATTTGCTAGAGGAGAAAGCTTCCTAGGTGTGTCTGTAGGTAACACAAAGAGGTACCAGATGGAACTTGTCTGTCTAATCGACAGCCCTAAAATGGTGGCTGCCCTCCCTTTTGGGTCAAGTGCAAATAATGGAGAGAGGTAAGAGCAGAGTATTTTAGACCAGTGTATTCAGTACACTGTAGTGTTTTGAGTTGTATTCAGTGTTTAAAATGTCTTTTCTGTGCTTGTTCTTGGTGTGATAAGGAGCATGTTTAAGTAATGTAGAGCTGGTAGAAATGTTTTTAATTAAAAGCTTTCCAAGTACTTTCCAAGGAATTAAATATTAATACTTACTTGGTTTTTGTATGAGACTGTGTTCTGAAATAAACCTATACTCCTACTATAGTATCACCAGAAGTGATCGATCTACAGTCTCTTGTAGCAGAGGAGAGATGTTTGTGTAGTACTCTGAGGATTTATGCTACTTGGATGGCCTGATGTGCTTTGTGTTAGATATAAACATACCTTAGCTGCAGATCTTAGTTTAGGGAGGAATTTGTTACTAGTGGAGAATGAGGGGGTTTGCAGTTGAGTGCTTTTCACAGCCAGTGACATGCTCTTGAATCTTCAACATGCCAAAGTTGTGACGTTACCTGGATGTTGCAGAGGATTACTCGGTGTTGAAAGCCATGTTGTTCAGCCTTCCAGCCACACCTAACTATTCTTCCAACATCTGATAAATTTGCTAATTGCAGACTACTTGTATTGATGACTTAAAAGGTGAGTAATACAAACACTGGCAATAAGACACAACTGAAACACTGATTAACTGGAAGCTATTATATTTTGATGAGTACAAGGGGGAAGGATGTACAACTCTTCCACAGGGGGATTAATCAACAAAATGATGCTTTTTTTTCCTTTCTAAATAGCTATGTATATAAAAATATATCTCCTGCCTTCATGTAGAATTCAATGAGGTGTTAACACCCAGGTTACTTGAAGCTGCAGTTCCCCTGCTGATTCTGGTTAAATCAAATTGCAACTGTTAAGTCATCTACTCGGCAAACACTGGGACAATTACTTCTAGCTAAGTATTGCCACCTCTCCCATCTGTGGAAAAAATAACAAACACTTCAAGTGTTTCTTAACACAATTAAGTGTTAAGAAAGCTTAACAGTGAAGCACAGGCAGTCTGAGCCAGAAGCAGCTAACAAGAAAACATTCATAGCACTTAGAGCACGCAGTTGCTGCACTGACCTTGAAAGGCAGCAGTAAGAGAATTAATTTCGCTACTATTAGATATGTCAGTCAATGTGAAAAGCTGCAAGTCTGCGTGCTATTTTTTATTCTCAAGTGCTCTTCCCGAAAGGCACATCTTGTGTGACTCAAGAGCGAGCCTCATGATGAAGAAAACAGAGTGGAGAGAAACAAAGAAACAGAACAAAGTGGAAGAGATACATTTAAAACGCTGTTTTCAAATGGACTGATTAAAAGTGTGAGAAGTCAATAAATGTGCTGGGCTGTGCCCATGGTTTTAAACCACTGAGCTGACCAGAAGCCTGGGGGTAGGGTGAGTGCTTACAAACCTGTGTGCTCCCCACTGCAGCACTGCTGTGTTAATGGTTTCCAAATCCATAGCATTCTTTGCCTTAAAAAACATAATCCAAATAAATGGGGCAGGGTGTGATTCATCTTCCAGACACGTTGCAATAATTCTGTACTAACCAATTCCACAGATGTGCACAAAGGGCAAGAAGAAAACACAGTCTATTTTAATGTCCTAGCAGGCTACCATAGCTGGGGATAAAAGTATTTTTGATGTTATTAAAAATCCTCTAAAGCTCTGAAATGGCACCTTTTGAGCTCATTTCACTGAAGTATCCTAACCTCCCACCCCCCCAATAAAATCAATGAGTTGTCAGTAAAATCTGGGTTTACAGAGATAATAGTCATAGAAGAGCAAGTGTTAAGTTGCTGTAAGCACCCTTCATAGGTTCTTGTAAAATGGGAATCATTCTGTTCATGGAAACCAAAGCTTCCTAAAATATGTATGCAACAAATGAAAGCCAGCAGTGCTTCAATAAACCCCCAAACTGAACTTGTCCTTGTTGCAGGGAAAAGGGTGGCTGCACACAGTTCTGGTTTTACTGCAGACCCTACTCATGACACTGTAAGTACTTTTTCACAGCCACTTCCTATAAGATACCAACAGGTATCTTCTGACAAATAAAACCTGCATGGCAAAAGGAAAAGCATAGAATCATAGAGTGGTTGGGGTTGGAAGGGATCATCCTAAGGAAATGCAAGTGCTCATGCAGTATTTGCTGATTAAAATGGTGAGGAATGCTGCTTTTTCTAGGTAGAAAACTTGCTAGGAGATGAGAATTTCTCGAGTGAGATGGAGCTAAAACAGAGAGTGCCACCTGCTGGGCTTGGGGCTGCGTTAAAGTCGCTTTTTTGGTCGTTTCTATGAAGTGCAAGACACTCGCTCAGTATTTTCAGGAGATAAATGCCTTTCTTGAGAAGAACTTCTGAAACTTAAACTGAATCTTCTGAAACAATTTACGTCCTCTGTTTTAAGTCTCAGAATTATCGTATCTCCTTGAGTATTAAATCCTTCACTGCGTTTTATAGCTGTTATAAAGCCTTTATTTTCCCATGCTTTGTATTTAAAGGGAAAAAGAGTAACAGAATAATACTGAGGAATCACTCATTAACAGAATATCCATTATTTGGGGGGGGGGGGGGTATTAAAAGAAGGGTAAATTAATGATAGGCCTATTCCATGAAATCATTTTGCGTGAAATAACTTTTAAGGCTCTGCTACCTCATACTAAATGGGATAATTTGTATTAATCAGTTTGCTATATTAGTTACTGCTACTTCGCTGTTGTATATGATTACTGTTGCTAATACTGCTAGCTAAATCAAAGGCAGACCTGTAAAAGGAGTAGTCTTGTTTGGTGTCAGTGTGATTTAGTGGGTTGTTTAGAAATATGGAAGCTGATTTGAAGTACAGAACAGGCTGTCCTCACAAAGAAAACCCAGCTACTGAGGGAAAACACAGACCAAGCCTTACAATACAAGGGGTAGTAACACCTACACGTGTTCTTGGATGTTGGAAAGTCGGACACTTCACAAGCCAAGGGCCAGTTGTTAGAATCCATGGTACTTTAATTTATGTATCTTTTTCACCATGTGTTTTGGGGAGGGGTTAAGTGAAATATTCATATCACAAAGAAGTGAAACTCATGGACCAGCAGGATCTCCTCCCAAGTAATCACTAGAAACATGACATTCTCTAGAAAGATTGTCAGACTTGAGTAAGATCTTTATAAACCATTTAAAAATGGCAAAACCAGGAAGAGGACTGCTTCTGTTGTTACACAGATAAGCACTGGGTTTTGTCACTTAGGTCAAAGTTGAAAGCAAGGTCTTGTTCTTGGTTTTGGGGGGTTTGTAACTCAAAGACAGGTAGGAAGCCAAGGTAGTAACACAGAACAGGAATGTCTGCAGCTATGTTACCAATGTGGCTGCATAGTACTGAGGTGGGGGGAGAGAGTTCTGTTTAAATTTAACCCCTCTCTGGAATGGAACTTGTCTGCTGCTTGACTGAGCCTCATGTATATGCAAATATCCTTTCCAAGTTGATTAAAACAAGCAACATCAACATCTGCTTATCCGATAACCATGACCTCAAATAACTGCTAACCCCTCCCAATCCCTGTGGCACCAAGAGGACTGGCAGGATTTCTACACTGCCTTTTTTCCTCTGTTTACTAAAGCCTATTTAGGTACTGTATTTTTCCTGTATTACACTCTGCTTCATTGCCCGAAAAGCTTTCTTGCCTTAAATCATGTTTCATGTAAACCCATTTAAAAGGAACTGTGCCTCTACCCTAGAGCATCCTGTAAATATGAGGAAGAGGTTCCTTTTTTAATCAAAAATATTTTCTTTCAGTATTATTATATATATATTGCTATATATTATATAGTATATATATATTACTAATATACTACTATACTATTAATATAGTATATATTACTATATATTATATATACTACTGTTGTATTCTTTGATGCATTTTTCAAACAGTAGGGGAGGATGTTAAGGAGAAATAACTTGCTACAAACAAAGCCAAATACCACCTTAATAGGTGCAGGAAAAACTCATCAGTGGAAGAGGAAGAAATAAAGTAACTATACCTGCTTAAGGAATCTGTCGGACGCATGGCTGTGCTTAGCTAGCATGTTTGGCAGAGCAGGGTTTTCATATTCAAATTGAGGATTGTATGTAAAATCTGAGTTGAAGAATTTAATCTTCTCTTTCTCCACGTTGGAAGGCTTGATTGCAGTCAGTAAACAGAGCTTTCGGCCAGAGCCATCACCTTCTTTAGCATGGCTTTTTGAGGACTGGGATTGCTTTGGCTTTGTTAGGTTCAAATGCCTCTTAGTTCTACTTTTGGGTCGAGATGGCAGCCCTATGCTGCTCCCTGCAACTGAAACGCTGCTGGTGAACTTCACGCTGGTAGACACTGGGCTGGTGACGATGAGGGAGGGCTGTCTGTTTGTGCAGTACCAGCCGGGGCTGAGCAAGGGTAGCGGGACCTTGATTTTGTGGTGCTCGTTGCTTCGGGAGGTGGGGGAACACTTTGTAGTCTTCCTGTGTTTCTTGTGGTGAACAGATGACTGCTTCTGAGCGTGGTGCTTTTTCTCCTCTTTGCTCTGCAGAAGGACATTGTAGCTACTCGTTCCAGTTGTGAAAATGTCCTTGAGGATCCCTGAAGGTGGGTGCTGGAGGCTGCTTTCACTATTAACGTTCAGCTGATATTCTTCTGGTCTCAGGAGCGATTTCTTAGAAAGCTCTGTTTTACGCCAGTGAAGTTTTTCTGCATTGAAGAGGGGGAAAAAAGAATAAAACTAAGGACAAATTTAATTGTTCCATGCAGCAATATTAGTTTTAGGGACTGGAAACCGCAACATAAATGAAACACAAGACTTGTTTTAACTGCAACCGCATCAAGTCAATCTTAACTTCCTGACATACGGGAGAATTGTGTCCTTTCGGATTTGTAAGATCCAGCTAAACAAGTATTTTATGCTTGGATCTCCACGTACGAGTGCTCTATTTGGAGCTAAGAACAAACTTGTTTAAAACAAGGCTCTGTGTAGGACACTATGAGTATTTATTCTTCCATTAACCAATTTTCAGTCAAAATCTGCTTGATCTTTACCATGCAAGGAAGACTTTCCATATGGATAAAGAGTAGCTTTAAAAATAGGAAACTGTAGAGGAGTATGTGAGCAGTGTTTACAGTGAAGTCCCACAGGGATCTGTGCTGTGATATAAGCAGTCTGGAGTGGGCTTAGCTGCAAAGTCTCATTCACAGAATTTACTCTCAGAAAGGATGAGCACACAGGAATGGGCCAGCCACTGTGAATGATTTACACCACCATACAAACAGCAGGGTAAGTTTAAAAGACTTCAGTTTCATGTATACCTTCTTAATACAGACAATAAGGCATATTTAAAGAGGAGAGAGATCAGCTAGTTACAAACACAGCCCTCAGAATCCCTAAGACAATGCTGTTGTTTCATCTATTTGGTGTTGTTCTGAAATAACAGCTGACTTTAAAAAAGCACTTGAGAAGAAACACTGCAAACCAAACTGAGTACAAGAAGAGAATAAGGTTCCTTTAATGAATGAATCCTCTTTTCTTGCTCTGACCCCTGGCATAGCCTTCAGGGGAGACAGGTCCCTGGTGCAGGGCAACTGCATGGAAAAGTCATTGAGGATTAAAACTGTGCTTGACATTTGTGCTGCTTTGTTAGACACAAGTGACCTCTCTTCACTGCTTCTAACCATCCCTTCTCTCTTCAATTGGCTCACCCTAGAACATTAGGTGAGCTGAAAGTAAGGGCACAAACAGGTCCTGCCACAGAGAAATGCTTGACTTGTGCACCTGAAATGAACAGATCACCAGAACAGGAGATATGGCCAGAGTTTGATTACAGCCCGCAAAAGGGATTTGAGCTGCAGCCCACAGTTATACATAGATGAGCTGTAATTACTTTACATACAGTAATTATACTCTGACTGGAACATTAGCAAAAGATCATTTAATGCCTCCAAGGGGAAAAAGAACACCTCAATAGCAATTTAATTTCAGCTTTATTTTCCCAGTAAAATTAGGCTTTGCTCCCAACAGAAGCACCATGACAACATATTTCATACTCTCTAAGTTCTGCATTCATGTCCATCTGTGTTCCCCAGTTCTCGTGAAGATGCTGCCCTGAAAAGCAAAGAGACAGAGGTCCTGTTTGCCAGACATGCGATGGGGAATCTGCAGCCTGGGTGTTTCCTCCACTGGGAAGAGAGAGATAGAAGCATTAGATTATTCTCTTTCACTAAAGCATGCACATCTTGTGCAAGGTCAGTTTTGTTTCACGGTAAGCTTGCGAGTTCTCTTTCTATTCTTGGTGTAGTCCTTGGCATTCCTGTTCAACTTCTGTCAGATCATACTCATCACATATGTGACCACCTGCCTACATGGCTTATCCTGCTTTACCATGAGCTGTCATGGTAAGAAACCACAGTTCCCATCACAGTATCAAAACAACTACCCTAAAACGAGATAACAGAATAGGATGGCTGCTCTCACAAGGATTTGAGATGGACTTCAGACCTCTCCCAGTTATTATCGTAGGAGAACCCTTACTTTTAAGAAGGGCAAATGAAAAGCAAGGTTTCCAGAACGGCTGAGTACAGAAATGTTAAATTTCTGAGCATGTGACTGCTTCTGTAGATAAAACTGAAGCAAGAAATTACAGCTACTTCTTAAATCAGGCAAGATAATAATGTAACGCTAGCAGTGGTAGTGCTTCACCTTCTGTACTAATCAATTAAATTACTACTGCACTGGGAATAATTTGAATTAATACCACACTTGTATCTAGGAAGTGATAAATAGAAAACAGAATTCAAAGAAACAACTCAAAATTACCTTAACATCCTCAAACTCTTGTGTTGATCCAGTACCAAAATCTCCTGATAGTAAGCTTTCAGAGGTAAGAAGTATAGTTGGCTGGTAATAAATGCAGTTATAGCGAGATAATTTCTTGTGACTGAGTATCACAAGTCAGTGATGTTAATTCTCCTGCCAGTGTCATCAGTGGTGGTCAAGAGCTGAACACGCGCTGGCAGGTTTCATGTGCACATGGCTGATATCAAAAATAGTTGTCCCCAATTCTGTAGTTACTTTGTATGTACAATCTCACAGCAAAGTGTTTTTTCAGCTGCCAAACTAAGCGTGTCCTTAATTTCCTCCTGACTAAAGCAGGATACAGTTTGATGCATATTTGTGCTAGAAACCCAGACTCAGTGCTAATCCATTGGATTTGAGAGATTATATTAAATAACACTGCACTTCTCACATAAGTCACTTAACTCAGTTTTTTTGATTGGTCCTGTGCACATCATTATTTTACAAAATAAACTAGAAAATAATGCTTGAGACAATGTCAAAATCATGTTACAAATCAGTAAACCTGAAAGTTCTTTCTCCAGTACACTAATCTGTAATAGTGATCATTTTTAACAGTCAGACATGTCAACCAAACTAAAACCACACTCTCTTCCAGGAAACTCAACTATATCCAAGAGTTTTCAAGGATCAATGCCTGGTTATTGAAACAGGAGTCTAGTGTTCTGAATATAAGCCCCATTCATTGCACAGCCCGTGTTCTGAAAATGTGCTTCTGTGTTTCAAAATGTACTGAGGTATTGTACTGCTGCTATAAAGCAGCCTGTTGGAGAAAGGATTATCAACTCCCATTAATTACACAGATTGGCTAGCAGTGATTTCCATCTTGTAAAATCTGGATGCCACAGAACAGATTACTTGTAAAAGGGACGAAAATGAACATCATTGTACTATTGCATAACACTGTCCTGCACATCATGCTACAGATCATGTAGCTTTTATCTTTGGTATCTCATCCACAAATCTGAACTTCCTGACTTTACACAGTTCAGATTTTGCAGCAGCAAAGCATCAAAGGGCAAATGCCCAAGCCTCTGGTTACCTTTGAGAACCTCCCTCAAATCATGTCATGTACGTACACAGATTGTCTTCATTGCCCTTGCTTCCAAACACTCAAAATTCTTCAACAGTTAAAAACACGCACTATAAAACAGGCATAGTCTCTCCCCAAAAGACTTCCCATTATGTTTACTTCCATTTAATGATATTTTGTTCCTCTCTGCAACAACACAACAATAAAAACATAGATCCTAGAGACAGGTGAATTGCTAAATGAAACGTGGAAAGTGATGATGTGAGGAAGCGAGGAGGGGCAGAAGAGCTGCCTCTCCCCTTTTTGGCATTTTTAGAGTACTAAAGGACAGAAAACCCTCCTGTTCAATAGAAACTTTGTCTGTCTTGGGCAGAGTTCTCTTCAGATCCACTGTGTTTGGACTATGTTACCCCATAAGGTAAGTTCATTTATATACGTGCAGCTATTCCAGCGTGACAGCTGTGTTTGAGAAGACTGCTAACAGAGGATATGTGGGAACCACAGATCTCATTATGATTCTGCACTAATGAAATCCTCTCCATGTCTAAGTTGCACCCCAGTCACATTAACTTTGAATCTTGTAACCATAGACACTGCCTAATCTTGTCAGAGATTAAGAGAAGTGTTGGATTTTATGTTCTATTTGGGACCTACGTTATATTATTTGTCTCCATCCTTTGGAAACTGATGAACTGAGCATATCTTATCATGTTAATAATACTGTGGTAAAATCACAATGTAAGATGTTTTTCCAGACTTTGAGAGTGTTGTAGAAAAATCTTCCTCTGCACTACTGGGTAGCTTCTTAAATACCTGTCCCGAAGGTGGAATGAGGTTCATCATAGATATCTGTGGGTACAGATCGCTCTCTGTCCCGCTAACCTTGCTCTAAAAGAAGTAGAGAGCTCCTGTGGTTTTCAAGTAGTTGTCACTCAGGTTACATATGCAAAACGGCCAAATCCTTACCAAACTGGAGGTATGATTCTTAAGGTGCTTAGCAAAGATGTTCTCGGAGCAGTTCCCGCTATCCCAGGAATGCCATGGTCTGAGCCACTGCTTTTGGTTTTTAGCTCACCATTATCATTACACTTGAATTTCTTGTCCAAATTAGAAACTGCTTCCAATAGGTTCACTTTTCAGACTGACAGAACTGTAAATAATGTATGAGAGCTGTCTGCAAGTAATGACACCGAAGTCTGAGACGGAGAGCAGAAAATGCATGGATGTGACAAGATCCCTTCTCTGACACACTGCAACTGAGCAATTACATTACAGAGAAATATTTGTCAATATTCAGCTAATATAAATAGATTAACAACTACCTGTGGTTTATGAGCTCCAGACTGTGTGGTTTGTGGGTGCAGAGGGCTGTAGAAAAGACTATTCTGCAAGAAACAGGCAACAGAGTGTGTTGTATATGAATCTGTAACGTTCCACTGCCTCTCAGCCATCACAGGCTTATGGTTGCGGCATAACAGAATCTGGTAGTGTATTTCCTCACCTGTATAAACACCTTTAAGATTTATAAACACCTTTAAGATTTATAAACACCTTTAAGATTTACAGACACTCAAGCTTTGACCAGGCAGTGTCAGGCAACTTGATCTGACAGCACTGGAACATCTCATCTCTCCATAATGACTGAAAATGTTTTAGCTGTAGAATTAGTCAGTAAGCCCCTGTACATAGACTGGTGCTGAACTGTTTTCTACTTTCACAGCATGTTAGTTAACTAGAGATGCAGGATGTTGGGAACTGGACATTTAACCTGAGTCTTACTCCCACCCACTCAAATACCATAGAATCCCAGACTGGTTTGGGTCAGAAGGGACCTTAAAGATCATCGAGTGTCCAACCCCTGCCACAGGCAGGGACCCCTTCCACTAGAGCAGCTTGCTCCAAGCCCCTGCGTCCAATCTGGCCTTGAACACTGCCAGGGATGGGGCAGCCACAGCTTCTCTGGGCACCCTGTGCCAGCGCCTCAGCACCCTCCCAGGGAACAGCTTCTGCCTAAGAGCTCATCTCAGTCTCCACTCTGGCAGGTTAAAGCCATTCCCCTTGGCCTGTCCCTGCATCCCTTGTCCCAAGCCCCTCTCCAGGTTTCCTGCAGCCCCTTCAGGCACTGGAGCTGCTCTCAGGTCTCCCCTTCAGGAGCCTTCTCTTCTCCAGGCTGACCCAGCCCAGCTCTCTCAGCCTGGCTCCAGAGCAGAGCTGCTCCAGCCCTCGCAGCATCTCCGTGGCCTCCTCTGGCCTCGCTCCAACAGCTCCACATCCCTCCTGTGCTGCTGCCCCAGAGCTGGATCAGGACTGCAGGGGGGTATCCCCAGAGCACAGCAGAGGGGCAGGATCCCCTCCCTGAGCTGCTGCTCACACTCTGGGGGTGCATCCCAGCACATGGGGGGTTCTGGGCTCAAATGCTCACTGCAGGGTGGGATTCCCATCAACCAACACCCCCAAGACCCACTCAGGGCTGCTCTCAGTGCAGTCTACTCAGCCTGTAGTTGTGCTTGGAAATGATGTCAAACCTAAACACGGAAAAGATCAGAGTGAAAACACTCTCTGCAGCAGCAGCTGTACTGAAGGTTTTCCTATGTACCATGTATGCAGAATCACTGAATCGTTAGGGTTGGAAGGGACCTTCGGAGATCACTTAGTCCAACCCCCCCCGCAAGGCAGGGCCACCTGGTGCAGGTCACCTATAACATAACACAAGTTTTTCTATACATATACCGTTAGGATCTGTTAACCTGTCTGACAGTTGGTGAGGAGAGGGGTGTGAGAGCCACCTGACACAACCCGGCACGCCTTCATCAGCATCCTCATTCGCATCGCCTCCCCCTCGCCCCGCCGGTCCGCGCTCATCTGCGGGGCTCCCGCTCCGCCGTCCTCCCTCGGGGCAGGCAGGTTCCCTCCGCCCCTGAACCCCTCGGCGCCTCCTCGGGTGAGTCTTGTTCCGGGAGGGGCCGGTTACCTGCACGCTGCCCCGCGGCCTCGCCCCTCTCCCCGGTGCGCCGGTCCCGCCCGGCTGAGGCCCCCCGGGGACGGTACTCACCGGTGACACGGATGGACTGCAGCATGGTGCTCGTCCGGGCAGCGCCGCCGCTCTGCCCCGCTGCCTTCCCCCTGCGCGGCGGGCTCCCGCCTCCTGCGCGGGGAGGAGCGGGGAGCCCTGAGGAGAGGCGGGGAAGGAGCCAGCGAGCCGCGCCGGACGAGCCTCACCGAAGGCGGCT
The DNA here is from genome assembly GCF_028554395.1 of Pezoporus wallicus. NCBI lineage: Eukaryota > Metazoa > Chordata > Aves > Psittaciformes > Psittacidae > Pezoporus > Pezoporus wallicus. The sequence goes on from NW_026642649.1 coordinate 276,196, forward strand.
CGGCCCCGCCGCTACACGGGAGACTGAGCCCCGCTGGGCCCGGCAGCCCGGCCCGACCCGACGCGGCCAGGCCGGCAGGAGCCGCGGGCGCGGAGCTGAGACCCTGCCCAGCCCGCAGACTACAAGTCCCGGCATCCCTTGCGCCAGCCAATCGGGGCTTGCGCAGGGCGGCGCCCGAGCTGCATCCTGGGAGTTGTAGTGCGGGAGACGGGAGGTATCTGTGGGGGGACAGCGGCTCCAAGCTGCACTCAGCCCACCGCCAGAAGAGCCCCACTGCCACCGGGACGGCTTGGCCTGACGGGTCGCGACAAGCACGGGTTCACCCCTGATATTATCCTTGGAGTCCAGCAGGTACAACTGGTACCGACTTCAGTGACTGCGCCGCAACGCATCGGTAAATACTGACTGTCATCATTGTGATTGATAATTGGTCTGATTGGTAATTATCTGTTGAGCCTAAGGCTGGCAGACAAAGGGCTGCATGGGATAAGGGCGCTCAGCAGGGCTTGTGCCTGTTGTCACTTGTTAAGGAGAACAGAGGGATTGCACCAGAGCAACAGTTTGGGGCAATAACCAGTTTTAGTAAAGAAGAAGGTTATCAAACACTGGTAAGTAGTAAGCAGAATTTAAAGCAGAAGATAGGCTTTACACTGTGGCCGTCTGTTGCTCTACTTGTTTTGCAATCTGTTGCTTTGCTTGTGAAACCTTTCCTTGAAATGTAATGTGCGCGTCTTGAAGTGCCTGTTGCACATCAAATAGGAACGAGTTATTCTATCTTAGCAGTTACAGTTCTGTAACCAGTTAATGTAGGCATGGTGTAGGAAGATTCTGTACTCTTCCTGCAGGCTTAAGGACATTGCTGAAGTCATACTACACAAGAATGTGTTTTAGTCTGTTCATGCATTTACTTCTCTGAATGGTCAACACTTAACAGAGAAAGCAACTTAACTGAAAGTGACCTAACAGCACAACAGTGCTCAATATACATTATGTGAATGTAGTGATCTGCCAGGGTGATGAGAGCCAGGGAGTTGTGTGCTGCTTTGGTTGAATGGTGTAAAAGCCTGTCACCTTCCCTCCCATCAATAAATTCATACTTGCAGTGGACTGTACACATACATTCCATAACACTGTTCTGTAAGGTATAAGATCTGGCCGTGTTATCGTGTAGCAGAGATGGGAATTCCACAGATAATAGCTCAGATACTTCTGAGAACTCCTTTCTGTGTCCTACCTGGAAAATTTACTTTACTTCATGAGTCTTTCCTATCAGAAGTGAGTGGATGTTCATCAGAGAGCTCTGTCTGCTTTCACGCCACTCTTCAAAGGCAATGACTGAGAAAAAAGAGTTTAAAGTACACCTTTTCACATTATTACTGCCTCACAAAGGCACTCTTAAGACTGAGGTGTGTTATGAAAAAACTGAGGTGTCATTTTTCTGTCTGCTAATGAAGACCTAGAGCTGAAACACGCTTCTACCACCTAGCTGACAAATTTGATGTCCCTTTTAACTGGAGTTCTTTGAGGAAGAGAGAAGAGATATGCTCTGTCAACATGTCTCAGTTTAACCTGAAATACCCTCTAAAGTACTTTGCTAACAGTGTAGAATCTGAACCAGGCTTGTCTCCAAATCTCCAACTGCAGGAGCTGAATAAACACTTTTAAATTTAGAGAGACAAAGTTATCACTGCTGGGTTGGAGTTTGCTTGTGATATGTGCCAATTACACACACAAACCCCAACGAACCAAAATAGTTCAAGCACTGCAAATAATCAGCACAGCAGATGCAGGAATGAAAGATTGCTACTAATGCATAAAGCCCATGTACCATTTTCCCACAACTTCCCCCTGGTTTTGCTGTACAGAGCCTAAATTCTCCTCTTGGAGATGATAACTTTATACATGCTTGGAAGCCATAGCAATGAAATTGGGAACTCCAGCTTTTGATGTGTATTTTATACATCTCTTCCTCCTCCTTGCTCTCTCCAGTGGGTGCCTTCTCTCCATGTTTCTTATATCCTACCTACTTCTCCCTGGTGTCCATGAGACCTTTTTCACTGAGTGCTCGTGCTCAGATTCCATCACCACTGAATCTGCTGCCTCTGCTTTCTATTTTCTTTTCCCAGTAGCATTTTTCCTTCGCAGAATGACCTGAAGGTTTTGTTAGGTCATGCTGCCTCCTGGCTCTACCAGGAGGATGCCAAAGGCAGCAGCAGAAGGCACAGAGGAGGGATGCTAAAAGGCCACCTGCCCCTGTTTGCTGCTTTGGCTCTCAGCAAGGTTTGTCACGTTTGTTGATTAAAAGCATAAGGTGGAAAACTCAGGCAAGAAAAACATTACAAAGTATCTCAATATGACAAGAATTCTATGTATGTACTTAACGTACATCTAGCAGTTTTGACCTCAAAAGCATCTTAGCTTGCAAGTCTGTTGGACGGACAGTGGGAAAAAGATGAGTTACTCTGTCATTCCTGGTGGCCATCAGTGCAGCTGGCACAGATCCATTGCAGCAAGCTGAGGGGACATGGGGACAAATGGTAAGGTTTAGGTGAGCCACACTGTGGAATGCAGCTTAAACAACACAGTTCCATAATACAAATAGATCTATATCTTTGTATCGTTTCCATTGCTAGGAGACAGAGTAAACCTGGCATGCATCTTGTACTTCAGCTTCAACATAATGTTACTTCCAGAGATAACTGCAGATTTACCTGGTTATGCCTTTCATATTCGCCCAGTCAAAAATACTGCAATGTCATGCATGCAGAAGAGTGTCTTTATAGCAATACAGGAATATTATTAGGAATCTTCTGATAAGGCATTGGAAGCTTTTATATCCCTGTGGATTTTCTTCTCTGTGTGTAGGTAGCCAAGACCTTTCAAGATCTCCTTTAGCATGGTAGCAATCTGGTAGCTCATTAAATGGGCCAGTATGCAGAAGATCCAAAGCTGACCCTCCACCCAAGTATTCCATTATTATCCATGGTTTTGTGCCCTTTAAATATGATCCATAGTATTTAATTACATAACAACTATCACACTGACTTAAAACTGTTATGTCTTGCTGTATATCTTCTATTTCATCTTCTGCCTCCTCAAGGTCTATGATTTTTATAGCTACCACCTGCTGTGTCCGATTATCAATAAGCTCTGCAACATGTACAGTCTGGAAGAGCAGTGATACATCTCTACATCTGTCACAAGCTAACACTGCACAGTTCAAGCAAACACACATATAAATATATATGCATATATGTGCATTTGGGTTTTAAATGCACGTATACATGTATAGAGAGACACTTATTTTAACATCGGTTTTATTTCATTCCTCCCCCATATTCACATCAACATCTTTCTTCTGCTTCTCTGTACTGACAAGAAGGAAAGATGAGAGTCCTTACCTAACTCTATGTAATTTGGCAGAGCTTCAGGGCCATCAGTGTGGCAAGGTTAGCCTCCCCTTCCTGACTTCATGGCTCCTAGCTGGCTGAGTATCCTCTGACTGAACAATTTCATTGACCAAGTGACTCCAACTGACCATCCTTCCAGCCATGTTCTTTCTAGAAACTCCTGAGATGTCTAACACTGCTGTCTGATCTACGTTTCTAGTACACAGCAAAGGCAGCACATGCTTGTGGGTGCTGCTTGCTCATAGTCTTACTCAATGGGACTGCTATTTTAAGATGCCTTGAAGAGCACAACTTGATACAGCTCCAGTAGTCAGATTTATCCACTAAATTTGTTCCTGCTTTATGCTAAGGAGGCTCAATACCATAAATCCAGCCCAACAAGGGGAAACAAACAGCAGACAAGCCTTGCAGTAAAGTTCAGAGAAGTGAAAGCAATGTAAGAGCCTCAGGATATGAAGCTATGAATATAGTTGACTGTTGTCCATTGATATACAGGGAAAAAAATCAGAGATATCTATTGTACACTGACAAATGCACTTACACCTAGTAAGAAAAAAAAGACTCTGCTTTTCTATGTCAGAGAGCTGGGTTGTATAAATACATCAGTCATGGTAAAGCATGTGCCTCCTTATGGACTGATGGACCCATATAACCCTCTTGACCTCTCCTCCTCTAACCAATGCCTTGTCTCTGTAGGGGTCCTTCTGAGAAAGGCAGGCTGTTGCCTTGGGCAGGGGCAGGCAGGACTGGCAGGCAGCCCGAGCGGAGGAGGCTGCCTGCCCAACTGCAAACCCCTGCAGGCAAGTCACGGATACCTTGCTGTGGCAACACAATGCCAAGTCAGGCAGCACGGGGCTAGTGACAATCTGTCCCCAAAGAATGAGATTTTTACAAATGCTCATACTTTATCTTTGGGCCTTTTGAAGTCTGTCAACTCCTCTGTGGTGCTGGGATAATATTGGTTGAAAAGCAAATGTTTTCATATTCATGCAAGAACATACATGTTCTCAATAATATATCACTTGATTTTTGGCTGATCAGGTGGGGACTTCATTTTTTTCTTAACCTGAGAAAAGTGCAGTGTTCCTTCCACTATTGCCATTCATTTCCTTATCGCTTCCTCTTCCACCCTGTCTACCTGATCCCCTATTTTTTGCTGGTCCAGGCTCTACAGCAGATGTAGAAAATGAAGTAGGGATATCCCAGAAACACAAAACACCATGCAGTGTTTTGTGCAGTAGTAGGTATGACTGCATGGTGCTTTGGAGAGAGAGGCCTCACCGGTATGCCAGGGCCCGGCAGAGCACCAGTGCTGGGAGCAGGATGACTTACCACAGTTGACCTCAATGGCAAAGTCCCACCAGGGAAAGAGCGATGATGTACTTCTTCATCAAAGCATTTCATTTCACGGGATATCCAGATTCTCCCACTTAGGACAGGACCTGCAGAGCAGATGGGTTTGCCAGGCCTGGAGAAGGTGATCTTCTGGTAAGTCCTGTTCTGAAGGAGAAGCACTGGACTTGATGAGGAGCAGAACCCAAGTTGTAAGCCCACTTTCTTTTTCCAGTTTCCAAGTACAAGCCTGGCACTGCTACCTAGCTTTATCTTGCAGGTTCCTGCAAAGTCTGTGGGGTTAGACAGGACTATAAACCAGCTGGGGCTTTCTTACCTTTCAAGTGGTACCAGTGACAAATCCAGCTGACAGAAATAGTGTTCAAGCTTGGGAGAAGCATGAGCCAAGACAGAGTTCCTTTCAGACTTCATTCTCCTCCATCTCATGTCAGATTTTTTGGGATTCCCTGGGTACCACTTTATCAGGGTGTTACTAGAGTCCCAGAGATGGAGCTCCAGAATCTCTGAGTGAGGGGCAGTGCAGGGCACACACCATCTTAAACTAACCTCTTGGCTTATTTCCGTTCCCTTTACCTTCTTTCATGCTTTATTGTAAGGTGAGAGAACCCTCCATCATATCACACCAGACGTTCAGTGAGGCTGTATTTGTACTATGGACTGCTTCTACAGACTGTTGTTTTATTCCATTGGATGTTTCTGTCCCTCATTACCAAGCAGCCATGATCTTATTTTCATATTCCATTAGTTAATCTATTTTCCACGTCATAATAGAGTTTTAAGCAAAAGCAGACTGAAATATTACAGATTACTCATCTGTTAACAGAGCCTCAATGTAATTATATATGTAGTCTCTAGTGAAATGTATACTGGCAGTGTCCCTCATGGGTATGTGTATGGGAAATATCATCCCTGATACATTTTAATTGTGTTTGTTCCAATCTCAGTATTATTTCTCCCTCTAAAAACAACTGCTTTTTACTTCACGTACATTTTTTCCCCAGCTATTGAAAAAAAGAGATTTCCAAAGCAATTCCCTAAGAAGCCCCAAATCCTGTCTAACGAGCACCCTCTAGTGTAAGCATGCTACTGTTGCAGAAAAGATTTCATGTTCCTGGATGGATTTTTGTTCAGAGGTATAACATGGAAAGTAAAGAAAAAAATGTCATGAACTCATGTAAAACCCATTTCATGCACTCAGCCCTTTCCGTTCCAAAGCATACAGGCTATGCTTGGAGCACCTACTTTAGTTTTAAAAACTTTAAGGTAATATTGTAGGTAACATTCTCATGCATGATTTATGATTTATTTTACCTGTGTTCTGTAGTTTCATTTAATCATTTAAAATATGAGAAGAAGATGGCAAGAATGAGGTCAGCACTGCTTGAAGCTTACAGCATAACGAGTCTTCCAGGAACTGCAAGTTCTAAAGGAACTAGAGCTGGTAAGAACACTTTTTTTGGTGAAAAATGTATTTTTTAACAATCTCCTCATTTTTCCATCGTCCAGAAAATGATTTCAAGGATCTAAAATGTGCTACAATTTGGCTGGTGAAATTGCTGATGTGATGATCTGATGAATCCATGTGCATTACGCCGCAGAGTTGCCAGTCTCAGGTACTGTAAATTAACATCATGGTCTAAATGAACATAATGGCATTGAAGTTCGCTCAGGCCCTTTGCTCCGGTGCAGAATTATTCTGTCAGCAAATGGTACAGCTGCACCATATGGATAAGAAAGAACAGGGGGTATTTTGTAACTGAAACATAAAAGAAGGAAGTCTCATTCCCCATCTCTTGTGTAAATCAGTCAGGAGAGGGCCTGAGAAACTTTCTGTGATTTAGCGACACAAATGCAATATTATACTAGGAAAACTATGAACTCAGTAAATCTTTTCAGCGTGCATGACAGGCAAATGTTTCTTAACTCCCACAGCCTTGTAAAAATGCAGAGTTCAACCACCCAGAAACTGAGTCCACTTGACAGCTACCTCTTGTTAATGAAATATGAATTTTGTCTCGTTCCTTGCTTCTGTATTTTTCTATTTTAACATATTTTCTCTTCTTTTGTTATCCTCCCTTATTTATTTTTCTTTCTTTCTCCTCATTGTGTGCTTTGATTTCCGATTCCCTCAGTTATATGAGGGAGCTCTGACAACAGTTGACACTAATGCATCCATGTCATCATACAGCAATTTAGTGTAAAATATAAATGACAGTGTGCTTTTCCAACCTTTAATATAAATGCCTTACATTGAGCCAGCATTTTCTTGAGAACCTCCCTTATTTAACAAATGAAAAGCAAGGGAACAAATAAAATTCACACTATTTGAAACTCAGTCTGTACTTTCTGAAAATACAGCATATTTCCCCCTAGCAAATGTCCAGTTTAAAGGATTTCCGCCCCAACTACACTTACCAAGGTAATGTAATAAATGAAGCCTTTTGGTGCAGTAAAGCACAGTCCCAGCTGAAAGTCAAGCTTGTAGTGGCTGCGTTCTTTAAGTCTGGTTGAGCTGCTCATCTGTTTTTCTAGTGGGGCTCTTAGAAGAGAGATGTGCTCTCAGCAATGCTAGTTTAAATCCACATCACACGTTGGATTACTTAGGAAACCTGTCTTATTCCTGACCTAAATATATTCCTTTACTGGATAATGTCAGCCTATGTTGCCTCTGTGATTATCATAGGAGCACACAAAAGCAATTTAATCAGCTTTGGTTTGGCACAGAGATCCTAAATGCTGTCCATCAAAATTGTTCCTGATTACGTAGTATTTGCAATAGGAAATACAGATTAATCCAAACTGCTGTGTTTTGCCATAAGATAGACCAGCCCTTCTATCTATCTACCTATGGTCTACCAACCTTCCAGACGTGGGTGAAATGGCCTTTTTGCAGGCCAAGTCTCTGGCATGCTGGGATATTCAGCACAATCCAAGGGCACAGTTTGGTCTTCATGTTAGAATCAATGAGGAAAGGATGGATATTATGTTCTTACCACTCTTCTTTAATGCAGGGTTCCCTTATACAGGGGTCCTGGTGCAGGGCTTGTGAAGAAGGGAGTTTCGTAACAGCCCAGCTTCATCTTAGGCATCAAGACACAGAGTCAGACCTGCATCATACATCCTCCAGGATTCACTGGAGGCAAAAAGATGGTGGGATGTGGGAAAGGGATGTCTGTGCTGGTGGCACAGCCTCAGGAAGCTCTGTTTGCCTGTTCCCCAGGGTTAAAGCCTTTGTCTGAAGTCACTAGGAAGAATTAATGCTAATGAAACTATAAACCAGAAATAATGATGCACGACATTGTGTCCTAGGCTATACATTTGCTTCTCCTTTCTATGGCATCTTATGCAATCATAGTACCAGTGTTGACATAAGTATCAGAATCATGACAGCAAGTGATTAGCAGAAGAGTGTATTTTCTGAGTGTATTACTGAGATTTTGCTGTCAATCAAAGGAAGCATCTTGTTCATCTTCCCTTTGGAATCAGAAGAATGAACTCCATTTCTCATTAGAAAGAACGCTTTCGGAAATATTACCTGAGGATTCCAGAATGGATCTATACAGTGGAATACACCAAAATCAGCATTTTCACCTACAGTGTTTTGCATTTGTGATTGTATTGGTATTGTAAGGAAGCCAGAGCTACAAAACCTTTGGCTAGTCCTTTCCTTGTTAGTTAAAATTGCTCCATTCTCATTACAGTGCTAATGCAAACTTCTGAAAATGAAAATACACCCCTGAAAACAGTGAATATGCTTTAAAAACTGCTGAAGGAAAACCTGGGGAAGCAAAAATGTTTTTCTTGCCATGTTAAAAGCCAAATGACTGCATTCTGTGCCCATGCTCTCAATTTCCATGAAAACTGCAAGCAAGCAAAACCCATTCCCCAAGTACTCTGTATTGTGTTATTTCTTGTTCTGGAAGGGATTACTTTTCATTAGCTTACCCCTGGCAAAAAGCAATCTTAAACCACATCACATGGGGTTAAGGAGACAGTGAAGGGGGCAATTTATAATGTTTGAATGCAAAAGGCTGGCATAACATCTAGTGCTGTTCTGCAGGCAGAGCCAGCTCATTGTTCTGCTGATTTCAACACGGCATTCCTTTCTTTCCCTCTCTTTTTCCTTAGGCCTTCCCATTGTGAAACATTAGCTGATTTTTAAAATATTTTTTAAAATTTATTTATTTTATTGCGTAAGTTGCAAATACTTTTAATGAAGAAAAAGACCCCTGACTGGAAATTCCATTGCTACAGGCTGTACCCCCACCATTATGCAGACAATGAATGGTGTAGCAATTTTACAGCACCATTCCTGAAAAGGCCTGGCTTTCTTTGGTCCTTTGGGGCAGTAAGGATAACCCTGTTGGTTGGCACCGCTCCTGCGCAACGGTGGGGTCAACCTGGCAGTGATGCCCTACTTGTAACGGAGGTAAGAGCCTCCGGTTTCTGTTTATGAAAAGCTGTTGTGACAGGATGAGGGGTAATAAACTAAAAGTGGGAGATTCAGGCTGGACATGAGGAAGAAATCCTTTACCATGAGGGTGAAAGCACTCAGGCTCAGGTTGCCCAGGGAGGTGGTGGATGCCCCATCCCTGGAGACACTGAAGGCCAGGCTGGATGTGGTTCTGGACAACCTGCTCTAGATGAAGATGTCCCTGCTCGCTGCAGAGCGGTTGCACGGGATGACTTTTGAAGGTGGCTTCCAACCGAACCCAAACCATTCCATGATTCCATGAACCCGCCGCTTGTGCCCAGCTGAGGCGGCGAGCAGGCCGCTGTGGCGGGCCGCGCTCCCTGCGCGCAGCGCACAGGACCGCCAGCAGGGGTCAGAGCGCGGCGGAGGCGGCAGCGATGGATCCCTTCACCGAGGTGAGAGCGGGTCCTGAGGCGGGAGAGGTTCTCCCAGCCCCGGCTCCTGGGTGAGGTCTGTCAGCGCCCCTCACCCCCGCTGCCGGGGGGTGGTGGGCTTGTGAGGCTCGCTCCCTGCAGCCCCCTCGTATTGCTGCTGCTTGTGGGCCGTCAGGGCTCTTCCAGGTTATTCATGCAAGGGTTTGCGAGGGACAGGCCCTTTTCTGAGCGGATCCTTGACCGCGTTTCCTGGCGCTTTAGTGTTTGCTTGTCATGTGTCTCTGGCAGATAAGACGCTCGGCTGAAACTAGGAGCCCTGGAAGCTAACGGGAGTGATATTGACTCGCATTGTGCCTGCCACATCTGAAGGCTGAGCGTGAGGTTTGCCCAAAGCAGGAGCTTAATCTGATTTAAAATGCGTCCTTTTAGACAGAATTGCCACTGGTCAGGTTCATTGGCAGGCACAGTTCCTCTTTTGTTTGAAAAAGGAAACGAAGTTGTCATTAGGGTGGATTTGTGTGTGTGTGCATTTGGGTTTTACAGGGGCAAAGTTGTAACAGAATGAGTGCAATTGACCAGTTTCAGTCTGTGTAAAGGTTGGAGGTTTCTTAGAGATGCTGTGCTGTACCCTGAGTTGATATGTCACACGTCTGTGGCACCTTGCAGAGCTGTCCTGTGACTGCTTTGAGTAATGATGGCTTTCAATAAGCAGCCTGCCTAAGCAAAAACCCAAACTGCTCTTGAAAGTAACCCCAAATGGAGTAGCTTGGGGAAATACTCTCCCCTCCCCTTGAAAACAACCTGTATATGAAGCTTTAAATAAACTGAGTGTCCAAAAAAGGTGACTGCACAGATACGGTTTAAGGTATTGATCTGAACATATTAACTAAATACATTATACCAAGGCAGATCTACCCTACCCTCACGTAAAGTCTTGCCGAGTATAAACATCTAAAACCTCCTTCCTTAATTGGTAGTGGGTGACATGATCTGACTTGTTTTAAATAAACTTCAAGTCCGGCTGACTCAATCAAATTCAAAGTGGTTTGGCGTGCTGGGAAGTATTCCAACCTCAGCACACCCTTCTTGTAGGTAACTGACTTGGAAAAGCAATGGCCAACTGTGAGGCCACTCCTTTGAGTAAACTTCATTCAAACGTTGGCTAGCATTGCAGAGTGCCTAGAATGTTGCCTTATCAAGAGTGTTGGATATGCCGCGGAGGGCATTCCACTGCTGTGTAAAAATCTAACCAATATTAGTGTATTGTAAGTGCTGGTCATGTAAAGCAGTGTAATTCAAGCCTTAAGTGGCCAAAGCATGCTATTAATTCAGTGTTTGCTCATCACTTTACAGCAACAAATTTTGCCCTGGTCTCACTGAATTTAAGCTCAAATAAATCTTGCTTTAAGACTCAGTTGAATGCTTTAAAATCAGACAGTTCTGAAATAATGTTTCTTTTGATTCGGCTTACAAGCAAAAACTAATACTCTTCTGAATTTAACCAGATTATTAATACAGAGTGCACAGAGGAGGTGGTGCAGTGGATTCTTTTTTAGAATCATAATGTACATACTATTTGTGGCTTTCAGTTTATAGCTGATTGTATAATTCACCTTTCTTGCAGAAAAGGCTTTGTTACTCCAGAATGTTAGAGAGATAGTCTAGGTTATTTTGTACTTGGAAGTACTTACTAACATTCATAGAGCAGAGTGTGGTTTCCTAGCATGGAGGATGGCCAAAGAGAAATAAGTGATGCAGTTGCTCAGAGGAAAATTTTCATATGTGAAGTTTGAAGTTAACTGTTACTTCAATGTCGTGGCTAAACTTGCTCCCTTTGCTGCATTCTGCTTGTAAAGCAAGGTAGAACAAATTCTGGTAATCACATGGGGGCCTGAGTATCTTTTCTAAAGGTGCAAAATACATTCTTTGAAACATACATTTTTAATACCAAGATTGTCCATCAGCATTTGAAGTGGGAAAACTTCATCTGATTTTTAGAAGCTGTTTTTGCCATATAAAACATGATCCTCTAACTTCCACTTGGTAGTTCTCAGGCTTGTAGATGTAAAGAAATAGATATGTCCTCCTCTGATGACAGCCAGAGTTTCAGAACACTTGAAGAAGGTACTTGTAGCAAATACCCTGTTGATGAACCTGAAAAGTAGGTCTTGAGTTCTGGTGACTGGCTTACTCATCATGTGTAATAGCAGAGTTTGAATTATGGCGGTTGCATGGAAAACTTGAGATACCAAAAGCCAATAGGAGCTGGAGTTCAACAACAGAGGCGTGCATTCTTGGGAAGTGACATCCTATTTGTAGCAACTGAAACCCCATTTTACTGAACTAACAAAACAGAAAGGAATGTGTGACTGTATTTGAATAGAATTGTATGAATAGTGTTGTGGAGTATATACTGAGTTTTGTGCAAGAAGAACAGTTAGTGTATATAGCCTGTAAGATTTTATTCCAGTGGGGGTTACCTGCGCTTTGTAGGTCTTATCTTTTTGAGGGTGAAACAAGGAAAGGGGACTTGTGGACAAACTAGTATGAAAATTAAATTCAAGGCACTCTTGGCATTTCATGCCTGCCTCCAGCCCCCTTCTCCTTCCCCCCCCCCCCCTTTCTTTTTTTCCTCTCTCCAAAATCATCCTCCTCTATGGAAGGTCACAAAGAGCTGTTGAGATTGACATCCATTTGTCCTGTGTTGCCCTACAATGGAACATTGTTGAAGACTTCAGCCTTAGACAGTTAAAAATGTGAAATGTGGATTTAATTGCTGTGCAACAGGACAGATAATGGCTGGCACAGTTCTCAAAATAATTTACGTGCTACCAAAAAAGTGCAGTTTATATTCTTCCCTTCAAAAAGACCATTAATTCACTCACACAATTTCTTGTCTCAAAAGACCTTAAAACCTAGATCAAAGGAGTAATTAATTATCCTTCAGATGTGATCAAACAGAGTGAAAATGATTCGTGAATGCAGAATTTAAAACAGACACCATCCTCCCCACCCACCCACTCCAAAACAAACAAAGGCAAAAAAAAACCCCAGCACAATCTATTTTGAACTTGGTGCTACAAGGAATCAGTTTCTACTAGTGTGGTATGTTTACTAAACCAGCTGTTTTGTATGGAATGTGATCATAGTGTTCAAATATCAAATGGGTAGGGAATGAAAGAGAATGTTGTTGGGTAGCTTAGTTGGTATCACTTTATATGTTCTTCTGTCTACAGACATATTATGATAAATAGCCTGTTTATTAAGAAAGCTAGTTTTAACTTTTAATGTTTCTATTAAAATTTATGATTGAGGAAGAGAAATTTACCTCTTGATGTAGAAGGTATTAATAGCAACATTTTTATTTTCTTTTTTTTACAGCCACAATTCTAATTTAATGACTTTTTTATGACCACTTGGCAACCACTTGAATGTTGTTTATTTCGTTACAGGATTAGCGTAACGGGTGACTTGACCATATACTTTGGCAATGTGTCAAAATAACCCACTAGCAAGACTTGACAGTTCAAGATTGCCTTCTTCAGGCTCTCTTTATTTAGTTTTGACATTGCTCTTGTCACTTTAGCCTGGTTTCTTTTGAAAGCCAAACTGATGTGAGACACTAGTTGATTTTACGGCTGGAGCTTTGAAACCTACTAGCTGGCTTCACCTCTTGCTAAATGGGTGTCTCAAACTTCTCTGCTTCTTCAATCTTCATGGAAGTTTGTTGCTAGGTAAAAAGACCCAAACCCTTGGCTCTGTGAAGAAAATGCTGCAGCTTGTTGTCTGTCTGGTAGGCCAGACTTCAGATAACTTGCAAACCTGTACTGATCGGCCAGATAGCAAGAAGGTAGCTTGGAATGTGCTGCAGTGTGAGCTACCTTTTATCTAGCGGGTACTTGCTGAAAACAAGGAGAAGCTCTGGGTATTGCAGTGGTGAAGTTGAAGTATGAAGATCTGGGGTTATCACAGCGATCAAAAGGAGGCAGACAGAAAAAAACATGTAGCTGGCAGTGTAGAAAACCTGTTTGTTCATTCTGCTTGCAGGTGGGGATAGCCAGACAGAAAACCAGACTTTGAATGTTTCGATCACGTTGTGCCACAGTAGATCAGTTAGCAAGATCCAAGAGCAGCATTTGTCTTAATGTAGCCTTAACTATAAATTTCTGGTCTTGTGGATCTTGGTACATGCTATATAAAATTCAATCCTTTTTAATTTGGGCTATTACTAGTTAGCACACCTATTGCATTGTACAGTAGTAACACATGATTTATTGACTACTCAGAAACTCCTTGAAAGAACCCGTGCCAGGCGAGAGAACCTGCAGAAGAAAATGGCTGAGCGGCCCAAGATGGGAGCGAGACCCACAGTGCAGACCAAGAGGGTCAGAGAGCCTTTGTTAGAAACTGGGAACCAGGTGCCTCTTCCTGCAGAAGAAGGTATTATGCAACAAAGATTGTCTTTTGCTACAAGTCCATCTCTTTTTATACGGGCAAGTGAAACCCCTTAGTGTTTATCTTCCATTGTGATGGATGAAGTTACCTGACCACTAGGATTGATTATGGCTAATGTTTAGCTTTACTTGAGAGCAGATGCTTTAAGTAATTAGAAAGCTATTTAAAAATAATTGTATATTGCCAAAGATAATGCTTTGTGCTTGATAGTTCTGGGAAGGGCAGGTTTCTTAGAGGCATATCAGTTACTCCTAAGCCATAACTTTATTTGTGTTACAATTCTGTATTGTCTGAAAAAATATTGAGGATTCTTTGAATACTAATATGTTTGAATACTCTGACCTGTACAGTGAAACCTGGTACAAAGCCCTCACCGTCAAAGAGGCTCTGCCCTGACAATGTGGAGTCTCAGTCTTCCAGTTCAGAGAACATACAGCCAGTTCCTTCAAGTTCCACAAGCCAGCATTCTCCTGAGATGACTTCGGAGTTGCACATCACTGCTTCTAACAGAGCTTCATTGCTTCAGCCTCTTGAGAAAGGAAAAACAAACACCGAATCGGAAACTCCTGCAGCTCTTTCAGTGAAAACACGTATGCAGAGGTTGGCAGAACAGCGGCGCCGCTGGGATAGCGAGGGTATGCTTCATTTACTAAGCAGCCCTGGTGGTGTTCAGTGTTTGCATTGATGACTCTGGCCAGGTTGGACAGAGTCTTGGGTGACATGGTCTAGTGTGAGGCGCCCATGGCAGGGGTGTTGGATCTAGACGACTTTAAGGTCCTTTCCAACCCTAACTATTCTGTGGTTCTATGATTGTTTGCTAGCAGAAGATAGTTTTGTGTGTATGAATACTAATGTTTTCATAAAGAATTCTTGTGCAGCACTGGGGAAAGGCCTAAAATAATGAAACCTGACTGGAGCTTAATTTTTTACTTTAATTTCCCCCACCCTAGTGTGATGCCTTGCTCATCACAACAGTGGCATAAACCTAGTAAACTCCTTGGCTACAAATTTATTTGCTTTGTAATAAGCTTTAACTTGATTAGTCTCAGTAAGAATATTTAACTGTTGATAAACTCAATATTTAGCAAAATGTAAAAGATGCAACTATATTTCATTATGTTAGCAAAATAAATGTGTTTTCTTTTTTTCCAGATCCCTCTGAATATGTTCCTGTGTCTCCCCTCCAGTCAAAGGATCTGCCTGTTTCTCCACCTAAGCAAGCATCTAATGCCCTGGCAAGTGATACCCCTATTGGGAGAAGAGGCCGGTTAGCTAACCTTGCTGCTACAATTGGTTCCTGGGAAGATGACCTAAGTCATCCATCTGCAAAGCAAAACAATGCACAAGAACAGCCTGGCACTACTTGTTTATCCAAATTGTCCACTACAAGTGGAGCATCTGCTAGAATCAATAGTAGCAGTGTAAAGCAGGAAGCTGCATCCTGTTCTCAGAGGCTTGTTGAGGCTTCTATTAATAAACCAGCAAACTCAAAGATAGAGGTGAGTGTCTGATTTAGCTGCTGATTAAAAATCTATTTGACTATCGGGGGGGGGGGTGACACGAATATCAACTCGTAGCTGTTTAATCTGCAGTTAAAGATTTGGTGCGAGCAATCTGAGTCAATTTACAACTTTTGCTTTATTGCAATCCCACATGCCTGTTTTTAATAGCAGACCTGAAACAGCTTAGAATCCCTTTTATTGAGACTTGGGTGAACATAATATTTCTAAGTCTTGTAAAAGTTGATGTCAAAGTAGTTGGTGGCTGTTCTTGACTTTCAGAAGGGAGCTTTCTGCAGAGATACTGGGTTTCGCTTGGTAACTTCATATGGTTGATTGACTTAAATGTTATTGCTGTATGAAAATTGAATTAGAATGCTGAAATTAGTAGTGCCAGATACCTATTGTTGAACTTAGCCATTTATGAAATAACAGTATCTGCAATGCGCAGTCTTGTTTAGGGACATGTGGGAAGATACCTAAAGTAGCTGGGAAAAGCACCTGGAATCAAATGCTGAAAGAGTTTGAAATACTGGATAGGAAAAATCTACAGAGAGCTTCTAACACTTGTTCTCAGCTCTGTTGTTGATGGAATAGGTGTGTTATGTTATAGTATGCTGTGCAGAACGCTTTCATTTTCCTCTTGAAAGAATGAGAATGTACAGTCTGATTTTAATGTTATTCCTTTTTCCCCCTTGTTAAGGATCCAAACAATTTAACACGATTCTCAAGAGTCACTGTTCCCTGTTCTAAAGAATCTGCAGTACAACAACCGCTAACAGAGAATCCCTGCAGCCCTCAGAAAACTGAAAAGCATACACAAATAGCAAAATCAACTTTGCCTCAACCAGTTCAGTCCAAAGAAGAGCCAGTCAAAGGAACACATGTGCAACCTGAACCTAAGGGTAAACCCACAACACCAGGTAAGGTGTTCTATCAGTTTCAATAAATGTTTATTTAAATTAGGCTTGTGTGTCCTCACTTGAAAACTACATAGTAATTAGGAATTTATGGTAAGGTATCAGGTAATGTCTATTTCCTTTTGTAACTTGACTGAAGTCCTGAAGAGTTCTGTGATAATTATCATAAATCATACAGTTTCCATATTTTGCAAGGATATTTTCTTGGACAAACTTTTAGTAACTCTTGAGAGCAAAACTTTTCTCTATGTAAAAATGTATCCTGCTAACATCAGTTAATTGAGACTATTTAAAGCTTCTTGCAAGTTGTTGGAGTCTGTGTCTGTGTTTCCAAACAATACAAGGTAAAAAGTGTGCATATGTTAGAAGAAATCAAAGCTAAATGTCACACAGATGCTCCAGCTTTGCAGTCTTTACAGTGGTAGCACTGATGTCGAAACAAGTGATGAACCCTGATTTTAAATTCAACTGCTTGTTGGATCAGAAGCTTGGACTAACAGCTTGAACTTCTTGAAGGTGGCCAGTAGAGCACGTGTGTGCTTCTAGATACGCTGTCAATAAAAGACAAAGTGAGGTGGATGCAAAACAGTGTATCTACCTTATGTACTAGAATGCTCATTTACAGGAAGGGTGCAAGTGAGGCTGGCTGTACAGGAAGTGTTGAAAAAGCAAACCAATCTAAGTAACTGGTGGATCACATGGACTTTAGCAAGCAGATGACATCTATTTGCTCTGATTTGCTGCTTTATTACCTTCAGTGTTCTGTTACTGTGGTGATTTGCGCTTCAGGTTTAGTTCATGTTAAAGAGCTGTAAAGGAGACAGATTAATTGCTTCATTGAGAAGCTTTAGCAAGATGCAGTGATTTCTGTGATTTTGAGAGTCTCTTTCAAGGCAAAACAATTATTCTTGTAGGGGGATCAGGAATTAAACCCTTCCTGGAACGCTTTGGAGAGCGTTGTCAAGAGCGCAGTGCACAGAGTCCTGCTACGAATACTCCAGGGTGCAGAACACCCATTGTTACCCCAAATACTAGGACAATCCAGGAAAGGCTTCTTAAACAAAATGAAAATTCCTCTACTGCCAGTTTAGCACTGCAGCTTAAGCAGGTAATGACTTTGCTACATTCATAGTTTGCTTATGAGCTTGGGGAAGATACTGTTCTGCACCTGCCCGAGGAACTTGAAGTGTTTTGACATCTTAAAGCTGTTAACTTTTTCCCCTGTTGCCCTTTATTTGCTTAGGAACGTGAAAGAGAACTTGCATGTCTTCGTGGCCGGTTTGATAGGGGCAATCTGTGGAGTGCCAAGGAAAACGGAAGTCCGAAGAGAAAACTTCCAGAAGCTAAAATGGTAACGTGCGACTGCCGTGTATCAAAAGATGATAGAGATGATAGTCTTTTGTTAAAGCAAATGAACTGCTTTAACATGTTCTGAACACAGGACAGATGTGCAACTGTAAATAAAAGATAAAGCCAGTGCTCAGGCTGTGCAAGCCTGCTTGTCAAGTGGTTGGTTGTATGATTATTAACAAATTTGTAGAGATATTTTTCCTCCTGCAGAATCATGAAAGGAGAGAAGTGATACTGCTTTGAGCCAATTGGCTTATCTGTGGCTTTTCTGAGTGTGGGGTTTAGTATTCTATAACTTTAAAAGCAAAAGAAAGCTCCTCGCACAGTGTTTAGTACCTCACCTAAATTTATTCCATAAATAAATAGGAGCCTTCTTGAGATTGGATCAGCAGCCTTTTTTTTCCTAGCAGGTGTTGAAATGTGTTTCTTTCTGGCATTTTAGTCCCTTCAACCATTACCACCTAAATGTACTATTGTTGGGTTTTTTTTTGCCAGGAAAGCCAATCTCGGGGTAGTCCAAAACGTTCTCCTTGTTCCAATGACACCGCTTTTGCATCAGCAGAAGACACACCAGCAAGAGATAGGCCAGCAAAGTCTCCCAGCGTGGAGTCTTCAGGTAAGAATTGTCGCTGTTTGCTTGTGGCTAATGCTGGACTGAAGCACTGCCCCTGATGTTCATGAGCAGATAAAGAGGCTGGTAGCACTAAATATAACTGCACCTCTTATATGGTTACTGACCTGCCTAAATCTTTTTGTCTTATAATAATATTCTACCTTCTTATGCCACTTGAAAGATGGGCAGGAAAAACTGCCTTTCAGTTTTTTACCTAATTTTCATACTTTCATGTATGTTAAGTGTAAGGAGAGTGAATGAAAATCATCAAGTATAGATTTAATCTATACTGTACCTCAGTATCCAAATTTCCACAATAATCGAATGGGAGGGAACTCTTCTCTTGTCAGTAGACCTTTATGCTATCATTTCTTATTGTACAGAACATGAAAAGAATTCAGGGAGGCTTGTGACATCCTTTCTGGTGCTTCCCCAGTGGAAAAGCTTCCAGTTCTCTGAAAAAAGTCAACTTAGTTACTACTTCTTTTAGACACTATGGGCAAGCAGCCTATCAAATGTGCTTCTAGAAAACCAGGATGAGAATCCTGCTTTTGGCTTGGATTTGGCTGTGGTGGTTTTTGTGTGGTGGGTTTTTTTTGCTTGTTTGTTTTTTTAAATGACCCTCTCTACTCCAAGTGTACTCTACTATGGTTTCAGCATTGCTTTCTGTGCTATCAACTTTCTGATTATAAGATAAAGTTGCACGGGTTTTGGAGGGTATGTATTCTAATGATTTTTTTATTTAACAGCAACCTAACTTAATCTAGTGGGCTTTTTGTCAGTTGTCAGCTGTATTATCCAACTGCCCAAAAAATCCAAACCTAAAATAAAATTCAAAGGCTAGACATAATCTTCAGTGACATCTTCTTTATAACTATTTAGATGCTCCTAAATGTGAAGAGACTCAGAAACCCAGTCCTCTGAAGATGGATGAGCCAAAAAGCCCTGTAAAAGCAATGTCTGTCTCAAAACTTGATCAGTGTGCTGAGAAACTGAAAGGTTTGTATTGAGTAGATGTATATTAATGCACTTAACTGTGTGTTGCCACTTGTCCAGCACAGTGTCAATATCCTGCAAGTCTGGACAATGAGTTCACCATACATCTGCTGACATGTGTGTTTTGTAACGAAGTTTATATAAAATGAATCAGGAGTCTTCTTTCATCATAATCCTTCTCTTTTGACATTAAAGTCTTCAAGATATATTAAAAAGCTGATATTAAAAAGTTATTGGGAAAAGACTGCTCTACTGTGGGGCTTGCAGTTAAGTTTCATAGCTGTTTGAGCTAAAATCTTGAAACTTGCTTCACAGATGCATCTCTCTATTCTCTTTCTGTGTCAATTATGCAGTATATGTGATAATAGTGTACTAAAATAAGGATGGAAGTATGCTTTAGGGTTCTATATGCCTGACTGTAAGTCTTTTTTTAATCAAGCTTACTTGAAATGCAGAAATAGTTGTCTTATCTGTTAACATCTTTCTGCTCATTTAATTAAAATGAAGAGATTAGTCCTGATGCTACTAATATGTTCTAAATATCACTTTTTAGATGAAGTATATGAAATTGAAATGAGTGTGGATGATGAGATGAATAGCTCGAAAGTGATAAATGAGATTTTTGAAGTTCTTGAAGAAGATGGTCCAGACATAGAAAAGTTGAAGAAAGAAATGAGTATGAGCCTGGAAGGTGAAAGTGATGAGGATGAGCAGGAAGAGTCACTTAATATTTCGTCGATGTCTCTGTTAACCCCTTTAGTGGAATCTGTTGGTCCAGAGGTGAGAGTTCCTAAGAAATGGGTAAAGGCTTGCTTATCACAGAGAGGTAGAACTTGCTTGTATCAACAGTATTTTGTTGTATTGTGATACGTGGGCAAATAAAGAAGTTACAAGAGACGTTTTGCTTAAGAAAGCGTAATAAAGTTATCTTCTTCTGAAAATAGCTGAGCATGTTGGAAGCTCTGCTAAACAAGTGGTTTAACTTCTGCTAAATCAAGTTCAAGTATGTATCTACTACTTGTGCTGGACTTCCAGTGGTATACATGCATTCAATGAACTGGTCACTGAAAATCTGAGAAGAAACTGTTGCTGTACTAGTTAGGAAACTAACTAGTTTGCTCCATGTCCTAGAAAATACTTGTAAAATGTGTGTTAAGTTTGGAGGCTGCTTAATACTATTTACTGTTTATGTGCAAGACCTAGTAAATGTGAGAGAAAGTAGATAATGGTTATTGTGCCAGATATCTTTATAACCTTTTCTTCTCCCCAGGCCTTTGTTTCTCCTTCTAAGTCAACTGGTGAAGGCAGCAGTATCAGTGATATAAGTCTGAAGTCTGACAAGTTCCAAAGGACTAAAGTCCCCAGGGCAGAGTCTGGAGACAGCATTGGCTCTATATCAGACGATCGCAACCTTCCCTATAGGTAATAAATGTAAAACCCCACCCCTAATTCTGTAAGTGGGCAAATTTAAGACACTGGATTTTATTTTTTTTTTTCTCTTCTAATGAAGCACACTGCTTAAACTACAAAAAAAACCTTTTCTTCCAAAATTTCAGCCTTTATCAAAAGTAGTCCCCATGTAGTCTATGTATGATGCTTAAACTTAAAATGAGGAAATGGGTTTTAAAGTGGTTTAAGCAAGTTGGAAAACATTAGTAAGTGATATATACATAGGTATGTATATTGAAAAAAACAGAAAACATTGTTACAGCTGTGAAAGGTTTAATGGGTTTTCCTCTTTTGAAAGCATTGATGCATACAGATCTCAAAGATTTAAAGAAACAGATCGTCCTTCAATAAAGCAAATCATTGTTCGCAAAGAAGATGTTGCTTCCAAGCTAGAAATGAAACATAATGGGCCATCTGATCAAGTCAATATCAAAAAGAAAATGCAGGTATGCAATGTACTACTTAAAATCCTTTCTCTAATTTACTATTTCCTTGCTTCATTTCCCTTGAGAATGTCCAGGACTTAAACACACTACTTGGAACTGCAAAATTAGGCTTTTTAGCGTAAATATCCAGTGGTAGGGAATGATACTGCATAAGCTGCACAGCTTAATGCATCTCCTGAAATGCTCAAGCTATAGAGGAAGTGTAGGGAAAGCAAGCTGTCATTTTGAGAAGGGAATGGGGAACCTTTATCTTATTACTGCCTTTGAATTAGGCAGGATTCATAACTACATAATTACAGTAGGCAATATTCTGATATTTAGTGGTGCGTCTTTCATGTACAACACTGAATTTCTGGTCAACTGCTGCTTCCCCTGGTGAAGGGCAGAGTAGCCTGGATATGGAGCATACAAATGTTGAAGTCAGTCACTCCCATTATTTAAATGATTTCTGAGGCCCAAAAAAAAAATGGTGCTGCAACATTCTTTTGCAGAAGTAACTGTAAACTGCAAGATCTTTGTAGTTCACTAGCTAAGTAGTCTAATTTCTCTGAATCAGTAGCCCTCAAAATGCTAATCTCAAGACATTTCCATGTGTGAATCTAAATCTTTCTCTTCTTACTAATTATTTTAAATACTAATTTACTCTAGGAGCTCAATAATGAGATCAACATGCAGCAGACAGTGATTTATCAAGCCAGTCAAGCTCTGAACTGTTGTTTTGATGAGGAGCATGGAAAAGGGTCACAAGAAGAAGCAGAAGCAGAGAGACTTCTTCTCTTAGCAAGTAGGTTTTTAGACCCAAGTTTAATTCTTTGTCATGAACACTTTGGGAAGAAGCGGGAACAAGACTGGCAATGCATTTATTATGCTACCTTGTAGCTGCTTATTTATAGTTCTTCACCTGGAAAACAGGTGAAGTTTTGTCTCACTTGTATAGGCAAGAGGATGTTTTTGATATCTTTCTTGCCTTTAATATTCCTACTATTCTTGCAACAGAAATGTTAATGATCTTCATTTTACATGCTTATGGGGGAAGAAAAGAATGTTCAGTACTACTTTTTCCTCTGTTACAACTATAATTAATTTCTCTATGCAGCTGAGAAGAGAACTGCTTTATTGGAAGAACTGAATAGACTGAAGAGTGAGGGACCTCATAGTAAAAGAAATAAAGCTGCTTCTATATCCACTCAATATGCTCCATCCAGGGGATCTGTTTCCATTTCAGAAATGCGTCTACCTCTGAAAGCAGACTTTGTATGTGGTACAGTTCAAAAGCCAGGTAAAACCAGCAACTGAAAACTTTACCCCTTTCCTCCCCCTTCCCCATCCTTCCTTCACATATTTCTGGTTCATACCCCTGGGTTGTTTTTTTTGTCTTCTGCACTGGTGTTTCTCATAGATCAGGGAGCAATGAAAATCTAGCAATTACTTTTAATTGATCTGCTTTTTGGTTAGGTTTTCAGTATTTTCCATGATGGTTTTAGTTTCATCCTGTTCTGGCTTGTGAAGTTCAAGAAACTTATCAAGACCTTTCCAGCCAATCTTAAAGATCTTTATGGTCCTGTGTACCCTGTTGGAGAAGAAGTACAGTTTTGTATCTTGGGTTGTATTCTGTCTTGCTGCCTTGGAATTTTATTGATGGGTGCAAGTGTAGTGCCTAAATATCATTACATAAATTCTGACAGACTCATTAAGCCTCTAATTTTTTTCAGTCTTTCTGTTAACATCCCACAGTACTTCATTTACAAAGGCTTGTCTTCCATTATTGTGTCATATTTAAGTCATTAAAGTTGACTTTAAAGTTAAATTTTTTTAACTTTAAAGTTAAAATGTGAATTTATGTCTTGTTTTGTTCCAGAAGAATTTCTGGCAAATCTCTCTGTAGGTCTAGACTTACCCTGGAATATAGTAAGCTTCTGTTATGTGGCTGTTTAAAGAATCTGCAAGCCCACAATAACCAGTGTTATTTTATATAATGCTACCAAATATGATTGTAGCTGGACAGATTCCTACTTTTTGCCTCGGTAAGGCTTGAGGACAAAAGACATAGGACAAAATTGTGTTTCATACTGGTTAGAAAACTTTTAGTTATTATGTAGCCTTTCTTGTTTCCTTGATTAACTGTCCAATGAAATATGAAGTGGTTCTTTTTACATCTTCAAATAAAACCACAGCCAAGAATATGAAAGTAAATTATCTGACCTAATTTACCACCCCTTTTCCACTCCAACATGTTCCACCTTCTTGTTACATGAGTTGCTTCGTCTCAGTTACAGAAAAGCATCTCTGGTTACAATAGTATAAGTTTAGTTCCCATCAGTAATTCTCAAAACCAAATTCTCTGAGCAGAGAAGTATGAACTACTTGTCATCAAAACTTTCAAAAAACTTTCAACTTTTTCAAAACTTGGTTCTGCAAGTGCAATGTTCGCTATACATTGTGCACTAGAAGCTCTAATAATCACTTTTACCTTTGCTGTTTTCTTCAGAGAAGAGTACGAGTCATTGCTTACTGGGGTCTTCAACAGTAGTTCTGAAAGCTGGGACTCAAAGTGTTGGGGTGGGGGGGGAATGATTGTTTGTCTAATGTGGTATGATATTTGCTTTTCCTGTTCAGCAGTTTGCTGCACAAACTCTGGATTATCTCCTGCCACTGTTGAGAGGTGTTTTTCCTCCCTTATCTGAAAAGTTAGGGAAAATGGGTTGCTTGAATTACCAGTTCTTTCACAGGAGTGAAAAATGTGTGAGAACAGGCAGTAGCAATGCTGACGTATGGTTAAGCTGGCAGGGCTAGAGAATAACAACCAGAGTATAAGGAACTAAAATGAACTGCTGCATCTGCCTGAAAGTTCCTCTCCCCTTTCACATGCTGGGTAGTGTAGGGCTGGCCTGAGGTGCCAGGTAGTTGTGAATCCTGTGGAGGCAGTAGTGGTTACAAGTAAAACCTTGTTTTAAAAGTAAGTTTATAAGCAAATGTTGATTGTAACCAAGTGTTCAAGTAGGGGTGAAACAGAGATGTTTGCAGCGTTTGAGGGGTTGTTTTTTTTTTGTTTTTTAGATACTTGGACACCTCTGGCTAACAAACCTATCTGATTTCTATTTACAGAAGCAGCAAATTACTACTATGTAATAATACTGAGATCTGGAGCAGAAAACATGGTTGCAACCCCATTAGCGAGTACTGCCAGCTCCCTGACTGGAGATGCTCTTACTTTTACTACGACATTTACTATGTGAGTATAAAGGAACTTTTTTCAAACCAGTTCCAACTCTGATGATGGAGCATGCATAAAACTGTGCAACAGCTTCATATAAGGATGTCATATTTCACCAACAAATATAGTGACATCTTTGTATTGCTATTTCCCACTTCAAGAAATAGCTGGAATGCACTCCTCTCAAAAGAGCAATCTAGACTTATTCCACCATCCATCAGCTAAGTTATCTGTTGTTTTTCTACTTTTGTTCTCTCCAGGGAACACCTGCAATGACAGATGGATGATGTGTGTTTTTCCCTTTTTCAGCAAGTAACATTTTATGTAGCTATTTGGTTTTGGTATCTGGAAAAAAATAGTACGCTTAAAACTTCAACTCTTATATGTTAGTTAAAAGGTGTGAGTTCAAAGAGGTGGTTTTCAGCAAAAGTCCTCTAAAATAAAGGAACAAGCTCCTTTTTGAAAATCCAACCTAACTGGAATTTTCACTGAGAGATATTTATTCAAAACAAACCACCCAATCTTTGTTCATAGAAATGTGTGCCAGCACTGGACTGAAGGGTGCAAACTGAGAAATGGTCAATGCACTGTCTGCTCCTTGTCCTTCCGTCCCCTTCTGATCTTTGAGTTATAGAAAGTATCTTGAAATAGTAATACACTCAAGTCTTAAAAACAGCAGTGCTGCTTGCACTGAAGTGTATTACTGTAGAAGTGAAACAATCAAATTCTCTTGTGTAGAATCTGTTTAATCCCTGTTTTAAGGAGTAGAAAGAGGGAAGAAGTAAAGAGTACCATTTAAAAGGGCCACCTCTTTGCTTCAGTCTCTTCAACTCATTTTTCCCTTCTTCCTTTTAGGCATGATGTGTCAAATGACTTTGAAATAAATATTGAAGTTTACAGTTTGGTATGTATCAGTTCTTGCTAAGATGTGTAAAGGAGAATAATGAGGTGCTGTACTTTCTTAATACCTTCTTGCCTTACAGGTACAGAGAAAAGAAGTTCTGAGCACTGATAAAAGGAAAAAGGCAAATAAGTCTAAGGTAAATGAAACAACATAATCAGCATGTTGTATTTACAACAGCAGGTACACTAGGAAGACTGCAGTGTCCAGGGAGAACTGACTAATGGTCTTAGACAATCTGTTGCTTGCTTTTACTCTTGTTATTTATTGGAACATCTGCAATGACAAATGGGTTATGGAGTCCTGCAGCTACTAGTAGATTGGACCTGCAGCACTTGCTTGAGTCTAAAATATATTGGAGGGAAAGGAGAAGTCTTACTAGTTCAGCAAAACTATATGCTTTGCAAACTTCTATTGGGTATGGTGCCTCTGCTTGTGATTTAGTGCCTGTATTCTCCACTTTACTTAAACACCATCAGTCAATATGCTCTACCTTGCAGTTTGATTTATCTTAAAGGTTCTGTTATCAATTGCAACACATCTGTCTGTCTTCCTAGCCTGAAGTAAAAACACTAGATGTTGGTGTTTTTTTTTAAGCAAACTTTTATGTCCAAGGAGTTATTAAAACTTTTCAGCTCGGACAGGGTGCATGTTTCAAGTGTTTGTGCTTTATTAAGGCTTTGTGACCCCGAACTAGCCAGTGGCTTTCTGGAGATGGTAGCTTAATAAAACCAAGAAACTTCAGTGTCTTTTAGAACAGCTTCAATGAGTACTTAAACCCTGTCTCTGCAAACAGATAGGAATTTCTCTTAATCTTAACTTTCAGTTGGCACGGTGAAAGCACGCTTCCACCTGTCCCCCAGTAAAACCAGTTTGAAGTCCAGGGTTCCTTTCTCTCCTGTGCTGCAGTTTAGGGGAATCTTTACTTAAAACCTAATGGGTTTGTGTCACTGTAGGTAAGTTGCTGATGTGGAGTTACAGGTTTGCTGATAGCATATTGTATTTGCTTTTTGACAAGATTCTTAAACTTGTATTTCAGTTTCAAGATTAGATGAGCACATAATTCCAGTTCATATTAATATACAGTCTCACATAAACTTTGATATTTTCACTTGGAACTATAGATGATGTACACCAGTAGCACACTGAACAGCTCTGTATTTGTATTGTTAACTCTTACCTTTAATAAGCACCTAAGATTGTTTTCTCAAACACATGCTTCTCATCCCAAGCTAATGCATACTTAAACCTTTCTGCAGTAAATATTTCTTTGATATATATATATAGCATTCCCTCCACTGAAGTGTTACATCTAATCATACACACCAAGACCTGCTCATTACAACAACTAGTATCCATTCAAAACTTACTTAGATAAGCCTTCAGTAGTTTCACTGTCTAACATTTACACTAATGTGATGAACAAATTCAGTAGAAAATGCATTTATCATCTTGTTCTTTTGTAGGTTATTACTCCAAAGAGATTATTAACATCCATTACCTCTGTAAGTATGAATGTAATATTGTAACACGATCTGCTTATGACCTCTTCCAAAGGCCATATTCTCACGCTGAATAAGGCTCTGCCCATAGCAGGCTCTACAGAAACTCTGTAACTGTCCAGCTTTCTGCGAACTTCTTCAGCCATCAGCTCAAGAAATAGGCAACGTTACATTAAATATGTAATGCTGGAAATATGCAGTTACTACGTATTTAGTGGGACTTTCCTTCAAGATGCGTTCTCTTGTTAAGCTACCTCAGATGAGGGTTTTCTAACCTGCTTAGTCTTGTGTAGAAATGTGCAGAAATTACTTCTTCCACTGAGCTTTTATTTCTCTCTTTCTCCTTCTAGAAAAGCACACTTCTTACTCCAGGTAAGTATAAATCTAAATACCTTGTGTAGATTATTCATCTTGGCATTTGCTGTCTAAAGCAGTATATCAATAAGTAATACTTGTAACAGATGATAATTTGGGAGTAATAAATACAGAATTATGCCAGCTTGCCAGCTCAGAGACTGGCGCCGTGTTTATTACCCGAGTTATCATTCTGTTTAATGGAAGATCTCTTCACAAAATCAGACCTAGTACCTTATATCAGATACCTGTAGTTGACATGCTTTTTCCTGAGAAGGTAAACCCACATGAATGTTAAGATTTTAAACCAGAGTCTGATGTCAACTAAGTAATACAGAAAAAACTTGAAAATGCAAACAGATTCTGAGGGATAGCTTGTGTGTAGTATTTTTAACACGTTTATGTATTTCTGAGTCTTGGGGGAGAAAAACAGCATTCCTGAATGTTTTCTGACTATATAGAAATGTGTTATACACTTGTCTGGCTGCAATAGGAGATACTTGAGCTAGTTTAAGTACAAATTTCACCAATAAGGAGCTCATAAATTAACTCTGGAATGTTTACCATGCTGCTGCAACTACTCGGATTCCTGTGCTTGAGCTATAGTGCTTGTTTCTATCGATATAAGTGCCTGTATTCCTCTGCATACAAATTCTGGAAGACTGCAGGGTGTCCCATGAGAAGAGGTTAAGAGATTTCAAAGTCGCATTTCCACCACAGGGCACAGGCACTTTGTTGTGTGACCTAGAGTGCTCTCTGTTCCCCTGAGACCTCTTGGAATGCTTTGTCTTTTGTGAATATTTCAAAACTGCTTCCTGAAAGAAGGGATGTGCTGAGGAGGAATGGGGTGCAGCAAGCTCCTGCCTGAATGTGCTGCTGGGCTCGCACTGCAAGGGCACTCCTCCTGGAGTGCTAAGCAGTACCAATAAAACATTTGTAAGCCTTGCAGCATCCTGCTTGCGTGGTGTTATGACTTGTGTTGTGTTATGATTTGCGTTGTCAATTCTTTCTCCACAGCCATGGCCAGTCCATGTGGCCCTAATGCCATACGCAGTACAAATTTCACCCTTGTTGGATCCCACAAGCTGTCATTGTCTTCTGTAGGAAATGCCAAATTTGCATTGGACAAGGTAATGGAAATTATTGGCTACTACTCCAAATGTAATTGCATGTTATTGGAATAACAGCTATGAGTCTGGTTCACTGTTTTCAAATGAAATTACCATCCTAGAAACAAAACATAAGTTTATATAAATGTTGTGTATATATAACATTTCCGTCTAGTTGTTCCTGTTCCATTTCATATGACTGAAATGTAACTTTGAGATACAAAAGAAAAATAATATATTATGCCAGGAGTTTTCTTTTCTGTAGCTCCACATAAGGTATAGTTATGCAAAGATAAAGAAGGCATTTAGTTACTGATTTTTCTTTCACTGACAAGAAAAATTCTTGTATGCAGTTGGTATCTCTGTATGTGGTCTTCACATTGTTCCTTGCTCTTAGTCTTGCAGTTACCCCTAAATAAGACATTGTATTTTAATGATAATGAAGTATTTGAAATTGACTGCATTTAATTGACTTAAAAATTGCCATTTGAATATACTCTTAGGAGTAAGAGTTTCCTTTCATATCCTAATTCAATTTGTAGAAGCAAATAATTTTAATTCTTGAGAGCTATTATTGAGTTTTATACTATTAGTTCCATGTCTGAACGGAATATGCTTACTGACGTTTACTATCAGAAATAAAAAACGCGTACAATCTTATGTCCATTACAGTCTCTGACCATGTAATATCTTATACCTGAAACCTATTTTAATAGGTGTTTATGCCAGCACTATCTTAAACTAACTTAAATTCCGAAGCTACTACATCTTATGGTGGTACTAAATTACAGCTTTATCCAAACAGCAGCAGAAGAATAAACTTTTTTTTCCTTGGCTAGTTAAGTTTTATTGTGATGACACTAGTATTGCAGTTATAGCTTTTGCTGAGTGATGAGATAAAACAAATTGGTTGCTTGTGCATAAGATTAGAAACATCACAATAATCCCAATTTGCTTTTTACAAGCTTTGCTTTTTGTGGAAAGAAGCAGACTTTATTACTGGAACAGTTTGCAGAGCTTACCAGTTGAATTGCACTTCACTTTTTGACTGCATGAACTTCAGAAGTACCTGCTTTGTTCTTCAGCATAAATGTTGTTCTTAACCAGAACTACATGCAGAATTCTCATTTTGTGTATGGCTTGGTTCTTGGAAACCCTTTATTCTTGGAGTTATGGGAATTGCATTTTATGTTACATTTAGCAACTTGGGTTTAAACTCTTTTGGTTTACTCATTAGGACAGAACACGGGACTGGACTGGACTAGTGAACTAGGACAAGCATAAGGTTCAAATGGAGCTCCAGGGAAATCATCACCTGGTTAACTTTTTTCCAGGTGCACACTGCAGCAGTTATTAATGAATAAGAATTCCCCTTTTATGTCAAATAACTTGATAAAATAATATTAAAAAAGGTGATCATATTTGTAAAGCTTCGGTTTGGACTTGGCCCATGGCTGTACCAAACAGCTTCTTTTTAACTTACTCCATGCATTTCTAATATGGAGCAAACTGCTGCCACAGTGGGTATTTTGAGTTTCATTCCTCCCACTTCTATGCACAGGGTGGAAAGGACAAAAATGTACTCATGTATAACTGTCCTTTTTTTATTAAACCTTAACTCTACACTAATTGCATTGAGCATGTTTCTTTTTTCCCTAGATAAATTTTGAAGGGGTGGAAAAAGAACTGTTGGGCTATATGTTCCAGGACCAGGTTGCTATGATCCTTTAGTTTATAACTTTTAATAGGAAACTGCTTCCTAGTGCATGTTGCTCATATCTGCCTGGCCTGGTTGCAGAATTTAAATGCTTACAGAGATTTACTAACCAACCATGAAATATTAGGAGCCTTTAAGACTTGCAGAATTCTACTCCCTGCCTCTTACAATAATAAGCTTGCTGCTAGAACTCAATGTAATTCAGGCCACCTAGGGTTTTTCTCCCTAGATCACTAGAGGGGGGGTGTTTCTTGTTTCAGAACAAATCCATGTCTCTTAAAGATTGCTAGTCAGGAAATTCCAGGCAACTTCTGACGAGCTGCACAGGACATAAAATGAGCTACTCTGCTGATGCAAGATCGGGGAAGAATAATTGCTGGTCTAAGTGTTGGTTTAACTTGTTGCAACTTTTTCTACTATCTCCACCCCACTTGCCTTTGAAAGGGATATGTTGCTAACTAGGGTGTAATAATTTCTCATTACTTTTAACGGAGGGTGTTTTGAGACCTGCTTTAGTAGTGGTGTTGCAGGCTCTGAATAACTGATTCCATTCCATTTGTTTCACAGCCTTTTTTTTTTACTGTCACCCAGCTCTTCACTGGTGAGCTCCTTAATCTACAAAGTAGATTCATCTGACCTACATTAGAAAGGAATGCAAACCCAATAAACTTCAAGTGGGGAATTGGACAAACTTGAGGTCCTCATTCAGCAATATTTTTACTGTGGTTTAGTAGGACACAACCTAATGTTCCCTGGTGTAGCATTCAGGGCTATAAATTATCTTTGCTGATAAAAATCCAGGACTGGTGCAACTTATTATTGTTATGTGGAAACATTTTCCTGGTTTTGCTTCTCAAATGGTCATGTAAATTCCTACCTGGTGCTCACAATTTTGCTGTGCTATACGGTAGGGCCAAGTACATGAGCAAGCCATGCATGCTGTCTAGTGGAGTAGATCTAATGGGGTTACTCTTGTTCACCTGAACTACTAGAAAACTTAATTCCACTTGATCAACATGTTTGGAGGGATTGAAGAGGTCAATAGGCAGGCTTTATTGCATGTTCCTCTTCAGAACTCTTCAGTATCCAATAACCATTTAACCACCCGCTGGTACCCTGGTTAAGCTGGTCTTCAACACGTTGAGTGCCAGTTGAGAACTGCTCTCATTACTTTTTCCCCTTACAGGTCTCGTACAAATAGTTCTCTGAGTAGGCACTGCTACATCAGTATCTGCCAAAAATGCTCATGGCATCCAAGTACCAATCCTGTTTAAGCCCACTATGACATTTTCCAAATAGCTTAATGTCAAACTGAGACAGAAGCTTGCAGGGTGTGGACTGATGCTGTGTGTTGTTTTAACCATGCTTGGAGTGCTTGTTTTTATAGACAGAAGCATGTTTGTGCATATGTCCTGAGCAAAC
Source organism: Pezoporus wallicus (assembly GCF_028554395.1). Taxonomy (NCBI): domain Eukaryota; kingdom Metazoa; phylum Chordata; class Aves; order Psittaciformes; family Psittacidae; genus Pezoporus; species Pezoporus wallicus. The sequence continues at coordinate 307,754 of NW_026642649.1, forward strand.
TAATAAGCCAACAAATCTTGAAAAGCTTCTGAACAAACTTGAAACAGAAAGTGATTATTACTGTCTTGCTGTAGACTGACCACTTCTTTCTGGCTAAAGATCCTAAGAACGAGACTGTGCTAACATCCTGGTGCAGGTGTCTTGCTTCAACTGCTAGGATTGAGAGGTGTCCAAATTAAATGACTAATTGCTTTACTTTTTGCAGGTTCCCTTTTTGTCTCCTTTGGAAGGTCATATATATCTGAAGTTGAAATGCCAAGTGGACTCCTCTGTGGAAGAGAAAGGGTTTCTGGTAAGATACTTACTTCAAGTTGCTTCCATGGAAATTACAAGTCCTGTTAAATGTAGTTACTTCTTTAAGTTCACACATGTGTTCGTAGTGGTTGTAAAGCTTAAAACTAGCTCATTTTTTCCCTGCTCCTCTCTGAACCAGACCTCAAACCTTTCCTAGTTTATCTTCTAAACATGCCTGAATTTAAGCTACATTTTCCTCATTCTTCTTAAACACTGTTCATTTATTACTATGAACTTCAGTTAACCTTCTCTGGCTATAATCTGTGATGCGAGATCCTAACTTCTCTGCCAGAAGTAAAACCAAATTCTCCCTAGAGAAGTTACACACACACACAGACACCCTGTGTGCACAAGCTTTGGAAGAAACAGTATTTCTGGGGGGAAACATCTTGAGCAGTTCTCTTTGTAAAACTGGAGTTGGGAAGTGCAGCTGATACTTGGGCCTAATAGATGGAGCTGTTGAGATCGTGTCCAGGAGATGGCAGTAAATGTGCTGTGAAAATACTGCAGCAAAACATTAACACTCTTATTTTGGTGGGTTTAGAATTTCTTTACACTCTTTTCAAGCAGTTCTTTCTGTCTCCTTACTCTTAATTGAAGTTGAACAGATTTCACTAGATGAAAACATTTCATGTGCTTATGGTATTTGCTATCCCATGGTTTTGTGTACTATTTAACAAAGGCCTTGTTTACTATACAATATGTAGAACCTGAACAATGTTGTACATACACATTCAGGTTTTTTCAGAGTAAGGGTTTGGAAACTCCCTACACAATAAAAATGAGGATCTGAATGGTGAAGAGCGAAAAACACAACATATTGATTGGGGGGGTGTGGGGAATTCTGTATGCATTTGAGGGAGATTAGGAATAGAAGTCCTATACTGAGCTTTCCATTTCAGTATTAAAGAAACATAGCTTGAAATTGGCATAAGCCTGCATCCAGTAAAATGATTGCCAACACAAGCATTTAAAAAGCAATTTCCAATTTCTTTCAAACTGATTGGACTGCTGATTGTCCTGTTGAATAGCTAAACAGTTTGTAATCCTGAATAGTAAGTCAAAGGTGACTTGGGTATTTAAGTGGTTAGGGTTGGAAGGGACCTTAAAGCTCCTCCAACTCCAACCCCTGCCACGGGCAGGGACCCCTTCCACTAGAGCAGCTTGCTCCAAGCCCCTGTGTCCAACCTGGCCTTGAACACTGCCAGGGATGGGGCAGCCACAGCTTCTCTGGGCACCCTGTGCCAGCGCCTCAGCACCCTCACAGGGAAGAGCTTCTGCCTAAGAGCTCATCTCAGTCTCCCCTCGGGCAGGTTAAAGCCATTCCCCTTGGCCTGTCCCTACAGGCCCTTGTAAAAGTCCCTCTCCATCTTTTTTTTGTAGGCCCCTTTAGGTACTGGAAAACTTACCATAAAAAATTGTGTTATACTAAGCATGGTTTGTGAACTGTTCATCCTGTATCTGCTATAAGTAACCCTCCATTATCTTAAAGTAACAGAACGAACCATTGTGAACATTAAAATCTGGTGTTTTGAAAGGGCAGCAATAGTTGCATCTTGAGCAAAAGTCTGCAAACTTGAGAATGATAGTGTAAGCGTCTTTTCTATGCTATCTGGAATATACATATGCTATACTAACAGAAGTCTCTCCCAGTGAATATATTTTTTTCCTTCACTTATGTTTCCTCCTGTGAAGGGTTGTACTTGCAGAACTACCTGGTCAAAAAATACTTGAGTACAGTCAAGGTATAATGATACCTCATTGGTTTTAATTGTGTTTTTTTAAGACTATGTTTGAAGATGTGAGTGGATTTGGAGCATGGCATAGGCGCTGGTGTGTGCTGTCTGGAAACTGTATATCTTACTGGACATACCCAGATGATGAGAAACGAAAGGTAATGCTGTTTTCTAAAGCTCAAGTCTCAGGTTCTTTAGTACTCTACACAACTAGCTGGTCCTCTTTAATGGCAGTGTAGGCTTAAAACAAAGAAGTACATTCAAAGTGTGAGATTCAAGCTTATAATGTTTCCTTGGGGCATGGAGGCACCTTCATAAATCTGACCTCAGTCAGGGCAAACTTAGAAACATGCTGCTTTATCTAGTGCCAAAGGGAAAAAGTGGAGGAAGATCCATATTTAATTTCCTCTTTAGTCTTAAGGCTTTCCACTGTGCTTGTAAAATGACTAACTGAAATTAATCAGACTTGTACAGCTTCATAAGCAGACCGTATCTAGTTGCCTTAAGTTTGAGAAAAAATGATGACTCTAATGCTTAATATGGTAAAGAACTAGAGTGGGCAATCCTTCTTATTGCAGAAGCATAGCTGTCATTATGGACCATCTTATTTGCAGTCTCTTTTTCACAGCTCTACATTATAGCTGAAACTGGTACTTTTTAAATGGTTCTCATGGAAACCTAAGTTATTGTCTGGCTAATGAGGCAAATCAGAGGCTCATCTGTCATGAGGTGAACCTTGTCTCCTTAGCCTGTTCTTACAGTGTGTGCTGAAATACTTCCAGGTCTTTTCACAAACTGATTTCAAGAGGGCTTTTCTGACTCACTTGAGTAATTTACCACTAAACGCTTGCTTGTTTGTTGGCAGAACACTCTCTTTCCCAAACTCTGTTGCAAACTTTGGTCCTTTTGGGTCTTCTATGCCAATCCAGATGCCTGAGTTTAGTTTCTTCACTGCTAACAGAGGAACACCATATGCTGATAATTGACATTGCCAGATATATCAGTGTGCTTTATTTTTGTGCCAGGAGAGAGGGAAAAATCATTGCCTACTGTAATAGAAGATAAGCAAAAAAAATGAGTTAAGCAAGAAAAAGGTTCCCATTCTACCATTGTCTGCAGGAAAGCAGTTTTGGGTTTTTTTCCAGTTCTCTTGACAGTCTTCTAAACTTGTTTCACTATTACTCTGAGAAAGGGTCAACTGTGTTCTATTGATGTACTATCATCCCCAGCAATATTAAACTATCCTTATTAAATGCCTCCCTCACCCCTACTATATCTGTTCTAGCATGCAGAGATAGCTGTACCTCAGAAATATCAGTAGTGGGCAATGATTGCTTTAAATTGTGAAATATTTTTGTTAATAAATTTCCCATGGCTGTATATGTGTGGAGAGATATATATATATATATATGTATATATGTATATCACCAACCTGTTTTTTAATGCTCCTTGAAACGGAGCTACCCTTTTTGCTGTAACTTGGGTATTCTACTTATCTATGGAATAATATTGGGAACATGCCCAGTAAATAGCCAGCTTTTCTCCAAGCCAGGAGCAGCTTATGATGTTTCCCTGATGAGGTATTCTGTAAGTGCGAGGAATAGGAGCCAAGGTCTGTAACTAACTTTAGGCATACAGCTGAGCCTCTGTCTATAGTCAGCAGAAAGAGAGAAAGGGCTTGAAACCAGACATCCTCTTTGGAGGGGTCTAGCTTTGATTACAGGGGGAGCTAAAACAGCCAGACTTGGCACTTAAGGTGCCTTCCTTATTGCATGTTTGAAGAATGTGTGTGCTTATAGGCTTTGACAAGAATGATGCAAGCATCCCTAAAGCGCTTGTTTTCTGTACGCTTTGACAAGGTTTATTCTATCAATTTGGATTTTATTATGAAATTGTCTTGAATTGGAGAGTTAGAGCTTTTTAAAAGAATAAAGAAAAGAGCAGCTATATCTGTCTAGAGCCTTTGGTAAGGGATGGATTAGCTGTATGGTATGTGGTTGAGCAGGGAATGTTCCATTGTCAATTATCTTGCTTCTTCTATGGCTCTTAAACGCCAAAAAGGGAATCCCTGTTTTTGTATGGAGTCATTGATTTGGGCGTGTCACTTAACATGGCAAAAATTGTTCAAAGCATATATTAGTCAGAATTGCTCTTGACTGCAGAATTCTTGACTGATGAGCTTTACTTTCAGCATCCTTTGGGCCGGATAAACTTGGCTAACTGCACAAATCATCAGATTGAACCTGCCAACAGGGAGTTCTGTGCCCGTCCCAACACTTTTGAACTAATAACTGTCCGACCTCAGAGGGAAGATGACAGAGAGACTCTTGTCAGCCAGTGCAGAGACACCCTCTGTGTTACAAAGTGAGTAGATAGATAAAATGCTATTTAGTGTTCCGTGGATGATCATCTTGACATTTTTTGGAAGAACTAAGTAGAGGCAAAGAAAGGCATACCTAATCCTTTGGGTTCTTTGCCTTTTAGGAACTGGCTGTCTGCTGATACTAAAGAAGAGCGTAATATTTGGATGCAAAAGCTCAACCAAGTCCTTGTTGACCTTCGCATGTGGCAGCCAGATGCCTGCTATAAACCAATTGGAAAGCTTTAAACTCTGGAAGGGAAATGCAAAGAAAATATGTGTACAAAACCTGCATGAAGTTCACAACAAAAAAAAGAAATGGAAATGTGGGAAGTCTTCTGGGTCACTTATGCTTTAAATTTCAGAGTATTTAACATTATACAGGAGTATATTATGCAGTATTTTTGTTTCACTTTTAAGAATTTTAAAGCTTTTTTTACTTCCTAGCTTTTGAGTATGATGGAAGTAATCAGCTGTCTGCTAAATGTGCTGGATAACTCCTCTTTTTTTTTGGAAGTCTTTTTTAGCTAAGTACATTCTTTTCTTTAAACAACTACTGCAGGAAATCGCACTCCAGGGGAGGAAGGGGGGCAAGCTAGTGAAAAAACAAGCTTCCTAGATAACTATGCTCCCTGAAAGAAACAATAGCTCAGAGTTTCCTAACAAGGACGATGCTGAGGAACATTTACTATTGGAGGGTTTGCCAGGTTGTTTTTGTAATGATCAGGCATAGAAGTTATATTCTACAACATGCATTACAGGTATTTCCTGCTTGCACAGTGTCCTTGCAGCCAGAACAAAACACATGCACAATATATTCATACATCTTTTGCTATTTCTCATACCAACTGGTATGGATAAGTGCATGGCATGTATACTATGTGGTTTACAGGTGTGGAATTATGTATGCATTATACTGCACTTTGATAGAGATGAATGGTCTTGATTATTTTTGTTAGGACTGCTATATTAAAAAAAGAGAGAAAAATAATATTAGGGTTGTATATGTCAGTATTTCCTGGGGCTTATGGTTTTTACAAGTTGGAGTTCTCCATTTGAGAACCAGGAGCAGATTGTAAAAGTGCTTTTTCTTAATATAAGACACTACAAAGCTGCTATGTACCAACTAATGCTCTGCTGACGGGAAGTATGGCTCTTCTCCCCCTTCATAGACATGTCCATAAATGCAGCTAACAGCAGCACTTCAGAGCCATCCATAAAATAACAAAACTTCTCAGTTAAAACTTACAATTTTCACAGCTTTTCACTGGGCTTGGTGAAATACCAGCTCATTAATTGCAAATGCAATAGTGGAATACTTATAATTGCTATTGCTGTCATGTATTCACACTTGAAACACTAAATTCTGTTAGCTTATACTGTTTTCATCCTGCCACTTATGTCATTTCTTTTACATCTAGTTTTCTCTTTCTGATGTCTTTAAATATTTCCAACCTATGTATTGAGATTTATTTTATTCATTTAAAATAAAGAAGACACTTTCTCCTTGGTTCATTGTGTCTTCTGTGCATTTGAGATACCAATTGGTAGGCTGAAGAAGAAAAGCTGGGCTGCAAAAAATGTTTAAGAAAGGATTCTCCCATTCAGAATGTGAAACTCAAAATACTACTTGATTGGGGAAAGAAATGTGATGCCTTGGGAGTAGCAATACTACATGGACAGTGGACACAGTCCAAGTTGGAAAGCACCTCAAAACTCATCCAGCTCCAACCCCTGCCACAGGCAGGGACACCTTCCACTGGAGCAGCTTGCTCCAAGCCCCTGTGTCCAACCTGCCCTTGAACACTGCCAGGGATGGGGCAGCCACAGCTTCTCTGGGCACCCTGTGCCAGCGCCTCAGCACCCTCACAGGGAAGAGCTTCTGCCTAAGAGCTCAGCTCAGTCTCCGCTCGGGCAGGTTAAAGCCATTCCCCTTGGCCTGTCCCTACAGGCCCTTGTACCAAGTCCCTCTCCAGGTTTCTTGTAGGCCCCTTTAGGCACTAGAAAGATGGAGTGGTTGTAAAAGCTGATGGCTTAATATGCCCCAAATTCATCTTTATTTGTGCATAGTTACTGCATTGGTAAGCCAAGCTCCTGCAGAGCTTGCCTCCAAGGTGTGTTTGTGTTCCTTTGGCCAGTGGCAAGCCTTTTGTTTTGTTATGTCCCTAAGACACCCTTTGCCAAGCACAGAGCAATTGCACTGGGCAGATCCAAGAGCTTTATTTTGGGTTCCAGGTCATCTTTGAGAAGATGCTGTTCTAATTTTACAAGAAAGCTTTTTTTCCCCATTGTTCACAAATTCAAGATGTTCACTAATAAGTCTATAAATGGAAAATGCTTTGCTCTGGGCAATGAAGCTTATTTTAGCTAAGGAAATTTCAGTCTTACTAGCTTGTAAAACTCCTAATTGGTGTTATTAAATCCCAACCTCAAATGAAACACAATAATTTGCAATGAGATTGCTTGAAAATTGGGCTTCTAAACACATACTGTTCCCTTCCCCCTTTTAATTGCTATGCTTCTGTATTTTGGCGTCGAGGCAATTATCTGATATTCTCTAATTGTTGTCTGTGCTGTACTTGGTCTATAGTAAAACCATGTGGATGCACTTGTTCCTTCTACCCACTTGTTTTTAATGGAAGATAGGAAGCCTGAACAGGTAATAAAAGATACTTAGGGGCGTTCTACCTGGCCAGTGTGCAGCAAATGGTGGAGAGACTTTGCATGGAAAGCAGGTAGGTTTCCTTTTCCTTCTAATGCTAACTGGCCTTCCTCAGGCATGCCTCTGTGGAGCTGGAACGGCTTCTTGGGAGAGGGGGTGTTTTGCTAACATTTAAACGCCTTCAATGAATTTTGGGCCTTATTAGGAAGTATCATTCAGTTAAGGAATGTAATCCCTACTGGTTTCCTAAAGCAGGCGACATGAATATTTACTTAAATGTTAGCAGTTGTCCCAAAGGAATTTCTACCTTCAAAGCTGCAGTGTTGACTGTGCTGCCGTTCTGTGTTGTCTGATCCCTTCATCACTGCTAAGGTTGTGAGCAGGGGACAGCTGCCTCTAATTTCATCGTGTTTGCTGATTTTGTTATTGGATAAATCTGTGAAAAACCTGCTTGTGGCTCCCAACCTTCCAGTCTGCATGAAGCCAAGCAGGTAAGGGCTGGCCAGTGTCTTCAGCGATTCCCTGGGTCCTACCTGCAAAAGCTACAGGACTAGGTACATCAGACTTGATAGGAAGAAAAAGAGCAAAGAGTTATTAAAGGTTGAAAAGGCAACCTGTTTTAAAGACACAAAGGGTTGTCAAGTTGCTGTCTTTTTAATGCTGGGGGGGGGGGGGGGGGGGGGGGGAAGAGAACTTGTGCTCAGCTGGTACTAATGCTGCCAGGCAAACCCAAATTCCAGCACCTTGTTATTCCTGGCACATTTTAATAAGGAAATAGCAGCTAAATAATGTAGTGACACTCAGGGCAATTCCATACAATTTAGAGCAGCATAATGAGTTTGGGGTTTTCCTACCCACCGCTTCCTTCTGGGATCAGATTAACTGTTGGAACAGCACAAATGGAAAGCCTAGGAGTTCTGCAGGGGGTTGGAAAGGAGGCAGGGGTAGAAGTTTGCTATCTATGGCATTAAAATCCCATATGGATTTGCAAGTACAAGTGGTCTAGCTGGCAGGTATCCTTTGACTTTTATTTTTGCATAGCATAGCCTACTTGTGCAGGTGTGAGATACAGACTGAAAAGAGCGCTGCTGTGTTATGTCCACTGCTACTGGCTCTGACAACTTGCCCTCTCCCTTTTTGAGTGTGTGTGTCTTTAATCATCTGGTTCCGTGGCATGCACTGGGAAGCATCACCATAAACCACGTCAGAGCTCCGGCCGTTTGAAGTCAGTGTCCACCTTGATCTTTGAATATAGCTTCTATCTGGTCATTGAATGGATTCTCCTTTCCAAGCACCTGAGGCCATTCCTGCAGTGCCTTCTGCCAGGTGATGCTTGTGCCGAGGGCTGCAGCAATCTGCAAACAGCACACAAACTGTCAACTTCTTGTGCAGTTCTTTCCTGGAGGCATTTAGGAGACCCCGCCCTAAAGACGACTCCCGTGTACAGCAATGCGATGGACCATAACCTCTAATCAAAGAAGATGCCTCATTCCAGCTGCTTGACCAGGAAATCCTTCTGGACAGTCAAAATTAGGTGAGGACTAAATATTTACACCTCCCTGACCAGTTGTTCGGTCGATAGTCCCCAACTGCTTCCTGCTGCCTATGATGTCTGGTCCATAAATGTATATTCAAAGCCCTAGAGTCTGATTTTATTGGGTTTTCTACTCCCAGGCCTTTTGACAGTATTTTAAAGCATCACTTGAATATAAGGTGTAAAACTCTTGCAAGCACAAAGGAATTCATGCTTCTAAATGCCTCTGATACTTCTAGCAAATATTGTCCTGTAAAGAAACCATAGGTGCTGAGGAGAAAGAGGCCCAATTATATCTAGATTAAAACTACCCAGCTCTGATGCTCTAAGTTTGTGCCTCCTGCAGGCTGTCTTTTAGAGCTCTGTTTTGCCCTGGAAGTTATGCACCAAAGAGAAATTGTATGTGTTGTATTGGCAGGGTGAAAACCATCAGGGGATGTAGCAGAAAGGGGAAGAGACAACAGCCTGCTTCTCCTTGAACCAAGTTTTCACACCCTGCTAATGCATTTTTGTTTTAGCTTCTGACCCACAGTTACATTTTGCTTATATGGCAACTTTATTTTCAACCCTAAAACTCACTCTGGCATTGATTGTAATTGTGAGGCTTAAAAGGGCTATCAAAGCCTGCCTTTGTGTTGAGGGTGGAGGTGGTTTATGGAATCAACGCTGTTGTTTGGAGTTTGGGAGCAGGCTGAAGCCTCTGGGGAATTTTAAATGCTTCTTTATAAGTCCTGTGCTTTGAAAGAAACTGTACCGATGGGCTGGGAGACAATGACTGTTCTGTTCAGAGCCCATGTACACCTGTGCGGTGGAAGCTCTTAGGCTCTGGTCACTTGGGATCTCGGTAAGCTCCTGGAGGAACTGGCAGAGCAGAGGGATAGAGGAGGTTGTGCAATAGGGTGTTTTCTCCTGGTCGTGGTTATTCTAGGACACCCTATGGCTGCCAGAGGGCTGAGACCCATCCCTGCCAGAGGGGTCCATTCTGGCATGGTAGTCTCCAAACATCTTTCACAAGTCCCTAACCCTCCATATGTTTTGTAGCAGGCTGGGTTGGATGTTTTGCCTGTTTATAAACCCTGCTGTCTGTGCACAGTGCAGCCTCTGCAAAGGCATCACTGGAGGTGTGCTCTACAGTGTTCACAGTCCTGGTGACTGCACTTGAAGGCTTAGACTGCCCTAAATTCTGTAGGTCCTGCTTGGACATCATTTCATGTGGTCCCGGTGATTTTGGTTATTCACTGTGGATGAGTAATGTGGCACAGAGAAGAATTCATGATTCTGGAAATCACTTACCTTACAGCTTGTCTTTAAACTCCAATGCTGCTGTGCTCTGAGAGCTGCTATAACTCATGTGGGGTTTGCAATTAAGTTTTGGTGAAGATGAAGTGCTTCTTTTAAAAGCCAATATTACCCATTCCTCTCTGAACTCTGGATGACTGCCACTGGAGGTGGCTGAGTTATTTCAGCAGCTTCTGGCTATCTGTTTTCTCCTGCTGCACCCAACTGGTGATAGGCATGCTTCTCAGCAAAGCAAAGGGAGAAGCTAATCATGCCCGAGCTGTGCTTTCCTGCCTGCACATAATCATTAAGGATCTTACAGGCGTCTCAGGTTCCAGTTTGTGATGCTCAGGGTTTTTGTGTTCTCCCTGTTAACTTCACAGAAGCAAGAAATGAAGCTGTTTATGCAGGATGCTGTTGAAACGCATGGCCCTGTCATCCAAACCTGGTCCAGAGAGAAGCGATGTCCTTGAGGCCATCTGGCATTCACAAGGATTTGCAGTGAAATGTTGTAGTAAGGAAGAGAGGCTGGAAAAAACAAATCCCTGGACTCCTTCTGTAGTCAATGGGAAGAGAAAGTCACAGCTCTTCCAAGGACAACCGAGCTGGACTTTAGGGAGTGATGTGTCTCAAAGGGAGCTCTAGAGGGGACTGAGGAGGACGGAGTGATGCACTTGGCTTTTAGGTGCCAAAATGTGCGAATTTCCTGTGCCTGAGCTGGGTGCTGTGGAGGAGCACCTCATGGAGCCCTGTTCTAGCTTTGACACTGAAGAGGAATGCAGTTATGCCAGGAATAAGTGGTTTGTTTGCAACTTAATAAAAAACATGCAGGAAAACCCCCTTCCTCTCCACTACATTTGCAGTGAGGGAACGTGCCTCTGGGCCGGGCTAAACAAATGAGCATTGCTCCTTTCTTCTTTCTTTATCTGTCCTTGTCTTTCTTTCTTATTTTCTCTCCTTTCTCCTTGCAATGAGGAGCCTCAGGTAGGAAGGTTCAGTTCCTTCCTCTATCCCTTCTGCATGGTGGAACTGACTACTGGATATACCTGCTGACATATGCTTCTGCCATGGTTATACCAGCAGATTAGTGTGGTTTAATTACAGGGACAGCAAGTAAATGGCAGGTGACATCCAGGGGACACATCAGCCACTGGCTTATCCTGCCTGGGGATCACGGTACACTTCCAGCTCACCCTTGGCACTGTGGTTCTTGTGTCCCAGACTCCAAGGTCTCCCCACATCTGTCAAGAGCTAAAATGTTAATGCTTTCCTAGGAGAGCTGCTGCTCGATTCAACAGCTGGAGAATATTTGTCAAGTGCTTTGGGATCTGCAGGGAGGAAATTCAGTAGAAATACCCAGGCTGGGTCTTATCTGTTGTATTTATTTGTCAAGCTGTACCTGAGGCACGAGAATAGCTGCAGAGATTGAAGTAAGTGCCCTCCTTCACTTGACAAGCTGCACAGCATCGGTCCTCTCCCACAAGGCGTATGTATGGTATGAAAGCTCTACCTGGCCAGAGGCATTCACTTTGGCACAAAGCAGAACTTTGAAACTAGTCTGAGGAGCGAGTTGTCTATCACCTCTCTCAAGTGTGCTCTTAAATATCCCTCTCTGCTCTCACTCCCCCCCCCCCCCCCCCTTTATTAAGAGAGCCACTCTTTCAGAGCAGAGTGCTGTGTCTCTGTCCAAATAGTGGTGTGTTGATAACAGGCTCGGGTATACTAGCAGGGAAAGAAAAATGGATTTAAAGCAGTGGATGTTTGGATAAGGCTAATTAATAAACCCCAGGAGGGCAGTAGCTCACTTGGGCTGAGGCATATCTACAGCTGGCACCTTGGCTGTAAAGCAAAAGGTACCTATAAAAGCATTAATGTCATCCTAACAGCAGGAGGGGGAGATGAGAACCGCTGCAGGATGGCAGGTCAGGGCGAGAGAAATACGGCAGCGCTTGGCCTCATCCTGCAGCGCGGCACTCGGGGGGCTGTGTGTAGGTGTGCAGGGTCCTCCAGTGACCTTCTGTCATTTGCTTTTGGCTTAGGCAGGATCCCTTTCACATAAATACTCGCTGCCTTCAGTTCTACGTGCCTCCTTCCAGCTGCGGGGGTAAAAGGCTGTGATCCATTGAGCTTGGCTTCCACAGCAGCCTGTTGATGGGGGTCATAAGAAGCCTCAGGCCAGCCTCAAGGTAAGAGATAAATGCAAAACAGAGACCTTTTCTTCTTCGCTCCTGACTCCTGGTATCGCACAGATGGCAGGGTTGGGAATGGGGCTCATTTCATCTCTGTTCTCACTCTCGTTTCATTTGCCAAGTTTTCTCTAATTGCTTCCTTTCCTTGCAAAAGGCCTGCAGCAGAGAAATCCAGACAAGCTTTCTCCACCTCCCCAGGCTGCGAGCTCACACTTCCATGCATCTATCTCCTGGTACTGTATGGTAGCCAGGTAGGAATTTCTGCTATGAAGCAGCCCCTCTTCAAACAGGAGGCTCTTTGGACTTGGCAAGGCTAAGCAAGCCACCGTGCTGCTCCCGCCAACCAGCACGGGTCTAAAAGATAGCAACTGAAGCACATCTTTTGCCTTTGAGCTTTCCCTGCAGGTCTTCCCTGGCTTAACTGACAGCAGAGCCGAAGGGGAAGCTGCTGAAATGTTGCAATCCATCAGTGTTTGCAGTGCATGCCCATTAAAGTGCTTCTCCACGGGCTGCTCCTTCCCAGGGTGCAAGACAGCACCCCATCAGGTTATTTGGTGATGGGGGCGTGGGAGTCAACAGGTATGGGGTATTGGCTCACATGGTAACACCAGTCCATGAATTCACCCCCTGCTTTTGGGCAGGGGAAGCTCAAGGCAAGCAGCACTGCCAGGGGCTAGGCAGCGTGGTGGGGTTCACTTGCATGGCTTGGTTGTAATGGGGTGGAAGACCTTTCTCCAAACTCCCCTTGCCACGGCACAGAGCTGGTACCATGCACCACAAAAACACCACTGAGGATTGTCACTCCTCCTCCCAGCTGCCACCCGGACCTGTGTCCTTGGGCAGCGATGTTGGGAGTGGAGCTGGCTGCTTGGAGGGCGCATTTCCCCCATAGCAGCAGGTAGCAAGATACTTCTGGAGCCATTGCTAAGTAAATGGGATGGAGAGCAGCTGCTGCTGTGGTGAGAGCCACTGCTGCTACACAGGGCCTCAGCTTGGGTAAAGTTTTATTCAGAGCAGTATGGGGAAGACTGGCTGCTGCTTTGCTCTGTGTGAGTGTTCCAGATCTGAAGCTAGTGTATAGAAAACTGAATGGTTTTGTTTGTAGCTGATGGCAGAATGTGCTCTCTGTGTGCCTCTTACAGAGTTCAGAAAATAATAGTTTGAATATTGTAGAATCCCAGCCTGGTTTGGATTGAAGGGACCTCAAAGCTCCTCCAGCTCCAACCCCTGCCACGGGCAGGGACCCCTTCCACTAGAGCAGCTTGCTCCAAGCCCCTGTGTCCAACCTGCCCTTGAACACTGCCAGGGATGGGGCAGCCACAGCTTCTCTGGGCACCCTGTGCCAGCGCCTCAGCACCCTCACAGGGAAGAGCTTCTGCCTAAGAGCTCAGCTCAGTCTCCCCTCGGGCAGGTTAAAGCCATTCCCCTTGGCCTGTCCCTACATCCCTTGTCCCAAGCCCCCCTCCAGCTTTCCTGCAGCCCCTTCAGGCACTGGAGCTGCTCTCAGGTCTCCCCTTCAGGAGCCTTCTCTTCTCCAGGCTGACCCAGCCCAGCTCTCTCAGCCTGGCTCCAGAGCAGAGCTGCTCCAGCCCTCACAGCATCCCTATGGCCTCCTCTGCCCTCGCTCCAGCAGCTCCACGTCCCTCCTGTGCTGCTGCCCCAGAGCTGGATCAGGGCTGCAGGGGGGTCTCCCCAGAGCAGAGAACAGGAGGAGAATGCCCCAGACCCGGTCCCTGCAGTGTGCTGCCCATTCCCCCCTGCTCCCACCCGTCTCCAGGGGTGGGTTTTTACCTGGCTGGGGTGGAAGCCATCAACTGGTTCGATCAGCTGCCAGGGCTCACCTCCCATCCTGTGCCACTTCTCGGCCGCTGCAGACAGTGTAAGCAGAGGGGTTACCACCGGTGAGCACACAGGCGCCTGCCCAGAGGTGTACCCCTTCCCTCAAAGCACAGAGAGCTCTGCATGCAGATGATGGTAACTCGCACACAGCTGTCAGAGCCATACCTTGTGCAATCCCCTCTGTGCGGGGCAGTATTTAAGCCCTTATTGTCTGGGTTTTTTTTCCTCTGCCGTATTTATGCAAGGAAGTGCTTTGAACATAAACGATCGTAAACCAATTCACTTTCCCTCCCTAGCAAGATGGATGCTGTAGCGAGTAAAGCTGTAAATTATTTAACACTGATTTAATACTTTTGCATTTCTCATTTCAGTTGCATCTTCAGCAGTGCAAAAAACCTAGGGAGATAAAGAAAACAGTGCTTTTCAGAGACAGAGATGGCAGCACAGTATTCACATGGGCTGATGTCTGCAGGAATAGGCTGTCATTTTCAGTTACTTCTGAGCAGCCTTTTTCAGCTCCAACAAAATAACCTTTTGAATTACAGAAGCATGACAGTCAATGCAAATGATGCTGCGCTGTAAGCCCCAGAGCCATTAGAGAAGTAAAAGTCTTTCTCTCTTCAAAAGGGCTGTGAAGTGATTAAGCATAGGACTAGTGGATATGGCATTAACAGACTGTAAACTCAATGATTTCTTTTATAATGACAGGTTAAGAATTCTTAACAGCATTATGGGGGCATCCTGTCAGGAGGAAAACGTTCTCTGTTCAAGCACCATGGTTTTGACATAGACTCACTGCTGTTTGATGGGCCCTGTCAAAAAGTGATGTTTGGGTCCCCATACTAACTCTGAATTCACAGAAGGCTGATATTCCCACTTTGCCTATAGAAACCTACTTGAGATGCTTTACAGCCAAAGTAACCTGTTTCAAGACACAGGACTTGGAGCTTTGTTTCAAATTGTACGTTGGACACAGAAGGTTCACCTTAGATTACACCACGGAGCACACATACAGATGCACAGAATGAGCTTGCCTAATTGCTCATATATGATACAAGTCCAAGGCTATGTGCTGTGTTTTGCTTTGCAGAGGGATGACTATTCCAGCATCAGAAACAGCAGAGGAGTGAGTAAGAGAAGTAAGGCTTATATCAAGGTAGGTCAATGTAGACCATTATAATTGACCTGCAAACATCCTAGAGCAGTTGAACAAATACCCACAAACAATGCCATGAGTTTGTCTTAAAAGTGCCTATTGCCTTGGCTACACTAGAGTTTGCTCCCATCCACACTGGGAAAAAGCTGAAACAACCACCCCATACCCTATTTATTGCGCTACTTGTTAAAGGACCCACTAAGTTCTTCATCCAAAGTCAACAGAGAATCATGGAATGGTTGGGTTGGATAGGACCTTAAAGCTCCTCCAGCTTCAACCCCTGCCACGGGAAGGGACACCTTCCACTAGAGCAGCTTGCTCCAAGCCCCTGTGTCCAACCTGGCCTTGAACACTGCCAGGGATGGGGCAGCCACAGCTTCTCTGGGCACCCTGTGCCAGCGCCTCAGCACCCAACACCTGAGCTTGACTGTCCATCTAAACCTTGGATCAATACTAGTATACCCAAATTTTACTCCTAGAAAGCTGGGAGCTGATATATATATATATATATATATATATATATATATACACACATATATATATATATGCCTGGGGCAGCCTGAAATCAATGTGCTCATCACAGTGTGCAACCACTGCTAAATATTTGATGTCTGGAGAGCTTAGGGGAGGATTTGCACTTGCTTCAGAAAGAGGCCAGAAAAGTAGGTCAGCAGGCTCAGCTGCCTTTGGAGCACTCACGAAGCGACAGCTTTCCTTATGGCAAGCTCCCTCCAATCGTTGGCTCCGGGGCTTCGGGCAACTTTGCAAAGTGCCTTCCAGCGCTGATGTTTGTATGTGCATGTGAAATGTTGTTTACCTCCTTCATTTAATGCGATGTAATCAGAACAGCAAATTATATTAGATGTTTCTTTATGTGAAAGCAAATAAATTACCTAAAGTTAGTCATTTAACTTATTAAAGCAATTTGCCTACCCAGCAGGTAGCTCGATCCAAACCCTAATGACTTCGTAAATATTAAGTAGCTAGGTCGAAAGCTGCAAAGAGCCTAGGACATCCTGAAACACTGTGCTGCAGTGTTGAACCTGACACAGAACTACCTCTCTATGTGAATATGAACTCAATCCCTCACCTCATGCTGATTCAGTTCTCAAATAGGAAGAGCGAGTGTGTTTCTCCTTGCGATGGAGCTGGGCTGATGTTGAGTGATGCCTCAAGATGGACCCACGCACATCTTGCAAGGGAAATGGAGCTGAGAGGGATGCAGGGACAAGCGTCTGTCCCCAGCCCCACAAGGACACTGTCCATTTCATAACAAGAAAAGGTTTCTGGTTCTTTTGTGGGTTTTCTTTAAGTGTCAGTGCAGAAGGAAGTGATTTAGGTAATGAGCTTACCTAATGTCACTTAAGAGCACAAAAGGATGAGTTCTGTAAGCTCTCTAAGTCGTAAGTCACAGTAGCATACAGGTGCTTCAGGAAGGCCTGAGGCAACTGCGCATCCCAGAGGAGGCAATATGGTCAGTGCTACGGTAAACTACAGCCCCTGAAGACCACCTTCACCGTTGCAGATGTGCCATCTCCAGCCTCACCACCACCACTCCCTGCCACCCAGCGTGCTGCACAGCAGGGTTGTGGGTGCCAGCAGCGAGGAGCGGTGTGGAGGTTATGGTCCCTATGGTCCCCGTACAGAGCTAAACCAGGAGAGCATCCCACCAGCCCAGCACTTGAGTAAATGCTTTGTGAGGAAGTCAGGAAAAAAAAAAGCAACTTACTTTGTCTCAGTGGGAAATCCATGTAGAAAATATCAAAGTTGGCGAATTTCTCAGATCTCGCTATTTCTTTCAGGACATTGGAAAGCTGTAAAGCTCTCTGCAAAAACCAAGTGATTTAATGATGATTCATTGCTACTCACGCTGCTTTGCATGGCTTCAGCTTTTGTCACTGATGTGCAGTCAGGAATGTGAAAGCTAACGCTGTCCTTTTAGCTGGAGGGAAGGAGGTGGAATGGGGTTCTTCATCATCATATAGACTTGCATAAGCACCAACAGCCGTTGGGCTACGAGGTTCACCATGCAGGCCATCACTGCAGGTTGCACCGAGGCCTCAGCTGAGGTCATAATACAGCATATGTGTCTAAGCCTCTATCAATATTCTGAATTTCTCTGTGTTGGGGGTCTCTTGACGAGCGGCAGCCCGGTCATTTTCATGGCTCTTAGAGAAAACTGAAGCTTCTACAGCAAAAATGCTCTCCTTTCCCATTATCCTTTCTGCTACTGTGTTGTGGGTGCTAATACCATGTCGTGCCCTTACTGTCAGCAGAGTAAATGGACATCTAACTGAGTGATATATCCAGTGTGATTCCTACAGCTGTAACAGAGATCAGGACCTCCTAAATATTTAAGCTGTGCCGTTTGGATAATAACATAGACAATTAGTTTCAGACAGGGGCTCAGAAGGAAGATTAATGCATACCCTGCAGACATACGCATTGGTCATGGACAGAGGTGACATGTTCTGGATTGTTGGTATGAATTTATAAGCTGCAATCCTGCAAAGATTTAGAGATGTGCTTAATTGCGTCTCTGAAGTCAAGAGAGGCCATAAAATGAAGCACATATGTAAGCCCTGGTGAAATTAAGGCCATATTTTTGGTTTAGTGAATGCAAACATGAATACAACTATACATGGAGATGACGTATTTGGTTACTGGGCCTTTCACAGGGTTGCAGGGGGTGCTGGGGCTAAAACCCAGCTTGTATTGTAAGGGAGGAAGCGTCTGCTATGCTGTGACATTCACTTCCGAAACCAGATTTGTAGGGTGAATTTTAGGACATCTCTGTTCTATCTGTTCCCATTGCTGCGCTGAGCCCGGCTGCTCCTCGGTCACACCGTCTGCTGGTGAAGTCCACAGAGATGTGTCTGAGGCAGATTAGCACAAATCCTGAATGAAGACAGGCTAAGGCTCTTGCTCTAGGGGCCTGCTCACTCTGCCAGCAAAATTATGCAGTTGGCTTTTCATATTCACTGCTATACGACCCACAACCCTTGTCTTTCTTATCAGGTATGTTTTCTCCTTACAGAATATAAACTCAATTTTTTCCCTGGGAGATCACATCCTTTAAGAATGAATTTGGGCAGCTGAGAGGTTGCAAGGGGAATACATTCATGAATCCATTAACCATGCTGGCACCCAGAGCCTCAGAGGCATTTGAAAGGATGGGTATCGATGTTTCCCCATCCTCTCCTCACCTCTGGGAGAAAAAAGTGTGCTGACATGTTGCCTTTGAGATATTAGGCTTATATCCTCAGGCACAGGAGCGTCTGTGCAAGAGGCCTTCCTTGAGACTTACCTCTGAGGTCAAGTTCCTGAGGGTCTCATTGGGAGTCATCCAGCCCCTGCACGGGCTCACCTGGCCAGGCACAAGGAGCAGGGCTTGAGCAGTGGGGCGAGGGGAAAGGGGGCTCATAAGCGACAGCCAAAGACCTTACCTGGAGGCAGTCGAGGAAAGAATACAGTTGGCTGTATGTGATATCCCTGTTCAGCTGCCCTGCAAAGCACAGAGAGGGAAACATCATGTGCCTGATGGCCAAACGCAGGTCTGTCTGTTCTCATGCACCAAGTGCATCCCACCGATGCATCCTTCCTGCTGAAGGTGTCCATGTGCCCACAGCCTCCGGGATGCTCCCACATCCCTCTCCAGCCTGTCATGGGTGATCCATCTCGCACACGGGGTTAGTCACCGCAGCCTGTGCCAGTGCCCGAAGTGCGTGACTGATATTTCACCCATTCACGTGTCTCTCACCCTCTGAAGAAGTGCAGGGCTTGTGAAGCTGAAGGGAAGATTGGAGCTGCTGTACGTACTCTGAGTCTCGCATTTGCCTCAGGGAGGAACAATTTTGCTGTCACGGAGGGAAGTGGATATGCTTGTGTGGGTGAGCAAATTCAACCACCAAGTCAAACACACAGCTGATGCTGTGCTATGCAACAGCCTGGCTTGCCAAGAAAATCACCCATTTTCTCCACCTTTTATGCTTCTTAGCTACAACCCATATGGAAATGGAATGGCCGTTCAGGTCTCTGAGTGCGTAGCACAGCGATCATCCCAACAGGCTTCACTGGTTTTGCAGTGCTGAAATATGCAAAGCGTGATCTCTGCTGAGTGAAACCGGCTCCTCAGGTCGCTTTGCACTGGTGCCCTGATGGAGAGGTGATTCCTGCCTATGGTTTCATTGATGCCCATCACCCAGCAGTGGTACCAGCTGCCTGGGGAGCAAAAGAGGGGGAGCTCAAGGACCTAGTATCACTCCCAGATACTGGGGATGTCCCAGACCCATATGGCCCAAAGGCATTGCCTGCTGGGATGGGCTGTCAGGGAGATCAGGGATTCAGCAGGCCAAACCTTCTGACTGCATCCAAGTGAGGAAACCTGCTTACCACCCATCAGAGGATCTGCCAGAAGTGATCTCATGTTGCTTAGGATTAATTGGGTCCCTCCAAGGCAAATCAGCCCTTCTAAAGTATTTCCAACCAGCCCCATAGTTAATCACTCCTCATTTGTCTTGTGCCCAAAAGTGCTTCATGTTGGCTCTGATACCTGGATAACCAGCAGAACTGTCCCTGTGATACTCATGCACTCAAGGAAAAGAAATGTGTTTCTGTGGCTAAAAATAATGATCACAGGCTCCCTGAAAGGCTTGAGATGTTCCTGTTCTGTTTTCCTGGGGAGCAGTGCAGTGCTTAATAGAGACAAATACAACAAGGTGTCAGAAACAGAAATGGAGAGCTCCGACTCCCTGAAAAGAGGCAGGTACTTCTGAGGGGGGAAATAACCCACAGGAGGTAACACAGAAGCTGTGGAGACAGCGGCAGTGATTGGGGAGCCACAGAGTCTGTTGAAAGCTCTAGTAGCAGGGGTTGCCAAAATCACGTGAAGATGTAATGTACCGTTTCAATGACATGGTTTAGCTTCTGTCTCTCTGCAGATGAGAACTGAGATCACAACAACTTTCCACTTGCTTAGATGGAAAAAAGGATCCTTTACCCAGATACAAATGAGAACAGGAGGCACCTCACAGCAGCTCCTATTTACCTAGGGGATGGTATCTGTCGTGCAGGTTATCCCACAGGAAGCGCCCATCCACCAAGCCTGTTAAAATCACGTGGCTGCCGTTTGGAAGACGGGTGTCCAGGTATCGCAGCGCCTGCATCACGTTGGAGAGCATCTCTTTGGGTGTAGTCATGGAAGCCAGCGTGTCGTTGTTCCTGCAGAACAGGAGGATGCCAACGGGACATCGTGTCAGGTAACCAAAAGCACCATTTCCCTTGCTGCTCTTCCACACTATTAGCTAAAAAAGACCTTATCCAAATGATGCTAAGTATTTTAGACTTTCACTGTTACTGCCAAAATTGGAAGCGATGCAGAAACCTCCCTCGGTGTAGCTCTTCTTCCTGCTGAAAACAGACAGATGTATGCCTTTTTTATGTGTGCCCTCCTGTTGTGGGTTAACTCTGGTTGGTAGCTAAGCATCACAGAGCCACTTGCTTGCTTCTTCTCCCCCACAGTGAGATGAGGGAAGAGGAAAAAGAGAGTAAAAGCAAGAAAACTTTGGCTTTAAGATAATAAATAACTCAGTGTTATAGTTCAATAAGTGAAGAGGATATTGTTCAATAAATAGTAGAGAGAAGGCAAGCAAAAAAAGTGATGCCGAGGCAATCACTCACCACTATCTAGTCCCATTGTTAGATTAATATAACAGTTCCTGAGCAAAGGACAGTTAAGGCCCCTAAAACACACCCCTCGTCTTTTTTATTGCTGAGCACTAGGTTACATGGACTGTCCATAATGGCCACTTCAACTTTCAGCAGGAAAAGGATCCATTGCCCTAAGGGAATGCTGAACCTGGCTAAGAGCCTCCGTGGTTTGGCTCTGAACCTTTTCCTGGTTCTGCTGCTCCGTAGGCAGGGGTGCCCTGCTGATGGGTGAAAGTAGGGCTTTTCCTCCATGTGTGTTGCTTACATTCGTTCCATTCCATTCTTTGATTATGCTAGGTAGAAATATGTAAGAGAACTTTGTTTTGCATGTACTCTTACTATATACCTATATACTCATATACCTATATATACTTAGACACTATATAAATACTCTTACTATAGACTTATATATACTATATACTTACATACTCTTACTATACCCCCCTGCAGGATGGTGGGAGACCAGTGAAGGGTCTGGATAGACATGGAGGAGGTAAGATATTTTAGAGGAAAGAAGTATTTAAGACAAAGCAGTTCTCAGAAATGTCCATTAGGGTGTTGGAGCTGCATTAGTGCCCCCTGTGCACCACATGCCTGTGTTTTGTGCCTCGCCGGCAGACTGGAATGTCTGCAAGCCAGAGTGTGAGGCTCAGATGTATCCTTCCCCTTTCTCCATTCAGCAAATGGTGCAGCACCTGGGAGAACTGCATTCCCTGCAAGGATCTGGGATTGTTTGGCAGAGAATGTGTGGTGATGGAGAATGGGAACGTGAGTCTGGTTTTGTGCTGAAAGAACTTCATGTCACCAGCAGGTGCTGCAGCACTGGATTCCCAAAGACTCCAGTGATGGAATGTGTGTGCAGGAAGTAATGGCATCAGACTGAGCTGACAGTAATGACATAGCACTTGATCTTGTCACTCAGCTGAAGTCATGCAGTAACTTCAGTGCATCTCTTTGTATTCCGTTTGTGTCCCAGGAGATGAAGTGAAGATGAATGGAGTTTGGAATCTTGGAGCTGCTTGTGTTGAAGGGCCTGGAAATCCTGGACCAGGTATGGACAGGGGCACCATTGCCTGGAGCAGTGTCTTGGGTGCAGGTGTTGCTCGTTGTGTTCGTTAGTGCATGTCGTGGGCTGAGAAGAAAGTGGTGAATGTGGGAGGTAGCAGTGGTGCTGAGGATGGGTGGCTGGAGTGCGGTCCAAGGAAAGGAAAGGAAAGGAAAGGAAAGGAAAGGAAAGGAAAGGAAAGGAAAGGAAAGGAAAGGAAAGGAAAGGAAAGGAAAAAGGAAAGGAAAGGAAAGGAAAGGAAAGGAAAGGAAAGGAAAGGAAAGGAAAGGAAAGGAAAGGAAAGGAAAGGAAAGGAAAGGAAAGGAAAGGAAAGGAAAGGAAAGGAAAGGAAAGGAAAGGAAAGGAAAGGAAAGGAAAGGAAAGGAAAGGAAAGGAAAGGAAAGGAAAGGAAAGGAAAGGAAAGGAAAGGAAAGGAAAGGAAAGGA